>NW_025316680.1:3822836-4141406 GCF_910594005.1 Cervus elaphus | reverse complement strand
CATCTTGGGAGATGCAAGACGAGCCTGCATTCCAGTCACTGCAGGGATATCCCGCCTTATTTTGAGTCAGGGCATCGCGGTGTCCATTCCACTTGAGGCCGAAAACTCAGGGTCCCTCTCATATACCTAGAGCTGAGAGAAGCCTCCTCTTGAGGTGCTTGTGGAAAGGTGGTATTCCTCTGGAGTCGAAGCCAGGGACTAACCTCTCATCTCGAGTTGATTTTTGGTCCACGGAGCTCTTTCGTGTTGCTACAGTGACCTCAGGATCCCTCTATCCTTGAAACAGTGTTCTTGGGGTTTCTCAGGAATGCCATCAAGGAAATCAAGGCTCCTTTCATGTGTGATGTGCAACACGGAATTGCCCTGCACGCAGTGCAGCGGTATCAGGCCTCATCTCGCGGCGAGGGGGAAGTCTCATGGTTTTTCTCGAGTTGCGGCGGGAACCTAGGGTATATTCTCGAGTTACGACGGGGATGGCCCTTCCACACTCGTGTTTGTTCAGCGACGTCAGGACTGCAGCATAGTTGCGAGGGACAACTCGGGATTCTCCTCGAGGCTTGGCAGGGCAATTGGGATGCCTCTCCAGCTGAGGCGGGAGACCAAGGGTCCCTTTCCATGTGCCACAGGAATCCTGGGACTCCTATCAAGTTTCACGAGGAGTCAGGCATCGTCTCCTTTGGAGGCACTGATCTCCGCATACCTCTGGAGTTTTCAAAGGATGTGAGGCCTCCGGTCGCCATGAGGTGGGAAACTAGGTCTTTCTCTGTGGTCTCCACAGGGGATTCGAACATTCGTTCATTTTGGGAGATGCAAGACGAGCCTGCATTCAAGTCACTGCAGGGATATCCGGCCTTATTTCGCGTCAGGGCATCGCAGTGTCCATTCCACTTGAGGCCGCAAAATCAGGGTCCCTCTCACATACCTAGAGCTGATAGAATCCTCCTCTTGAGGTGCTTGTGGTAAAGTGGTATTCCTCTGGAGTCGAATCCAGGGACTAACCTCTCATCTCGAGGTGATTCTTGGTCAACGGAGCTCTTTCGTGTTGCTACAGTGACCTCAGGATCCCTCTAGCCTTGAAACAGTGTTCTTGCGGTTTCTCTGGAGTGCCACCAAGGAAATCAAGACTCCTTTCATGTGTGATGTGCAACACGGAATTGCTCTGCACGCAGTGTAGAGGAATCGGGCCTCATCTCGCGGCGAAGGGGAAGTCTCATGGTTTTTCTCGAGTTGCGGCGGGAACCTGGGGTATATTCTCGAGTTACGACAGGGATGGCCCTTCCACCCACATGTTTGTTCAGCGACGTCAGGACTTCTGCCTAGTTGCGAGGGACAACTCGGGATTTTCCTCGAGGCTTGGCAGGGCAATTGGGACGCCTCTCCAGCTGAGGCGGGAGACCAAGGGTCCCTTTCCATGTGCCACAGGAATCCTGGGACTCCTATCAAGTTTCACGAGGAGTGAGGCATCGTCTCCTTTGGAGGCACTGATCTCCGCGTACCTCTGAAGTTTTCAAAGGATGTGAGGCCTCCGGTCACCATGATGTGGGGAACTAGGTCTTCCTCTGTGGTCTCCACAGGGGATTCAGACATCCTTTCATCTTAGGAGATGAAAGACGAGCCTGCATTCAAGTCACTGCAGGGATATCCGGCCTTATTTCGAGTCAGGGCATCGCGGTGTCCATTCGACTTGAGGACGCAAACTCAGGGTCCCTCTCACATACCTAGAGCTGAGAGAAGCCTCCTCTTGAGGTGCTTGTGGTAAGGTGGTATTCCTCTGGAGTCGAAGCCAGGGACTAACCTCTCAACTCGAGTTGATTTGTGGTCCACGGAGCTCTTTCGTGTTGCTAGAGTGACCTCAGGATCCCTCTATCCTTGAAACAGTGTTCTTGGGGTTTCTCTGGAGTGCCATCAAGGAAATCAAGGCTCCTTTCATGTGTGATGTGCAACACGGAATTGCTGTGCACGCAGTGCAGGGGAATCGGGCCTCATCTCGCGGCGAGGGGGAAGTCTCATGGTTTCTCTCGAGTTGCGGCGGGAACCTGGGGTATATTCTCGAGTTACGACTGGGATGGCCCTTCCACCCACATGTTTGTTCAGCGACGTCAGGACTCCTAACTAGTTGCGAGGGAAACTCGGGATTCTCCTCGAGGCTTGGCAGGCAATTGGGACGCCTCTCCAGCTGAGGCGGGAGACCAAGGGTCCCTTTCCATGTGCCACAGGAATCCTGGGACTCCTATCAAGTTTCACGAGGAGTCAGGCATCGTCTCCTTTGGAGGCACTGATCTCCGCGTACCTCTGGAGTTTTCAAAGGATGTGAGGCCTCCGGTCGCCATGAGGTGGGAAACTAGGTCTTTCTCTGTGGTCTCCACAGGGGATTCAGACATTCGTTCATTTTGGGAGATGCAAGACGAGCCTGCATTCAAGTCACTGCAGGGATATCCAGCCTTATTTCGCGTCAGGGCATCGCAGTGTCCATTCCACTTGAGGCCGCAAAATCAGGGTCCCTCTCACATACCTAGAGCTGATAGAATCCTCCTCTTGAGGTGCTTGTGGTAAGGTGGTATTCCTCTGGAGTCGAATCCAGGGACTAACCTCTCATCTCGATTTGATTCTTGGTCAACGGAGCTCTTTCGTTTTGCTACAGTGACCTCAGGATTCCTCTAGCCTTGAAACAGTGTTCTTTGGGTTTCTCTGGAGTGCCATCAAGGAAATTAAGACTCCTTTCATGTGTGATGTGCAACACGGAATTGCTCTGCACACAGTGCAGGGGAATCGGGCCTCATCTCGGGGCGAGGGGGAAGTCTCATGGGTTTTCTTGAGTTGTGGCGGAAACGTTTGGTATATTCTCGAATTACGATGGGGATGGCCCTTCCACGCACGTGTTTGTTCAGCGACATCAGGACTCCTGCCTAGTTGCGAGGGACAACTCGGGATTCTCCTCGAGGCTTGGCAGGGCAATTGGGACGCCTCTCCAGCTGAGACGGGAGACCAAGGGTCCCTTTCCACGTGCCACAGGAATCCTGGGACTCCTATCAAGTTTCACGAGGAGTCAGGCATCGTCTCCTTTGGAGGCACTGATCTCCGCGTACCTCTGAAGTTTTCAAAGGATGTGAGGCCTCCGGTCGCCATGATGTGGGGAACTAGGTCTTTCTCTGTGGTCTCCACAGGGGATTCAGACATCCTTTCATCTTGGGAGATGAAAGACGAGCCTGCATTCAAGTCACTGCAGGGATATCCGGCCTTATTTCGCGTCAGGGCATCGCAGTGTCCATTCCACTTTAGTCAGCCAATTCAGGGTCCCTCTCACATACCTAGAGCTGAGAGTAGCCTCCTCTTGAGGTGCTTGTGGTAAGGTGGTATTCCTCTGGAGTCGAATCCAGGGACTAACCTCTCATCTCGAGTTGATTTTTGGTCCACGGACCTCTTTCGTGTTGCTACAGTAACCTCAGGATCCCTCTAGCCTTGAAACAGTGTTCTTGGGGTTTGTCTGGAGTGCCATCAAGGAAATCAAGGCTCCTTTCATGTGTGATGTGCAACACGGAATTGCTCTGCACGCAGTGAAGGGGAATCAGGCCTCATCTCGCAGCGAGGAGGACGTCTCATGGTTTTTGTCGAGTTGCGGCGGGAACCTGGGGTATATTCTCGAGTTACGACGGGGATGGCCCTTCCACACTCGTGTTTGTTCAGCGACGTCAGGACTCCTGCCTAGGTGCGAGGGACAACTCGGGATTCTCCTCGAGGCTTGGCAGGGCAATTGGGACGCCTCTCCAGCTGAGGCGGGAGACCAAGTATCCCTATCCACGTGCCACAGGAATCCTGAGACTCCTATCAAGTTTCTCGAGGAGTCAGGCATCGTCTCCTTTTGAGGCACTGATCTCCGCGTACCTCTGGAGTTTTCAAAGGATGTGAGGCCTCCGGTCGCGATGAGGTGGGGAACTAGATCTTTCTCTGAGGTCTCCACAGGGGATTCAGACATCCTTTCGTCTTGGGAGAGGCAAGACGCGCCTGCATTCAAGTCACTGCAGGGATATCCGGCCTTATTTCGAGTCAGGGCATCGCAGTGTCCATTCCACTTGAGGCCGCAAAATCAGGGTCCCTCTCACATACCTAGAGCTGAGAGAAGCCTCCTCTTGAGGTGCTTGTGGTAAGGTGGTATTCCTCTGGAGTCGAAGCCAGGGACTAACCTCTCATCTCGAGTTGATTTTTGGTCCACGGAGCTCTTTCGTGTTGCTACAGTGACCTCAGGATCCCTCTAGCCTTGAAACAGTGTTCTTGGGGTTTCACTGGAGTGCCATCAAGGAAATCAAGGCTCCTTTCATGTGTGATGTGCAACACGGAATTGCTCTGCACGCAGTGCAGGGGAATCAGGCCTCATCTCGCGGCGAGGGGGAAGTCTCATGGTTTTTCTCGAGTTGCGGCGGGAACCTGGGGTATATTCTCGAGTTACGACGGGGATGGCCCTTCCAACCACGTGTTTGTTCAGTGACGTCAGGACTCCTGCCTAGTTGCGAGGGACAACTCGGGATTCTCCTCGAGGCTTGGCAGGGCAAATGGGACGCCTCTCCAGCTGAGGCGGGAGACCAAGTGTCCGTTTCCCCATGCCACAGGAATCCTGGGACTCCTATCAAGTTTCACGAGGAGTCAGGCATCGTCTCCTTTGGAGGCACTGATCTCCCTGGACCTCTGGAGTTTTCAAAGGATGTGAGGCCTCCGGTCGCCATGAGGTAGGAAACTAGGTCTTTCTCTGTGGTCTCCACAGGGGATTCAGACATTCGTTCATTATGGGAGATGCAAGACGAGCCTGCATTCAAGTCACTGCAGGGATATCCGGCCTTATTTCGCGTCAGGGCATCGCAGTGTCCATTCCACTTGAGACCGCAAAATCAGAGTCCTCTCACATACCTAGAGCTGAGAGAATCCTCCTCTTGAGGTGCTTGTGGTAAGGTGGTATTCCTCTGGAGTCGAATCCAGGGACTAACCTCTCATCTCGAGTTGATTCTTGGTCCACGGAGCTCTTTCGTGTTGCTACAGTGACCTCAGGATCCCTCTAGCCTTGAAACAGTGTTCTTGGGGTTTCTCTGGAGTGCCATCAAGGAAATCAAGGCTCCTTTCATGTTTGATGTGCAACACGGAATTGCTCTGCACGCAGTGCAGGGGAATCGGGCCTCATCTCACTGCGAAGGGGAAGTCTCATGGTTTTTCTCGAGTTGCGGCGGGAACCTGTGGTATATTCTCGAATTACGATGGGGATGGCCCTTCCACGCACGTGTTTGTTCAGCGATATCAGGACTCCTGCCTAGTTGCGAGGGACAACTCGGGATTCTCCTCGAGGCTTGGCAGGGCAATTGGGACGCCTCTCCAGCTGAGACGGGAGACCAAGTGTCCCTTTCCACGTGCCACAGGAATCCTGGGACTCCTATCAAGTTTCACGAGGAGTCAGGCATCGTCTCCTTTGGAGGCACTGATCTCCCTGGACCTCTGGAGTTGTCGAAGGATATGAGGCCTCCGGTCGGGATGAGTTGGGGAACTAGGTCTTTCTCTGTGGTCTACACAGGTGATTCAGACATCCTTTCATCTTGGGAGATGCAAAACGAGCCTGCATTCAAGTCACTGCAGGGATATCCGGCCTTATTTCGAGTCAGGGCATCGTGGTGTCCATTCGACTTGAGGCCGCAAACTCAGGGTCCCTCTCACATACCTAGAGCTGAGAGAAGCCTCCTCTTGAGGTGCTTGTGGAAAGGTGGTATTCCTCTGGAGTCGAAGCCAGGGACTAACCTCTCATCTCGAGTTGTTTTGGGGTCCACGGAGCTCTTTCGTGTTGCTACAGTGACCTCAGGATCCCTCTAGCTTTGAAACAGTGTTCTTGCGGTTTCTCTGGAGTGCCACCAAGGAAATCAAGGCTCCTTTCATGTGTGATGTGCAACACGGAATTGCTCTGCACGCAGTGCAGGGGAATCGGGCCTCATGTCGCGGCGAGGGGGAAGTCTCATGGTTTTTCTCGAGATGCGGCGGGAACCTGGGGTATATTCTCGAGTTACGACTGGGATGGCCCTTCCACCCACATGTTTGTGCAGCGACGTCAGGACTCCTGCCTAGTTGCGAGGGACAACTCGGGATTCTCCTCGAGGCTTGGCAGGGCAATTGGGACGCCTCTCCAGCTGAGGCGGGAGACCAAGGGTCCCTTTCCATGTGCCACAGGAATCCTGGGACTCCTATCAAGTTTCACGAGAAGTCAGGCATCGTCTCCTTTGGAGGCACTGACCTCCGCGTACCTCTGAAGTTTTCAAAGGATGTGAGGCCTCCGGTCGCGATGATGTGGGAACTAGGTCTTTCTCTGTGGTCTCCACAGGGGATTCAGACATCCTTTCATCTTGGGAGATGAAAGACGAGCCTGCATTCAAGTCACTGCAGGGATATCCGGCCTTATTTCGCGTCAGGGCATCGCAGTGTCCATTCCACTTGAGTCCGCAAAATCAGGGTCCCTCTCACATACCGAGAGCTGAGAGTAGCCTCCTCTTGAGGTGCTTGTGGTAAGGTGGTATTCCTCTGGAGGCGAACCCAGGGACTAACCTCTCATCTCGAGTTGATTTTTGGTCCACGGACCTCTTTCGTGTTGCTACAGTAACCTCAGGATCCCACTAGCCTTGAAACAGTGTTCTTGGGGTTTCTCTGGAGTGCCATCAAGGAAATCAAGGCTCCTTTCATGTGTGATGTGCAACACGGAATTGCTCTGCACGCAGTGCAGGGGAATCGGGCCTCATCTCGCGGCGAGTGGGAAGTCTCATGGTTTTTCTCGAGTTGCGGCGGGAACCTGGGGTATATTCTCGAGTTACGACGGGGATGGCCCTTCCACACACGTGTTTGTTCAGCGACGTCAGGACTCCTGCCTAGTTGCGAGGGACAACTCGGGATTCTCCTCGAGGCTTGGCAGGGCAATTGGGACACCTCTCCAGCTGAGGCGGGAGACCAAGTGTCCCTTTCCACGTGCCACAGGAATCCTGTGACTCCTATCAAGTTTCACGAGGACTCAGGCATCGTCTCCTTTGGAGGCACTGATCTCCGCGTACCTCTGGAGTTTTCAAAGGATGTGAGGCCTCCGGTCGCGATGAGGTGGGGAACTAGGTCATTCTCTGTGGTCTCCACAGGGGATTCAGACATCCTTTCGTCTTGGGAGATGCAAGACGAGCCTGCATTCAAGTCACTGCAGGGATATCCGGCCTTATTTCTCGTCAGGGCATCGCAGTGTCCATTCCACTTGAGGCCGCAAAATCAGGGTCCCTCTCACATACCTAGAGCTGAGAGAAGCCTCCTCTTGAGGTGCTTGTGGTAAGGTGGTATTCCTCTGGAGTCGAAGCCAGGGACTAACCTCTCATCTCGAGTTGATTTTTGGTCCACGGAGCTCTTTCGTGTTGCTACAGTGACCTCAGGAACCCTCTAGCCTTGAAACAGTGTTCTTGGGGTTTCACTGGAGTGCCATCAAGGAAATCAAGGCTCCTTTCATGTGTGATGTGCAACACGGAATTGCTCTGCATGCAGTGCAGGGGAATCAGGCCTCATCTCGCGGCGAGGGGGAAGTCTCATGGTTTTTCTCGAGTTGCGGCGGGAACCTGGGGTATATTCTCGAGTTACGACGGGGATGGCCCTTCCACCCACGTGTTTGTTCAGTGACGTCAGGACTCCTGCCTAGTTGCGAGGGACAACTCGGGATTCTCCTCGAGGCTTGGCAGGGCAATTGGGACGCCTCTCCAGCTGAGGCGGGAGACCAAGTGTCCGTTTCCCCGTGCCACAGGAATCCTGGGACTCCTATCAAGTTTCACGAGGAGTCAGGCATCGTCTCCTTTGGAGGCACTGATCTCCGCGTACCTCTGGAGTTTTCAAAGGATGTGAGGCCTCCGGTCGCCATGAGGTAGGAAACTAGGTCTTTCTCTGTGGTCTCCACAGGGGATTCAGACATTCGTTCATTATGGGAGATGCAAGACGAGCCTGCATTCAAGTCACTGCAGGGATATCCGGCCTTATTTCGCGTCAGGGCATCGCAGTGTCCATTCCACTTGAGACCGCAAAATCAGGGTCCTCTCACATACCTAGAGCTGAGAGAATCCTCCTCTTGAGGTGCTTGTGGTAGGTGGTATTCCTCTGGAGTCGAATCCAGGGACTAACCTCTCATCTCGAGTTGATTCTTGGTCCACGGAGCTCTTTCGTGTTGCTACAGTGACCTCAGGATCCCTCTAGCCTTGAAACAGTGTTCTTGGGGTTTCTCTGGAGTGCCATCAAGGAAATCAATTCTCCTTTCATGTTTGATGTGCAACACGGAATTGCTCTGCACGCAGTGCAGGGGAATCGGGCCTCATCTCACGGCGGAGGGGAAGTCTCATGGTTTTTCTCGAGTTGCGGCGGGAACCTGGGGTATATTCTCGAGTTACGACGGGGATGGCCCTTCCACACACGTGTTTGTTCAGCGACGTCAGGACTCCTGCCTAGTTGCGAGGGACAACTCGGGATTCTCCTCGAGGCTTGGCAGGGCAATTGGGACGCCTCTCCAGCTGAGGGGGAGACCAAGGGTCCCTTTCAATATGCCACTGGAATCCTGGGACTCCTATCAAGTTTCATGAGGAGTCAGGCATCGTCTCCTTTTGAGGCACTGATCTCCGCGTACCTCTGGAGTTTTCAAAGGATGTGAGGCCTCCGGTCGCCATGAGGTTGGGAACTAGGTCTTTCTCTGTGGTCTACACAGGGGATTCAGACATCCTTTCATCTTGGGAGATGCAAGACGAGCCTGCATTCCAGTCACTGCAGGGATATCCCGCCTTATTTTGAGTCAGGGCATCGCGGTGTCCATTCCACTTGAGGCCGAAAACTCAGGGTCCCTCTCATATACCTAGAGCTGAGAGAAGCCTCCTCTTGAGGTGCTTGTGGAAAGGTGGTATTCCTCTGGAGTCGAAGCCAGGGACTAACCTCTCATCTCGAGTTGATTTTTGGTCCACGGAGCTCTTTCGTGTTGCTACAGTGACCTCAGGATCCCTCTATCCTTGAAACAGTGTTCTTGGGGTTTCTCAGGAGTGCCATCAAGGAAATCAAGGCTCCTTTCATGTGTGATGTGCAACACGGAATTGCCCTGCACGCAGTGCAGCGGTATCAGGCCTCATCTCGCGGCGAGGGGGAAGTCTCATGGTTTTTCTCGAGTTGCGGCGGGAACCTAGGGTATATTCTCGAGTTACGACGGGGATGGCCCTTCCACACTCGTGTTTGTTCAGCGACGTCAGGACTCCAGCATAGTTGCGAGGGACAACTCGGGATTCTCCTCGAGGCTTGGCAGGGCAATTGGGATGCCTCTCCAGCTGAGGCGGGAGACCAAGGGTCCCTTTCCATGTGCCACAGGAATCCTGGGACTCCTATCAAGTTTCACGAGGAGTCAGGCATCGTCTCCTTTGGAGGCACTGATCTCCGCATACCTCTGGAGTTTTCAAAGGATGTGAGGCCTCCGGTCGCCATGAGGTGGGAAACTAGGTCTTTCTCTGTGGTCTCCACAGGGGATTCGAACATTCGTTCATTTTGGGAGATGCAAGACGAGCCTGCATTCAAGTCACTGCAGGGATATCCGGCCTTATTTCGCGTCAGGGCATCGCAGTGTCCATTCCACTTGAGGCCGCAAAATCAGGGTCCCTCTCACATACCTAGAGCTGATAGAATCCTCCTCTTGAGGTGCTTGTGGTAAAGTGGTATTCCTCTGGAGTCGAATCCAGGGACTAACCTCTCATCTCGAGGTGATTCTTGGTCAACGGAGCTCTTTCGTGTTGCTACAGTGACCTCAGGATCCCTCTAGCCTTGAAACAGTGTTCTTGCGGTTTCTCTGGAGTGCCACCAAGGAAATCAAGACTCCTTTCATGTGTGATGTGCAACACGGAATTGCTCTGCACGCAGTGTAGAGGAATCGGGCCTCATCTCGCGGCGAAGGGGAAGTCTCATGGTTTTTCTCGAGTTGCGGCGGGAACCTGGGGTATATTCTCGAGTTACGACAGGGATGGCCCTTCCACCCACATGTTTGTTCAGCGACGTCAGGACTCCTGCCTAGTTGCGAGGGACAACTCGGGATTTTCCTCGAGGCTTGGCAGGGCAATTGGGACGCCTCTCCAGCTGAGGCGGGAGACCAAGGGTCCCTTTCCATGTGCCACAGGAATCCTGGGACTCCTATCAAGTTTCACGAGGAGTGAGGCATCGTCTCCTTTGGAGGCACTGATCTCCGCGTACCTCTGAAGTTTTCAAAGGATGTGAGGCCTCCGGTCACCATGATGTGGGGAACTAGGTCTTCCTCTGTGGTCTCCACAGGGGATTCAGACATCCTTTCATCTTGGGAGATGAAAGACGAGCCTGCATTCAAGTCACTGCAGGGATATCCGGCCTTATTTCGAGTCAGGGCATCGCGGTGTCCATTCGACTTGAGGACGCAAACTCAGGGTCCCTCTCACATACCTAGAGCTGAGAGAAGCCTCCTCTTGAGGTGCTTGTGGTAAGGTGGTATTCCTCTGGAGTCGAAGCCAGGGACTAACCTCTCAACTCGAGTTGATTTGTGGTCCACGGAGCTCTTTCGTGTTGCTAGAGTGACCTCAGGATCCCTCTATCCTTGAAACAGTGTTCTTGGGGTTTCTCTGGAGTGCCATCAAGGAAATCAAGGCTCCTTTCATGTGTGATGTGCAACACGGAATTGCTCTGCACGCAGTGCAGGGGAATCGGGCCTCATCTCGCGGCGAGGGGGAAGTCTCATGGTTTCTCTCGAGTTGCGGCGGGAACCTGGGGTATATTCTCGAGTTACGACTGGGATGGCCCTTCCACCCACATGTTTGTTCAGCGACGTCAGGACTCCTAACTAGTTGCGAGGGAAACTCGGGATTCTCCTCGAGGCTTGGCAGGCAATTGGGACGCCTCTCCAGCTGAGGCGGGAGACCAAGGGTCCCTTTCCATGTGCCACAGGAATCCTGGTACTCCTATTAAGTTTCACGAGGAGTCAGGCATCGTCTCCTTTGGAGGCACTGATCTCCGCGTACCTCTGGAGTTTTCAAAGGATGTGAGGCCTCCGGTCGCCATGAGGTGGGAAACTAGGTCTTTCTCTGTGGTCTCCACAGGGGATTCAGACATTCGTTCATTTTGGGAGATGCAAGACGAGCCTGCATTCAAGTCACTGCAGGGATATCCAGCCTTATTTCGCGTCAGGGCATCGCAGTGTCCATTCCACTTGAGGCCGCAAAATCAGGGTCCCTCTCACATACCTAGAGCTGATAGAATCCTCCTCTTGAGGTGCTTGTGGTAAGGTGGTATTCCTCTGGAGTCGAATCCAGGGACTAACCTCTCATCTCGATTTGATTCTTGGTCAACGGAGCTCTTTCGTTTTGCTACAGTGACCTCAGGATTCCTCTAGCCTTGAAACAGTGTTCTTTGGGTTTCTCTGGAGTGCCATCAAGGAAATTAAGACTCCTTTCATGTGTGATGTGCAACACGGAATTGCTCTGCACACAGTGCAGGGGAATCGGGCCTCATCTCGGGGCGAGGGGGAAGTCTCATGGGTTTTCTTGAGTTGTGGCGGAAACGTTTGGTATATTCTCGAATTACGATGGGGATGGCCCTTCCACGCACGTGTTTGTTCAGCGACATCAGGACTCCTGCCTAGTTGCGAGGGACAACTCGGGATTCTCCTCGAGGCTTGGCAGGGCAATTGGGACGCCTCTCCAGCTGAGACGTGAGACCAAGGGTCCCTTTCCACGTGCCACAGGAATCCTGGGACTCCTATCAAGTTTCACGAGGAGTCAGGCATCGTCTCCTTTGGAGGCACTGATCTCCGCGTACCTCTGAAGTTTTCAAAGGATGTGAGGCCTCCGGTCGCCATGATGTGGGGAACTAGGTCTTTCTCTGTGGTCTCCACAGGGGATTCAGACATCCTTTCATCTTGGGAGATGAAAGACGAGCCTGCATTCAAGTCACTGCAGGGATATCCGGCCTTATTTCGCGTCAGGGCATCGCAGTGTCCATTCCACTTTAGTCAGCCAATTCAGGGTCCCTCTCACATACCTAGAGCTGAGAGTAGCCTCCTCTTGAGGTGCTTGTGGTAAGGTGGTATTCCTCTGGAGTCGAATCCAGGGACGAACCTCTCATCTCGAGTTGATTTTTGGTCCACGGACCTCTTTCGTGTTGCTACAGTAACCTCAGGATCCCTCTAGCCTTGAAACAGTGTTCTTGGGGTTTCTCTGGAGTGCCATCAAGGAAATCAAGGCTCCTTTCATGTGTGATGTGCAACACGGAATTGCTCTGCACGCAGTGCAGGGGAATCAGGCCTCATCTCGCAGCGAGGAGGACGTCTCATGGTTTTTGTCGAGTTGCGGCGGGAACCTGGGGTATATTCTCGAGTTACGACGGGGATGGCCCTTCCACACTCGTGTTTGTTCAGCGACGTCAGGACTCCTGCCTAGGTGCGAGGGACAACTCGGGATTCTCCTCGAGGCTTGGCAGGGCAATTGGGACGCCTCTCCAGCTGAGGCGGGAGACCAAGTATCCCTATCCACGTGCCACAGGAATCCTGAGACTCCTATCAAGTTTCTCGAGGAGTCAGGCATCGTCTCCTTTTGAGGCACTGATCTCCGCGTACCTCTGGAGTTTTCAAAGGATGTGAGGCCTCCGGTCACGATGAGGTGGGGAACTAGATCTTTCTCTGAGGTCTCCACAGGGGATTCAGACATCCTTTCGTCTTGGGAGAGGCAAGACGCGCCTGCATTCAAGTCACTGCAGGGATATCCGGCCTTATTTCGAGTCAGGGCATCGTGGTGTCCATTCCACTTGAGGCCGCAAACTCAGGGTCCCTCTCACATACGTAGAGCTGAGAGAAGCCTCCTCTTGAGGTGCTTGTGGTAAGGTGGTATTCCTCTGGAGTCGAAGCCAGGGACTATCTTCTCATCTCAAGTTGGTTTTTGGGCCACGGTGATCTTTCGTGTGGCTACAGTGACCTCAGGATCCCTCTAGCCTTGAAACAGTGTTCTTGGGGTTTCTCTGGAGTGCCATCAAGGAAATCAAGGTTCCTTTCATGTGTGATGTGCAACACTTAATTGCTCTGCACGCAGTGCAGGGGAATCGGGCCTCATCTCGCGGCGAGGGGGAAGTCTCATGGTTTTTCTCGAGTTGCGGCGGGAACCTGGGGTATATTCTCGAGTTACGACGGGGATGGCCCTTCCACCCACGTGTTTGTTCAGCGACGTCAGGACTCCTGCCTAGTTGCGAGGGACAACGCGGGATTCTCCTCGAGGCTTGGCAGGGCAATTGGGACGCCTCTCCAGCTGAGGCGGGAGACCAAGGGTCCCTTTCCACGTGCCACAGGAATCCTGGGACTCCTATCAAGTTTCACGAGGAGTCAGGCATCGTCTACTTTGGAGGCACTGATCTCCGCGTACCTCTGGAGTTTTCAAAGGATGTGAGGCCTCCGGTCGCGATGAGGTGGGAATCTAGGTCTTTTTCTGTGGTCTCCACAGGGGATTCGGACTTCCTTTCGTCTTGGGAGATGCAAGACGAGCCTGCATTCAAGTCACTGCAGGGATATCCGGCCTTATTTCGAGTCAGGGCATCGCGGTGTCCATTCCTCTTGAGGCCGCAAACTCAGCACATAGCTAGAGCTGAGAGAAGCCTCCTCTTGAGGTGCTTGTGGTAAGGTGGTATTCCTCTGGAGTCGAAGCCAGGGACAAACCTCTCATCTCGAGTTGATTTGTGGTCCACGGAGCTCTTTCGTGTTGCTAGAGTGACCTCAGGATCCCTCTAGCCTTGAAACAGTGTTCTTGGGGTTTCTCTGGAGTGCCACCAAGGAAATCAAGGCTCCTTTCATGTGTGATGTGCAACACGGAATTGCTGTGCACGCAGTGCAGGGGAATCGGGCCTCATCTCGCGGCGAGGGGGAAGTCTCATGGTTTTTCTCGAGTTGCGGCGGAAACCTGTGGTATATTCTCGAATTACGATGGGGATGGCCCTTCCACGCACGTGTTTGTTCAGCGACGTCAGACTCCTGCCTAGTTGCGAGGGACAACTCGGGATTCTCCTCGAGGCTTGGCAGGGCAATTGGGACGCCTCTCCAGCTGAGGCGGGAGACCAAGTGTCCCTTTCCACGTGCCACAGGAATCCTGGGACTCCTATCAAGTTTCACGAGGAGTCAGGCATCGTCTCCTTTGGAGGCACTGATCTCCGCGTACCTCTGGAGTTGTCAAAGGATATGAGGCCTCCGGTCGGGATGAGTTGGGGAATTGGTCTTTCTCTGTGGTCTACTCAGGTGATTCAGACATCCTTTCATCTTGGGAGATGCAAGACGAGCCTGCATTCAAGTCACTGTAGGGATATCCGGCCTTATTTCGAGTCAGGGCATCGTGGTGTCCATTCGACTTGAGGCCACAAACTCAGGGTCCCTCTCACATACTTAGAGCTGAGAGAAGCCTCCTCTTGAGGTGCTTGTGGTAAGGTGGTATTCCTCTGGAGTCGAAGCCAGGGACTAACCTCTCATCTCGAGTTGATTTTTGGTCCACGGAGCTCTTTCGTGTTGCTACAGTGACCTCAGGATCCCTCTAGCCTTGAAACAGTGTTCTTGGGGTTTCTCTGGAGTGCCATCAAGGAAATCAAGGCTCCTTTCATGTGTGATGTGCAACACGGAATTGCTCTGCACGCAGTGCAGGGGAATCAGGCCTCATCTCGCGGCGAGGGGGAAGTCTCATGGTTTTTCTCGAGTTGCGGCGGGAATCTGGGGTATATTCTCGAGTTACGACGGGGATGGCCCTTCCACACACGTGTTTGTTCAGCGATGGCAGGACTCCTGCCTAGTTGCGAGGGACAACTCGTGATTCTCCTCGAAGCTTGGCAGGGAAATTGGGACGCCTCTCCATCCGAGGCGGGAGACCAAGTTTCCGTTTTCACGTGCCACAGGAATCCTGGGACTCCTATCAAGTTTCACGAGGAGTCAGGCATCGTCTCCTTTGGAGGCACTAATCTCGGCGTACCTCTGGAGTTTTCAGAGGATGTGAGGCCTCCGGTCGCCATGAGGTTGGAAACTAGGTCTTTCTCTTTGGTCTCCACAGGGGATTCAGACATTCGTTCATTTTGGGAGATGCAAGACGAGCCTGCATTCAAGTCACTGCAGGTATATCCGGCCTTATTTCGAGTCAGGGCATCGCAGTGTCCATTCCACTTGAGGCCGCAATATCAGGGTCCCTCTCACATATCTAGAGCTGAGAGAAGCCTCCTCTTGAGGAGCTTATGGTAAGGTGGTATTCCTCTGGAGTCGAATCCAGGGACTAACCTCTCATCTCGAGTTGATTCTTGGTCCACGGAGCTCTTTCGTGTTGCTACAGTGACCTCAGGATCCCTCTAGCCTTGAAACAGTGTTCTTGGGGTTTCTCTGGAGTGCCGTCAAGGAAATCAAGGCTCCTTTCATATGTGATGTGCAACACGGAATTGCTCTGCACGCAGTGCAGGGGAATCGGGCCTCATCTCGCGGCGAGGGGGAAGTCTCATGGTTTTTCTCGAGTTGCGGCGGGAACCTGGGGTATATTCTCGAATTAAGACGGGGATGGCCCTTCCAGCCACGTGTTTGTTCAGCGACGTCAGGACTCCTGCCTAGTTGCGAGGGACAACTCGGGATTCTCCTCGAGGCTTGGCAGGGCAATTGGGACGCCTCTCCAGCTGAGGCGGGAGACCAAGGGTCCCTTTCGATGTGCCACAGGAATCCTGGGACTCCTATCAAGTTTCATGAGGAGTCAGGCATCGTCTCTTTGGAGGCACTGATCTCCGCGTACCTCTGGAGTTTTCAAAGGATGTGAGGCCTCCGGTCGCCATGATGTGGGGAACTAGGTCTTTCTCTGTGGTCTCCACAGGGGATTCAGACATCCTTTCATCTTGGGAGATGAAAGACGAGCCTGCATTCAAGTCACTGCAGGGACATCCGGCCTTATTTCGCGTCAGGGCATCGCAGTGTCCATTCCACTTTAGTCCGCCAATTCAGGGTCCCTCTCACATACCTAGAGCTGAGAGTAGCCTCCTCTTGAGGTGCTTGTGGTAAGGTGGTATTCCTATGGAGTCGAATCCAGGGACTTACCTCTCATCTCGAGTTGATTTTTGGTCCACGGACCTCTTTCGTGTTGCTACAGTAACCTCAGGATCCCTCTAGCCTTGAAACAGTGTTCTTGGGGTTTCTCTGGAGTGCCATCAAGGAAATCAAGGCTCCTTTCATGTGTGATGTGCAACACGGAATTGCTCTGCACGCAGTGCAGGGGAATCAGGCCTCATCTCGCGGCGAGAAGGACGTCTCATGGTTTTTGTCGAGTTGCGGCGGGAACCTGGGGTATATTCTCGAGTTACGACGGGGATGGCCCTTCCACACTCGTGTTTGTTCAGCGACGTCAGGACTCCTGCCTAGGTGCGAGGGACAACTCGGGATTCTCCTCGAGGCTTGGCAGGGCAATTGGGACGCCTCTCCAGCTGAGGCGGGAGACCAAGTATCCCTATCCACGTGCCACAGGAATCCTGAGACTCCTATCAAGTTTCTCGAGGAGTCAGGCATCGTCTCCTTTTGAGGCACTGATCTCCGCGTACCTCTGGAGTTTTCAAAGGATGTGAGGCCTCCGGTCGCGATGAGGTGGGGAACTAGATCTTTCTCTGAGGTCTCCACAGGGGATTCAGACATCCTTTCGTCTGGGGAGAGGCAAGACGCGCCTGCATTCAAGTCACTGCAGGGATATCCGGCCTTATTTCGAGTCAGGGCATCGTGGTGTCCATTCCACTTGAGGCTGCAAACTCAGGGTCCCTCTCACATACCTAGAGCTGAGAGAAGCCTCCTCTTGAGGTGCTTGTGGTAAGGTGGTATTCCTCTGGAGTCGAAGCCAGGGATTATCTTCTCATCTCGAGTTGGTTTTTGGGCCACGGTGATCTTTCGTGTGGCTACAGTGACCTCAGGATCCCTCTAGCCTTGAAACAGTGTTCTTGGGGTTTCTCTGGAGTGCCACCAAGGAAATCAAGGCTCCTTTCATGTGTGATGTGCAACACGGAATTGCTGTGCACGCAGTGCAGGGAAATCGGGCCTCATCTCGCGGCGAGGGGGAAGTCTCATGGTTTTTCTCGAGTTGCGGCGGAAACCTGTGGTATATTCTCGAATTACGATGGGGATGGCCCTTCCACGCACGTGTTTGTTCAGCGACGTCAGGACTCCTGCCTAGTTGCGAGGGACAACTCGGGATTCTCCTCGAGGCTTGGCAGGGCAATTGGGACGCCTCTCCAGCTGAGGCGGGAGACCAAGTGTCCCTTTCCACGTGCCACAGGAATCCTGGGACTCCTATCAAGTTTCACGAGGAGTCAGGCATCGTCTCCTTTGGAGGCACTGATCTCCGCGTACCTCTGGAGTTGTCAAAGGATATGAGGCCTCCGGTCGGGATGAGTTGGGGAACTAGGTCTTTCTCTGTGGTCTACACAGGTGATTCAGACATCCTTTCATCTTGGGAGATGCAAGACGAGCCTGCATTCAAGTCACTGTAGGGATATCCGGCCTTATTTCGAGTCAGGGCATCGTGGTGTCCATTCGACTTGAGGCCACAAACTCAGGGTCCCTCTCACATACTTAGAGCTGAGAGAAGCCTCCTCTTGAGGTGCTTGTGCTAAGGTGGTATTCCTCTGGAGTCGAAGCCAGGGACTAACCTCTCATCTCGAGTTGATTTTTGGTCCACGGAGCTCTTTCGTGTTGCTACAGTGACCTCAGGATCCCTCTAGCCTTGAAACAGTGTTCTTGGGGTTTCTCTGGAGTGCCATCAAGGAAATCAAGGCTCCTTTCATGTGTGATGTGCAACACGGAATTGCTCTGCACGCAGTGCAGGGGAATCAGGCCTCATCTCGTGGCGAGGGGGAAGTCTCATGGTTTTTCTCGAGTTGGGGTGGGACCTGGGGTATATTCTCGAGTTACGACGGGGATGGCCCTTCCACACACGTGTTTGTTCACCGATGGCAGGACTCCTGCCTAGTTGCGAGGGACAACTCGTGATTCTCCTCGAAGCTTGGCAGGGAAATTGGGACGCCTCTCCATCCGAGGCGGGAGACCAAGTTTCCGTTTTCACGTGCCACAGGAATCCTGGGACTCCTATCAAGTTTCACGAGGAGTCAGGCATCGTCTCCTTTGGAGGCACTAATCTCCGCGTACCTCTGGAGTTTTCAGAGGATGTGAGGCCTCCGGTCGCCATGAGGTTGGAAACTAGGTCTTTCTCTGTGGTCTCCACAGGGGATTCAGACATTCGTTCATTTTGGGAGATGCAAGACGAGCCTGCATTCAAGTCACTGCAGGGATATCCGGCCTTATTTCGAGTCAGGGCATCGCAGTGTCCATTCCACTTGAGGCCGCAATATCAGGGTCCCTCTCACATATCTAGAGCTGAGAGAAGCCTCCTCTTGAGGAGCTTGTGGTAAGGTGGTATTCCTCTGGAGTCGAATCCAGGGACTAACCTCTCATCTCGAGTTGATTCTTGGTCCACGGAGCTCTTTCGTGTTGCTACAGTGACCTCAGGATCCCTCTAGCCTTGAAACAGTGTTCTTGGGGTTTCTCTGGAGTCCCGTCAAGGAAATCAAGGCTCCTTTCATATGTGATGTGCAACACGGAATTGCTCTGCACGCAGTGCAGGGGAATCGGGCCTCATCTCGCGGCGAGGGGGAAGTCTCATGGTTTTTCTCGAGTTGCGGCGGGAACCTGGGGTATATTCTCGAATTACGACGGGGATGGCCCTTCCACCCACGTGTTTGTTCAGCCACGTCAGGACTCCTGCCTAGTTGCGAGGGACAACTCGGGATTCTCCTCGAGGCTTGGCAGGGCAATTGGGACGCCTCTCCAGCTGAGGCGGGAGACCAAGGGTCCCTTTCGATGTGCCACAGAAATCCTGGGACTCCTATCAAGTTTCATGAGGAGTCAGGCATCGTCTCTTTGGAGGCACTGATCTCCGCGTACCTCTGGAGTTTTCAAAGGATGTGAGGCCTCCGGTCGCGATGAGGTGGGGAACTAGGTCTTTCTCTGTGGTCTCCACAGGGGATTCAGACATCCTTTCATCTTGGGAGAGGCAAGACGAGCCTGCATTCAAGTCACTGCAGGGATATCCGGCCTTATTTCGAGTCAGGGCATCGCGGTGTCCATTCCACTTGAGGCCGCAAAATCAGGGTCCCTCTCACATACCTAGAGCTGAGAGAAGCCTCCTCTTGAGGTGCTTGTGGTAAGCTGGTATTCCTCTGGAGTCGAAGCCAGGGACTAACCTCTCATCTCGAGTTGATTTTTGGTCCACGGAGCTCTTTCGTGTTGCTACAGTGACCTCAGGATCCCTCTAGCCTTGAAACAGTGTTCTTGGGGTTTCTCTGGAGTGCCATCAAGGAAATCAAGGCTCCTTTCATGTGTGATGTGCAACACGGAATTGCTCTGCACGCAGTGCAGGGGAATCAGGCCTCATCTCGCGGCGAGGGGGAAGTCTCATGGTTTTTCTCGAGTTGCGGCGGGAACCTGCGGTATATTCTCGAGTTACGACGGGGATGGCCCTTCCACACTCGTGTTTGTTCAGCGACGTCAGGACTCCTGCCTAGGTGCGAGGGACAACTCGGGATTCTCCTCGAGGCTTGGCAGGGCAATTGGGACGCCTCTCCAGCTGAGGCGGGAGACCAAGTGTCCCTTTCCACGTGCCACAGGAATCCTGGGACTCCTATCAAGTTTCACGATTAGTCAGGCATCGTCTCCTTTGGAGGCACTGATCTCCGCGTACCTCTGAAGTTTTCAAAGGATGTGAAGCCTCCGGTCGCCATGAGGTGGGAAACTAGGTCTTTCTCTGTGGTCTCCACAGGGGATTCAGACATTCGTTCATTTTGGGAGATGCAAGACGAGCCTGCATTCAAGTCACTGCAGGGATATCCGGCCTTATTTCGCGTCAGGGCATAGCAGTGTGCATTCCACTTGAGGCCGCAAAATCAGGGTCCCTCTCACATACCTAGAGCTGAGAGAAGCCTCCTCTTGAGGTGCCTGTGGTAAGGTGGTATTCCTCTGGAGTCAATTCCAGGGACTAACCTCTCATCTCGAGTTGATTCTTGGTCCACGGAGCTCTTTCGTGTTGCTACAGTGACCTCAGGATGCCTCTAGCCTTGAAACAGTGTTCTTTGGGTTTCTCTGGAGTGCCATCAAGGAAATTAAGACTCCTTTCATGTGTGATGTGCAACACGGAATTGCCCTGCACGCAGTGCGGGGGAATCGGGCCTCATCTCGGGGCGAGGGGGAAGTCTCATGGTTTTTCTCCAGTTGCGGCGGGAACCTGGGGTATATTCTCGAGTTACGACGGGGATGGCCCTTCCACCCACGTGTTTGTTCAGCGACGTCAGGACTTCTGCCTAATTGTGAGGGACAACTCGGGATTCTCCTCGAGGCTTGGCAGGGCCATTGGGATGCCTCTCCAGCTGAGGCGGGAGACCAAGGGTCCCTTTCCACGTGCCACAGGGATCCTGGGACTCCTATCAAGTTTCACGAGGAGTCAGGCATCGTCTCCTTTGGAGGCACTGATCTCTGCGTACCTCTGGAGTTTTCAAAGGATGTGAGGCCTCCAGTCGCCATGAGGTTGGAAACTAGGTCTTTCTCTGTGGTCTCCACAGGGGATTCAGACATTCGTTCATTTTGGGAGATGCAAGACGAGCCTGCATTCAAGTCACTGCAGGGATATCCGGCCTTATTTCGAGTCAGGGCATCGCAGTGTCCATTCCACTTGAGGCCGCAAAATCAGGGTCCCTCTCACATATCTAGAGCTGAGAGAAGCCTCCTCTTGAGGAGCTTGTGGTAAGGTGGTATTCCTCTGGAGTCGAATCCAGGGACTAACCTCTCATCTCGAGTTGATTCTTGGTCCACGGAGCTCTTTCGTGTTGCTACAGTGACCTCAGGATCCCTCTAGCCTTGAAACAGTGTTCTTGGGGTTTCTCTGGAGTGCCATCAAGGAAATCAAGGCTCCTTTCATATGTGATGTGCAACACGGAATTGCTCTGCACGCAGTGCAGGGAATCGGGCCTCATCTCACGGCGAGGGGGAAGTCTCATGGTTTTTCTCGAGTTGCGGCGGGAACCTGGGGTATATTCTCGAGTTACGATGATGATGGCCCTTCCACCCACGTGTTTGTTCAGCAACGTCAGGACTCCTGCCTAGTTGCGAGGGACAACTCGGGATTCTCCTCGAGGCTTGGCAGGGCAATTGGGACGCCTCTCCAGCTGAGGCGGGAGACCAAGGGTCCCTTTCCACGTGCCACAGGAATCCTGGGACTCCTATCAAGTTTCACGAGGACTCAGGCATCGTCTACTTTGGAGGCACTGATCTCCGCGTACCTCTGGAGTTTTCAAAGGATGTGAGGCCTCCGGTCGCGATGAGGTGGAGATCTAGGTCTTTTACTGTGGTCTCCACAGGGGATACGGACATCCTTTCGTCTTGGGAGATGCAAGACGAGCCTGCATTCAAGTCACTGCAGGGATATCCGGCCTTATTTCGAGTCAGGGCATCGCGGTGTCCATTCCACTTGAGGCCGCAAACTCAGCACATAGCTAAAGCTGAGAGAAGCCTACACTTGAGGTGCTTGTGGTAAGGTGGTATTCCTCTGGAGTCGAAGCCAGGGACAAACCTCTCATCTCGAGTTGATTTGTGGTCCACGGAGCTCTTTCGTGTTGCTAGAGTGACCTCAGGATCCCTCTAGCCTTGAAACAGTGTTCTTGGGGTTTCACTGGAGTGCCACCAAGGAAATCAAGGCTCCTTTCATGTGTGATGTGCAACACGCAATTGCTCTGCACGCAGTGCAGGGGAATCGGGCCTCATCTCGCGGCGAGGGCGAAGTCTCATGGTTTTTCTCGAGTTGCGGCGGGAACCTGGGGTATATTCTCGAGTTACGACTGGGATGGCCCTTCCACCCACATGTTTGTTCAGCGACGTCAGGACTCCTGCCTAGTTGCGAGGGACAACTCGGGATTCTCCTCGAGGCTTGGCAGGGCAATTGGGACGCCTCTCCAGCTGAGGCGGGAGACCAAGGGTCCCTTTCCATGTGCCACAGGAATCCTGGGACTCCTCTCAAGTTTCACGAGGAGTCAGGCATCGTCTCCTTTGAAGGCACTGATCTCCGCGTACCTCTGAAGTTTTCAAAGGATGTGAGGCTTCCGGTCGCCATGATGTGGGGAACTAGGTCTTTCTCTGTGGTCTCCACAGGGGATTCAGACATCCTTTCATCTTGGGAGAAGAAACACGAGCCTGCATTCAAGTCACTGCAGGGATATCCGGCCTTATTTCGCGTCAGGGCATCGCAGTGTCCATTCCACTTGAGTCCGCAAAATCAGGGTCCCTCTCACATACCGAGAGCTGAGAGTAGCCTCCTCTTGAGGTGCTTGTGGTAAGGTGGTATTCCTCTGGAGTCGAAGCCAGGGACTAACCTCTCATCTCGAGTTGATTTTTGGGCCACGGACCTCTTTCTTGTTGGTACAGTGACCTCAGGATCCCTCTAGGCTTGAAACAGTGTTCTTGGGGTTTCTCTGGAGTGCCATCAAGGATATCAAGGCTCCTTTCATGTTTGATGTGCAATACGGAATAGCTCTGCATGCAGTGCAGGAGAATCGGACTTCATCTCGCGGCGAGGGGGAAGTCTCATGGTTTTTCTCGAGTTGCGGCGGGACCCTGGGGTATATTCTCGAGTTATGACGGGAATGGCCCTTCCACCCACGTGTTTGTTCAGCGACGTCAGGACTCCTGCTTATTTGCGAGGGACAACTCGGGATTCTCCTCGAGGCTTGGCAGGGCAATTGGGACGCCTCTCCAGCTGAGGCGGGAGACCAAGGGTCCCTTTCCATGTGCCACAGGAATCCTGGGACTCCTATCAAGTTTCACGAGGAGTCAGGCATCGTCTCCTTTGGTGGCACTGATCTCCGCGTACCTCTGGAGTTTTCAAAGGATGTGAGGCCTCCGGTCGCGATGAGGTGGGGAACTAGATCTTTCTCTGAGGTCTCCACAGGGGATTCAGACATCCTTTCGTCTTGGGAGAGGCAAGACGCGCCTGCATTCAAGTCACTGCAGGGATATCCGGCCTTATTTCGAGTCAGGGCATCGTGGTGTCCATTCCACTTGAGGCCGCAAACTCAGGGTCCCTCTCACATACCTAGAGCTGAGAGAAGCCTCCTCTTGAGGTGCTTGTGGTAAGGTGGTATTCCTCTGGAGTCGAAGCCAGGGACTAACCTCTCATCTCGAGTTGAATTGTGGTCCACGGAGCTCTTTCGTGTTGCTACAGTGACCTCAGGATCCCTCTAGCCTTGAAACAGTGTTCTTGGGGTTTCTCTGGAGTGCCATCAAGGAAATCAAGGCTCCTTTCATGTGTGATGTGCAACACGGAATTGCTCTGCACGCAGTGCAGGGGAATCAGGCCTCATCTCGCGGCGAGGGGGAAGTCTCATGGTTTTTCTCGAGTTGCGGCGGGAATCTGGGGTATATTCTCGAGTTACGACGGGGATGGCCCTTCCACACACGTGTTTGTTCAGCGATGGCAGGACTCCTGCCTAGTTGCGAGGGACAACTCGTGATTCTCCTCGAAGCTTGGCAGGGAAATTGGGACGCCTCTCCATCCGAGGCGGGAGACCAAGTTTCCGTTTTCACGTGCCACAGGAATCCTGGGACTCCTATCAAGTTTCACGAGGAGTCAGGCATCGTCTCCTTTGGAGGCACTAATCTCGGCGTACCTCTGGAGTTTTCAGAGGATGTGAGGCCTCCGGTCGCCATGAGGTTGGAAACTAGGTCTTTCTCTGTGGTCTCCACAGGGGATTCAGACATTCGTTCATTTTGGGAGATGCAAGACGAGCCTGCATTCAAGTCACTGCAGGTATATCCGGCCTTATTTCGAGTCAGGGCATCGCAGTGTCCATTCCACTTGAGGCCGCAATATCAGGGTCCCTCTCACATATCTAGAGCTGAGAGAAGCCTCCTCTTGAGGAGCTTGTGGTAAGGTGGTATTCCTCTGGAGTCGAATCCAGGGACTAACCTCTCATCTCGAGTTGATTCTTGGTCCACGGAGCTCTTTCGTGTTGCTACAGTGACCTCAGGATCCCTCTAGCCTTGAAACAGTGTTCTTGGGGTTTCTCTGGAGTGCCGTCAAGGAAATCAAGGCTCCTTTCATATGTGATGTGCAACACGGAATTGCTCTGCACGCAGTGCAGGGGAATCGGGCCTCATCTCGCGGCGAGGGGGAAGTCTCATGGTTTTTCTCGAGTTGCGGCGGGAACCTGGGGTATATTCTCGAATTACGACGGGGATGGCCCTTCCAGCCACGTGTTTGTTCAGCGACGTCAGGACTCCTGCCTAGTTGCGAGGGACAACTCGGGATTCTCCTCGAGGCTTGGCAGGGCAATTGGGACGCCTCTCCAGCTGAGGCGGGAGACCAAGGGTCCCTTTCAATCTGCCACAGGAATCCTGGGACTCCTATCAAGTTTCATGAGGAGTCAGGCATCGTCTCTTTGGAGGCACTGATCTCCGCGTACCTCTGGAGTTTTCAAAGGATGTGAGGCCTCCGGTCGCCATGATGTGGGGAACTAGGTCTTTCTCTGTGGTCTCCACAGGGGATTCAGACATCCTTTCATCTTGGGAGATGAAAGACGAGCCTGCATTCAAGTCACTGCAGGGACATCCGGCCTTATTTCGCGTCAGGGCATCGCAGTGTCCATTCCACTTTAGTCCGCCAATTCAGGGTCCCTCTCACATACCTAGAGCTGAGAGTAGCCTCCTCTTGAGGTGCTTGTGGTAAGGTGGTATTCCTATGGAGTCGAATCCAGGGACTAACCTCTCATCTCGAGTTGATTTTTGGTCCACGGACCTCTTTCGTGTTGCTACAGTAACCTCAGGATCCCTCTAGCCTTGAAACAGTGTTCTTGGGGTTTCTCTGGAGTGCCATCAAGGAAATCAAGGCTCCTTTCATGTGTGATGTGCAACACGGAATTGCTCTGCACGCAGTGCAGGGGAATCAGGCCTCATCTCGCGGCGAGAAGGACGTCTCATGGTTTTTGTCGAGTTGTGGCGGGAACCTGGGGTATATTCTCGAGTTACGACGGGGATGGCCCTTCCACACTCGTGTTTGTTCAGCGACGTCAGGACTCCTGCCTAGGTGCGAGGGACAACTCGGGATTCTCCTCGAGGCTTGGCAGGGCAATTGGGACGCCTCTCCAGCTGAGGCGGGAGACCAAGTATCCCTATCCACGTGCCACAGGAATCCTGAGACTCCTATCAAGTTTCTCGAGGAGTCAGGCATCGTCTCCTTTTGAGGCACTGATCTCCGCGTACCTCTGGAGTTTTCAAAGGATGTGAGGCCTCCGGTCGCGATGAGGTGGGGAACTAGATCTTTCTCTGAGGTCTCCACAGGGGATTCAGACATCCTTTCGTCTGGGGAGAGGCAAGACGCGCCTGCATTCAAGTCACTGCAGGGATATCCGGCCTTATTTCGAGTCAGGGCATCGTGGTGTCCATTCCACTTGAGGCTGCAAACTCAGGGTCCCTCTCACATACGTAGAGCTGAGAGAAGCCTCCTCTTGAGGTGCTTGTGGTAAGGTGGTATTCCTCTGGAGTCGAAGCCAGGGATTATCTTCTCATCTCGAGTTGGTTTTTGGGCCACGGTGATCTTTCGTGTTGCTACAGTGACCTCATGATCCCTCTAGCCTTGAAACAGTGTTCTTGGGGTTTCTCTGGAGTGCCACCAAGGAAATCAAGGCTCCTTTCATGTGTGATGTGCAACACGGAATTGCTGTGCACGCAGTGCAGGGGAATCGGGCCTCATCTCGCGGCGAGGGGGAAGTCTCATGGTTTTTCTCGAGTTGCGGCGGAAACCTGTGGTATATTCTCGAATTACGATGGGGATGGCCCTTCCACGCACGTGTTTGTTCAGCGACGTCAGGACTCCTGCCTAGTTGCGAGGGACAACTCGGGATTCTCCTCGAGGCTTGGCAGGGCAATTGGGACGCCTCTCCAGCTGAGGCGGGAGACCAAGTGTCCCTTTCCACGTGCCACAGGAATCCTGGGACTCCTATCAAGTTTCACGAGGAGTCAGGCATCGTCTCCTTTGGAGGCACTGATCTCCGCGTACCTCTGGAGTTGTCAAAGGATATGAGGCCTCCGGTCGGGATGAGTTGGGGAACTAGGTCTTTCTCTGTGGTCTACACAGGTGATTCAGACATCCTTTCATCTTGGGAGATGCAAGACGAGCCTGCATTCAAGTCACTGTAGGGATATCCGGCCTTATTTCGAGTCAGGGCATCGTGGTGTCCATTCGACTTGAGGCCACAAACTCAGGGTCCCTCTCACATACTTAGAGCTGAGAGAAGCCTCCTCTTGAGGTGCTTGTGCTAAGGTGGTATTCCTCTGGAGTCGAAGCCAGGGACTAACCTCTCATCTCGAGTTGATTTTTGGTCCACGGAGCTCTTTCGTGTTGCTACAGTGACCTCAGGATCCCTCTAGCCTTGAAACAGTGTTCTTGGGGTTTCTCTGGAGTGCCATCAAGGAAATCAAGGCTCCTTTCATGTGTGATGTGCAACACGGAATTGCTCTGCACGCAGTGCAGGGGAATCAGGCCTCATCTCGTGGCGAGGGGGAAGTCTCATGGTTTTTCTCGAGTTGGGGTGGGACCTGGGGTATATTCTCGAGTTACGACGGGGATGGCCCTTCCACACACGTGTTTGTTCAGCGATGGCAGGACTCCTGCCTAGTTGCGAGGGACAACTCGTGATTCTCCTCGAAGCTTGGCAGGGAAATTGGGACGCCTCTCCATCCGAGGCGGGAGACCAAGTTTCCGTTTTCACGTGCCACAGGAATCCTGGGACTCCTATCAAGTTTCACGAGGAGTCAGGCATCGTCTCCTTTGGAGGCACTAATCTCGGCGTACCTCTGGAGTTTTCAGAGGATGTGAGGCCTCCGGTCGCCATGAGGTTGGAAACTAGGTCTTTCTCTGTGGTCTCCACAGGGGATTCAGACATTCGTTCATTTTGGGAGATGCAAGACGAGCCTGCATTCAAGTCACTGCAGGGATATCCGGCCTTATTTCGAGTCAGGGCATCGCAGTGTCCATTCCACTTGAGGCCGCAATATCAGGGTCCCTCTCACATATCTAGAGCTGAGAGAAGCCTCCTCTTGAGGAGCTTGTGGTAAGGTGGTATTCCTCTGGAGTCGAATCCAGGGACTAACCTCTCATCTCGAGTTGATT
This sequence comes from Cervus elaphus, assembly GCF_910594005.1. Taxonomy (NCBI): domain Eukaryota; kingdom Metazoa; phylum Chordata; class Mammalia; order Artiodactyla; family Cervidae; genus Cervus; species Cervus elaphus. The sequence goes on along the minus strand of NW_025316680.1, from coordinate 4,114,155 downwards.
CTTGGTCCACGGAGCTCTTTCGTGTTGCTACAGTGACCTCAGGATCCCTCTAGCCTTGAAACAGTGTTCTTGGGGTTTCTCTGGAGTGCCGTCAAGGAAATCAAGGCTCCTTTCATATGTGATGTGCAACACGGAATTGCTCTGCACGCAGTGCAGGGGAATCGGGCCTCATCTCGCGGCGAGGGGGAAGTCTCATGGTTTTTCTCGAGTTGCGGCGGGAACCTGGGGTATATTCTCGAATTACGACGGGGATGGCCCTTCCAGCCACGTGTTTGTTCAGCGACGTCAGGACTCCTGCCTAGTTGCGAGGGACAACTCGGGATTCTCCTCGAGGCTTGGCAGGGCAATTGGGACGCCTCTCCAGCTGAGGCGGGAGACCAAGGGTCCCTTTCGATGTGCCACAGAAATCCTGGGACTCCTATCAAGTTTCATGAGGAGTCAGGCATCGTCTCTTTGGAGGCACTGATCTCCGCGTACCTCTGGAGTTTTCAAAGGATGTGAGGCCTCCGGTCGCCATGAGGTTGGGAACTAAGTCTTTCTCTGTGGTCTCCACAGGGGATTCAGACATCCTTTCATCTTGGGAGAGGCAAGACGAGCCTGCATTCAAGTCACTGCAGGCATATCCGGCCTTATTTCGAGTCAGGGCATCGCGGTGTCCATTCCACTTGAGGCCGCAAAATCAGGGTCCCTCTCACATACCTAGAGCTGAGAGAAGCCTCCTCTTGAGGTGCTTGTGGTAAGCTGGTATTCCTCTGGAGTCGAAGCCAGGGACTAACCTCTCATCTCGAGTTGATTTTTGGTCCACGGAGCTCTTTCGTGTTGCTACAGTGACCTCAGGATCCCTCTAGCCTTGAAACAGTGTTCTTGGGGTTTCTCTGGAGTGCCATCAAGGAAATCAAGGCTCCTTTCATGTGTGATGTGCAACACGGAATTGCTCTGCACGCAGTGCAGGGGAATCAGGCCTCATCTCGCGGCGAGGGGGAAGTCTCATGGTTTTTCTCGAGTTGCGGCGGGAACCTGCGGTATATTCTCGAGTTACGACGGGGATGGCCCTTCCACACTCGTGTTTGTTCAGCGACGTCAGGACTCCTGCCTAGGTGCGAGGGACAACTCGGGATTCTCCTCGAGGCTTGGCAGGGCAATTGGGACGCCTCTCCAGCTGAGGCGGGAGACCAAGGGTCCCTTTCCACGTGCCACAGGAATCCTGGGACTCCTATCAAGTTTCACGATTAGTCAGGCATCGTCTCCTTTGGAGGCACTGATCTCCGCGTACCTCTGAAGTTTTCAAAGGATGTGAAGCCTCCGGTCGCCATGAGGTGGGAAACTAGGTCTTTCTCTGTGGTCTCCACAGGGGATTCAGACATTCGTTCATTTTGGGAGATGCAAGACGAGCCTGCATTCAAGTCACTGCAGGGATATCCGGCCTTATTTCGCGTCAGGGCATAGCAGTGTGCATTCCACTTGAGGCCGCAAAATCAGGGTCCCTCTCACATACCTAGAGCTGAGAGAAGCCTCCTCTTGAGGTGCCTGTGGTAAGGTGGTATTCCTCTGGAGTCAATTCCAGGGACTAACCTCTCATCTCGAGTTGATTCTTGGTCCACGGAGCTCTTTCGTGTTGCTACAGTGACCTCAGGATGCCTCTAGCCTTGAAACAGTGTTCTTTGGGTTTCTCTGGAGTGCCATCAAGGAAGTTAAGACTCCTTTCATGTGTGATGTGCAACACGGAATTGCCCTGCACACAGTGCGGGGGAATCGGGCCTCATCTCGGGGCGAGGGGGAAGTCTCATGGTTTTTCTCCAGTTGCGGCGGGAACCTGGGGTATATTCTCGAGTTACGACGGGGATGGCCCTTCCACACACGTGTTTGTTCAGCAACGTCAGGACTTCTGCCTAATTGTGAGGGACAACTCGGGATTCTCCTCGAGGCTAGGCAGGGCCATTGGGATGCCTCTCCAGCTGAGGCGGGAGACCAAGGGTCCCTTTCCACGTGCCACAGGGATCCTGGGACTCCTATCAAGTTTCACGAGGAGTCAGGCATCGTCTCCTTTGGAGGCACTGATCTCTGCGTACCTCTGGAGTTTTCAAAGGATGTGAGGCCTCCGGTCGCCATGAGGTTGGAAACTAGGTCTTTCTCTGTGGTCTCCACAGGGGATTCAGACGTTCGTTCATTTTGGGAGATGCAAGACGAGCCTGCATTCAAGTCACTGCAGGGATATCCGGCCTTATTTCGAGTCAGGGCATCGCAGTGTCCATTCCACTTGAGGCCGCAAAATCAGGGTCCCTCTCACATATCTAGAGCTGAGAGAAGCCTCCTCTTGAGGAGCTTGTGGTAAGGTGGTATTCCTCTGGAGTCGAATCCAGGGACTAACCTCTCATCTCGAGTTGATTCTTGGTCCACGGAGATCTTTCGTGTTGCTACAGTGACCTCAGGATCCCTCTAGCCTTGAAACAGTGTTCTTGGGGTTTCTCTGGAGTGCCATCAAGGAAATCAAGGCTCCTTTCATATGTGATGTGCAACACGGAATTGCTCTGCACGCAGTGCAGGGGAATCGGGCCTCATCTCACGGCGAGGGGGAAGTCTCATGGTTTTTCTCGAGTTGTGGCGGGAACCTGGGGTATATTCTCGAATTACGACGGGGATGGCCCTTCCACCCACGTGTTTGTTCAGCGACGTAAGGACTCCTGCCTAGTTGCGAGGGACAACTCGGGATTCTCCTCGAGGCTTGGCAGGGCAATTGGGACGCCTCTCCAGCTGAGGCGGGAGACCAAGGGTCCCTTTCGATGTGCCACAGGAATCCTGGGACTCCTATCATGTTTCATGAGGAGTCAGGCATCGTCTCCTTTGGAGGCACTGATCTCCGCGTACCTCTGGAGTTTTCAAAGGATGTGAGGCCTCCGGTCGTCATGAGGTTGGGAACTAGGTCTTTCTCTGTGGTCTCCACAGGGGATTCAGACATCCTTTCGTCTTGGGAGAGGCAAGACGAGCCTGCATTCAAGTCACTGCAGGGATATGCGGCCTTATTTCGAGTCAGGGCATCGCGGTGTCCATTCCACTTGAGGCCGAAACTCAGCACATAGCTAGAGCTGAGAGAAGCCTCCTCTTGAGGTGCTTGTGGTAAGGTGGTATTCCTCTGGAGTCGAAGCCAGGGACAAACCTCTCATCTCGAGTTGATTTGTGGTCCACGGAGCTCTTTCGTGTTGCTAGAGTGACCTCAGGATCCCTCTAGCCTTGAAACAGTGTTCTTGGGGTTTCACTGGAGTGCCACCAAGGAAATCAAGGCTCCTTTCATGTGTGATGTGCAACACGGAATTGCTCTGCACGCAGTGCAGGGGAATCGGGCCTCATCTCGCGGTGAGGGGGAAGTCTCATGGTTTTTCTCGAGTTGCGGCGGAAACCTGTGGTATATTCTCGAATTACGATGAGGATGGCCCTTCCACGCACGTGTTTGTTCAGCGACGTCAGGACTCCTGCCTAGTTGCGAGGGACAACTCGGGATTCTCCTCGAGGCTTGGCAGGGAAATTGGGACGCCTCTCCAGCTGAGGCGGGAGACCAAGGTTCCCTTTCCACGTGCCACTGGAATCCTGGGACTCCTATCAAGTTTCACGAGGAGTCAGGCATCGTCTCCTTTGGAGGCACTGATCTCCGCGTACCTCTGGAGTTGTCAAAGGATATGAGGCCTCCAGTCGGGATGAGTTGAGGAACTAGGTCTTTCTCTGTGGTCTCCACAGGGGATTCGGACATCCTTTCGTCTTGGGAGAGGCAAGACGAGCCTGCATTCAAGTCACTGCAGGGATATCCGGCCTTATTTCGAGTCAGGGCATCGTGGTGTCCATTCCACTTGAGGCCGCAAACTCAGGGTCCCTCTCACATACCGAGAGCTGAGAGAAGCCTCCTCTTGAGGGGCTTGTGTTAAGGTGGTATTCCTCTGGAGTCGAAGCCAGGGACTATCTTCTCATCTCGAGTTGATTTTTGGGCCACGGTGCTCTTTCGTGTGGCTACAGTGACCTCAGGATCCCTCTAGCCTTGAAACAGTGTTCTTCGGGTTTCTCTGGAGTGCCATCAAGGAAATCAAGGTTCCTTTTTGGTGTGATGTGCAACACGGAATTGCTCTGCACGCAGTGCAGGGGAATCGGGCCTCATCTCGCGGCGAGGGGGAAGTCTCATGGTTTTTCTCAAGTTGCGGTGGGACCCTGGGGTATATTCTCGAGTTACGACGGGGATGGCCCTTCCACCCACGTGTTTGTTCAGCCACGTCAGGACTCCTGCCTAGTTGCGAGGGACAACTCGGGATTCTCCTCGAGGCTTGGCAGGGCAATTGGGACGCCTCTCCAGCTGAGGCGGGAGACCAAGGGTCCCTTTCCACGTGCCACAGGAATCCTGGGACTCCTATCAAGTTTCACGAGGAGTCAGGCATCGTCTCCTTTGGAGGCACTGATCTCCGCGTACCTCTGGAGTTTTCAAAGGATGTGAGGCCTCCGGTCGCCCTGAGGTTGGAAACTAGGTCTTTCTCTGTGGTCTCCACAGGGGATTCAGACATTCGTTCATTTTGGGAGATGCAAGACGAGCCTGCATTCAAGTCACTGCAGGGATATCCGGCCTTATTTCGCGTCAGGGCATAGCAGTGTGCATTCCACTTGAGGCCGCAAACTCAGGGTCCCTCTCACATACCTAGAGCTGAGAGAAGCCTCCTCTTGAGGTGCTTGTGGTAAGGTGGTATTCCTCTGGAGTCGAAGCCAGGGACGAACCTCTCATCTCGAGTTGATTCTTGGTCCACGGAGCTCTTTCGTGTTGCTACAGTGACCTCAGGATCCCTCTAGCCTTGAAACAGTGTTCTTGGGGTTTCTCTGGAGTGCCATCAAGGAAATCAAGGCTCCTTTCATATGTGATGTGCAACACGGAATTGCTCTGCACGCAGTGCAGGGGAATCAGGCCTCATCTCACGGCGAGGGGGAAGTCTCATGGTTTTTCTCGAGTTGCGGCGGGAACCTGGGGTATATTCTCGAATTACGACGGGGATGGCCCTTCCACCCACGTGTTTGTTCAGCCACGTCAGGACTCCTGCCTAGTTGCGAGGCACAACTCGGGATTCTCCTCGAGGCTTGGCAGGGCAATTGGGACGCCTCTCCAGCTGAGGCGGGAGACCAAGGGTCCCTTTCCATGTGCCACAGGAATCCTGGGACTCCTATCAAGTTTCACGAGGAGTCAGGCATCGTCTCTTTTGGAGGCACTGATCTCCGCGTACCTCTGGAGTTTTCAAAGGATGTGAGGCCTCCGGTGGCCATGAGGTGGGGAACTAGATCTTTCTCTGTGGTCTCCACAGGGGATTCAGACATCCTTTCGTCTTGGGAGAGGCAAGACGTGCCTGCATTCAAGTCACTGCTGGGATATCCGGCCTTATTTCGAGTCAGGGCATCGCGGTGTCCATTCCACTTGAGGCCGCAAACTCAGGGTCCCTCTCACATACCTAGAGCTGAGAGAAGCCTCCTCTTGAGGTGCTTGTGTTAAGGTGGTATTCCTCTGGAGTTGAAGCCAGGGACTATCTTCTCATCTCGAGTTGATTTTTGGGCCACGGTGCTCTTTCGTGTGGCTACAGTGACCTCAGGATCCCTCTAGCTTTGAAACAGTGTTCTTGGGGTTTCTCTGGAGTGCCATCAAGGAAATCAAGGTTCCTTTCATGTGTGATGTGCAACACTGAATTGCTCTGCACGCAGTGCAGGGGAATCGGGCCTCATCTCGCGGCGAGGGGGAAGTCTCATGGTTTTTCTCGAGTTGCGGCGGGAACCTGGGGTATATTCTCGAGTTACGATGATGATGGCCCTTCCACCCACGTGTTTGTTCAGCAACGTCAGGACTCCTGCCTAGTTGCGAGGGACAACTCGGGATTCTCCTCGAGGCTTGGCAGGGCAATTGGGACGCCTCTCCAGCTGAGGCGGGAGACCAAGGGTCCCTTTCCACGTGCCACAGGAATCCTGGGACTCCTATCAAGTTTCACGAGGAGTCAGGCATCGTCTCCTTTGGAGGCACTGATCTCCGCGTACCTCTGGAGTTTTCAAAGGATGTGAGGCCTCCGGTCGCGATGAGGTGGAGATCTAGGTCTTTTACTGTGGTCTCCACAGGGGATACGGACATCCTTTCGTCTTGGGAGATGCAAGACGAGCCTGCATTCAAGTCACTGCAGGGATATCCGGCCTTATTTCGAGTCAGGGCATCGCGGTGTCCATTCCACTTGAGGCCGCAAACTCAGCACATAGCTAAAGCTGAGAGAAGCCTACACTTGAGGTGCTTGTGGTAAGGTGGTATTCCTCTGGAGTCGAAGCCAGGGACAAACCTCTCATCTCGAGTTGATTTGTGGTCCACGGAGCTCTTTCGTGTTGCTAGAGTGACCTCAGGATCCCTCTAGCCTTGAAACAGTGTTCTTGGGGTTTCGCTGGAGTGCCACCAAGGAAATCAAGGCTCCTTTCATGTGTGATGTGCAACACGCAATTGCTCTGCACGCAGTGCAGGGGAATCGGGCCTCATCTCGCGGTGAGGGCGAAGTCTCATGGTTTTTCTCGAGTTGCGGCGGAAACCTGTGGTATATTCTCGAATTACGATGGGGATGGCCCTTCCACACACGTGTTTGTTCAGCGATGGCAGGACTCCTGCCTAGTTGCGAGGGACAACTCGTGATCCTCCTCGAAGCTTGGCAGGGAAATTGGGACGCCTCTCCATCCGAGGCGGGAGACCAAGGGTCCCTTTCCACGTGCCACAGGAATCCTGGGACTCCTATCAAGTTTCACGAGGAGTCAGGCATCGTCTCCTTTGGAGGCACTAATCTCGGCGTACCTCTGGAGTTTTCAGAGGATGTGAGGCCTCCGGTCGCCATGAGGTTGGAAACTAGGTCTTTCTCTGTGGTCTCCACAGGGGATTCAGACATTCGTTCATTTTGGGAGATGCAAGACGAGCCTGCATTCAAGTCACTGCAGGTATATCCGGCCTTATTTCGAGTCAGGGCATCGCAGTGTCCATTCCACTTGAGGCCGCAATATCAGGGTCCCTCTCACATATCTAGAGCTGAGAGAAGCCTCCTCTTGAGGAGCTTGTGGTAAGGTGGTATTCCTCTGGAGTCGAATCCAGGGACTAACCTCTCATCTCTAGTTGATTCTTGGTCCACGGAGCTCTTTCGTGTTGCTACAGTGACCTCAGGATCCCTCTAGCCTTGAAACAGTGTTCTTGGGGTTTCTCTGGAGTGCCGTCAAGGAAATCAAGGCTCCTTTCATATGTGATGTGCAACACGGAATTGCTCTGCACGCAGTGCAGGGGAATCGGGCCTCATCTCGCGGCGAGGGGGAAGTCTCATGGTTTTTCTCGAGTTGCGGCGGGAACCTGGGGTATATTCTCGAATTACGACGGGGATGGCCCTTCCAGCCACGTGTTTGTTCAGCGACGTCAGGACTCCTGCCTAGTTGCGAGGGACAACTCGGGATTGTCCTCGAGGCTTGGCAGGGCAATTGGGACGCCTCTCCAGCTGAGGCGGGAGACCAAGGGTCCCTTTCGATGTGCCACAGGAATCCTGGGACTCCTATCAAGTTTCATGAGGAGTCAGGCATCGTCTCTTTGGAGGCACTGATCTCCGCGTACATCTGGAGTTTTCAAAGGATGTGAGGCCTCCGGTCGCCATGATGTGGGGAACTAGGTCTTTCTCTGTGGTCTCCACAGGGGATTCAGACATCCTTTCATCTTGGGAGATGAAAGACGAGCCTGCATTCAAGTCACTGCAGGGACATCCGGCCTTATTTCGCGTCAGGGCATCGCAGTGTCCATTCCACTTTAGTCCGCCAATTCAGGGTCCCTCTCACATACCTAGAGCTGAGAGTAGCCTCCTCTTGAGGTGCTTGTGGTAAGGTGGTATTCCTATGGAGTCGAATCCAGGGACTAACCTCTCATCTCGAGTTGATTTTTGGTCCACGGACCTCTTTCGTGTTGCTACAGTAACCTCAGGATCCCTCTAGCCTTGAAACAGTGTTCTTGGGGTTTCTCTGGAGTGCCATCAAGGAAATCAAGGCTCCTTTCATGTGTGATGTGCAACACGGAATTGCTCTGCACGCAGTGCAGGGGAATCAGGCCTCATCTCGCGGCGAGAAGGACGTCTCATGGTTTTTGTCGAGTTGTGGCGGGAACCTGGGGTATATTCTCGAGTTACGACGGGGATGGCCCTTCCACACTCGTGTTTGTTCAGCGACGTCAGGACTCCTGCCTAGGTGCGAGGGACAACTCGGGATTCTCCTCGAGGCTTGGCAGGGCAATTGGGACGCCTCTCCAGCTGAGGCGGGAGACCAAGTATCCCTATCCACGTGCCACAGGAATCCTGAGACTCCTATCAAGTTTCTCGAGGAGTCAGGCATCGTCTCCTTTTGAGGCACTGATCTCCGCGTACCTCTGGAGTTTTCAAAGGATGTGAGGCCTCCGGTCGCGATGAGGTGGGGAACTAGATCTTTCTCTGAGGTCTCCACAGGGGATTCAGACATCCTTTCGTCTGGGGAGAGGCAAGACGCGCCTGCATTCAAGTCACTGCAGGTATATCCGGCCTTATTTCGAGTCAGGGCATCGTTGTGTCCATTCCACTTGAGGCTGCAAACTCAGGGTCCCTCTCACATACGTAGAGCTGAGAGAAGCCTCCTCTTGAGGTGCTTGTGGTAAGGTGGTATTCCTCTGGAGTCGAAGCCAGGGATTATCTTCTCATCTCGAGTTGGTTTTTGGGCCACGGTGATCTTTCGTGTGGCTACAGTGACCTCAGGATCCCTCTAGCCTTGAAACAGTGTTCTTGGGGTTTCTCTGGAGTGCCACCAAGGAAATCAAGGCTCCTTTCATGTGTGATGTGCAACACGGAATTGCTGTGCACGCAGTGCAGGGGAATCGGGCCTCATCTCGCGGCGAGGGGGAAGTCTCATGGTTTTTCTCGAGTTGCGGCGGAAACCTGTGGTATATTCTCGAATTACGATGGGGATGGCCCTTCCACGCACGTGTTTGTTCAGCGACGTCAGGACTCCTGCCTAGTTGCGAGGGACAACTCGGGATTCTCCTCGAGGCTTGGCAGGGCAATTGGGACGCCTCTCCAGCTGAGGCGGGAGACCAAGTGTCCCTTTCCACGTGCCACAGGAATCCTGGGACTCCTATCAAGTTTCACGAGGAGTCAGGCATCGTCTCCTTTGGAGGCACTGATCTCCGCGTACCTCTGGAGTTGTCAAAGGATATGAGGCCTCCGGTCGGGATGAGTTGGGGAACTAGGTCTTTCTCTGTGGTCTACACAGGTGATTCAGACATCCTTTCATCTTGGGAGATGCAAGACGAGCCTGCATTCAAGTCACTGTAGGGATATCCGGCCTTATTTCGAGTCAGGGCATCGTGGTGTCCATTCGACTTGAGGCCACAAACTCAGGGTCCCTCTCACATACTTAGAGCTGAGAGAAGCCTCCTCTTGAGGTGCTTGTGCTAAGGTGGTATTCCTCTGGAGTCGAAGCCAGGGACTAACCTCTCATCTCGAGTTGATTTTTGGTCCACGGAGCTCTTTCGTGTTGCTACAGTGACCTCAGGATCCCTCTAGCCTTGAAACAGTGTTCTTGGGGTTTCTCTGGAGTGCCATCAAGGAAATCAAGGCTCCTTTCATGTGTGATGTGCAACACGGAATTGCTCTGCACGCAGTGCAGGGGAATCAGGCCTCATCTCGTGGCGAGGGGGAAGTCTCATGGTTTTTCTCGAGTTGGGGTGGGACCTGGGGTATATTCTCGAGTTACGACGGGGATGGCCCTTCCACACACGTGTTTGTTCAGCGATGGCAGGACTCCTGCCTAGTTGCGAGGGACAACTCGTGATTCTCCTCGAAGCTTGGCAGGGAAATTGGGACGCCTCTCCATCCGAGGCGGGAGACCAAGTTTCCGTTTTCACGTGCCACAGGAATCCTGGGACTCCTATCAAGTTTCACGAGGAGTCAGGCATCGTCTCCTTTGGAGGCACTAATCTCCGCGTACCTCTGGAGTTTTCAGAGGATGTGAGGCCTCCGGTCGCCATGAGGTTGGAAACTAGGTCTTTCTCTGTGGTCTCCACAGGGGATTCAGACATTCGTTCATTTTGGGAGATGCAAGACGAGCCTGCATTCAAGTCACTGCAGGGATATCCGGCCTTATTTCGAGTCAGGGCATCGCAGTGTCCATTCCACTTGAGGCCGCAATATCAGGGTCCCTCTCACATATCTAGAGCTGAGAGAAGCCTCCTCTTGAGGAGCTTGTGGTAAGGTGGTATTCCTCTGGAGTCGAATCCAGGGACTAACCTCTCATCTCGAGTTGATTCTTGGTCCACGGAGCTCTTTCGTGTTGCTACAGTGACCTCAGGATCCCTCTAGCCTTGAAACAGTGTTCTTGGGGTTTCTCTGGAGTGCCGTCAAGGAAATCAAGGCTCCTTTCATATGTGATGTGCAACACGGAATTGCTCTGCACGCAGTGCAGGGGAATCGGGCCTCATCTCGCGGCGAGGGGGAAGTCTCATGGTTTTTCTCGAGTTGCGGCGGGAACCTGGGGTATATTCTCGAATTACGACGGGGATGGCCCTTCCAGCCACGTGTTTGTTCAGCGACGTCAGGACTCCTGCCTAGTTGCGAGGGACAACTCGGGATTCTCCTCGAGGCTTGGCAGGGCAATTGGGACGCCTCTCCAGCTGAGGCGGGAGACCAAGGGTCCCTTTCGATGTGCCACAGAAATCCTGGGACTCCTATCAAGTTTCATGAGGAGTCAGGCATCGTCTCTTTGGAGGCACTGATCTCCGCGTACCTCTGGAGTTTTCAAAGGATGTGAGGCCTCCGGTCGCCATGAGGTTGGGAACTAAGTCTTTCTCTGTGGTCTCCACAGGGGATTCAGACATCCTTTCATCTTGGGAGAGGCAAGACGAGCCTGCATTCAAGTCACTGCAGGCATATCCGGCCTTATTTCGAGTCAGGGCATCGCGGTGTCCATTCCACTTGAGGCCGCAAAATCAGGGTCCCTCTCACATACCTAGAGCTGAGAGAAGCCTCCTCTTGAGGTGCTTGTGGTAAGCTGGTATTCCTCTGGAGTCGAAGCCAGGGACTAACCTCTCATCTCGAGTTGATTTTTGGTCCACGGAGCTCTTTCGTGTTGCTACAGTGACCTCAGGATCCCTCTAGCCTTGAAACAGTGTTCTTGGGGTTTCTCTGGAGTGCCATCAAGGAAATCAAGGCTCCTTTCATGTGTGATGTGCAACACGGAATTGCTCTGCACGCAGTGCAGGGGAATCAGGCCTCATCTCGCGGCGAGGGGGAAGTCTCATGGTTTTTCTCGAGTTGCGGCGGGAACCTGCGGTATATTCTCGAGTTACGACGGGGATGGCCCTTCCACACTCGTGTTTGTTCAGCGACGTCAGGACTCCTGCCTAGGTGCGAGGGACAACTCGGGATTCTCCTCGAGGCTTGGCAGGGCAATTGGGACGCCTCTCCAGCTGAGGCGGGAGACCAAGGGTCCCTTTCCACGTGCCACAGGAATCCTGGGACTCCTATCAAGTTTCACGATTAGTCAGGCATCGTCTCCTTTGGAGGCACTGATCTCCGCGTACCTCTGAAGTTTTCAAAGGATGTGAAGCCTCCGGTCGCCATGAGGTGGGAAACTAGGTCTTTCTCTGTGGTCTCCACAGGGGATTCAGACATTCGTTCATTTTGGGAGATGCAAGACGAGCCTGCATTCAAGTCACTGCAGGGATATCCGGCCTTATTTCGCGTCAGGGCATAGCAGTGTGCATTCCACTTGAGGCCGCAAAATCAGGGTCCCTCTCACATACCTAGAGCTGAGAGAAGCCTCCTCTTGAGGTGCCTGTGGTAAGGTGGTATTCCTCTGGAGTCAATTCCAGGGACTAACCTCTCATCTCGAGTTGATTCTTGGTCCACGGAGCTCTTTCGTGTTGCTACAGTGACCTCAGGATGCCTCTAGCCTTGAAACAGTGTTCTTTGGGTTTCTCTGGAGTGCCATCAAGGAAGTTAAGACTCCTTTCATGTGTGATGTGCAACACGGAATTGCCCTGCACACAGTGCGGGGGAATCGGGCCTCATCTCGGGGCGAGGGGGAAGTCTCATGGTTTTTCTCCAGTTGCGGCGGGAACCTGGGGTATATTCTCGAGTTACGACGGGGATGGCCCTTCCACACACGTGTTTGTTCAGCAACGTCAGGACTTCTGCCTAATTGTGAGGGACAACTCGGGATTCTCCTCGAGGCTAGGCAGGGCCATTGGGATGCCTCTCCAGCTGAGGCGGGAGACCAAGGGTCCCTTTCCACGTGCCACAGGGATCCTGGGACTCCTATCAAGTTTCACGAGGAGTCAGGCATCGTCTCCTTTGGAGGCACTGATCTCTGCGTACCTCTGGAGTTTTCAAAGGATGTGAGGCCTCCGGTCGCCATGAGGTTGGAAACTAGGTCTTTCTCTGTGGTCTCCACAGGGGATTCAGACGTTCGTTCATTTTGGGAGATGCAAGACGAGCCTGCATTCAAGTCACTGCAGGGATATCCGGCCTTATTTCGAGTCAGGGCATCGCAGTGTCCATTCCACTTGAGGCCGCAAAATCAGGGTCCCTCTCACATATCTAGAGCTGAGAGAAGCCTCCTCTTGAGGAGCTTGTGGTAAGGTGGTATTCCTCTGGAGTCGAATCCAGGGACTAACCTCTCATCTCGAGTTGATTCTTGGTCCACGGAGATCTTTCGTGTTGCTACAGTGACCTCAGGATCCCTCTAGCCTTGAAACAGTGTTCTTGGGGTTTCTCTGGAGTGCCATCAAGGAAATCAAGGCTCCTTTCATATGTGATGTGCAACACGGAATTGCTCTGCACGCAGTGCAGGGGAATCGGGCCTCATCTCACGGCGAGGGGGAAGTCTCATGGTTTTTCTCGAGTTGTGGCGGGAACCTGGGGTATATTCTCGAATTACGACGGGGATGGCCCTTCCACCCACGTGTTTGTTCAGCGACGTAAGGACTCCTGCCTAGTTGCGAGGGACAACTCGGGATTCTCCTCGAGGCTTGGCAGGGCAATTGGGACGCCTCTCCAGCTGAGGCGGGAGACCAAGGGTCCCTTTCGATGTGCCACAGGAATCCTGGGACTCCTATCATGTTTCATGAGGAGTCAGGCATCGTCTCCTTTGGAGGCACTGATCTCCGCGTACCTCTGGAGTTTTCAAAGGATGTGAGGCCTCCGGTCGTCATGAGGTTGGGAACTAGGTCTTTCTCTGTGGTCTCCACAGGGGATTCAGACATCCTTTCGTCTTGGGAGAGGCAAGACGAGCCTGCATTCAAGTCACTGCAGGGATATGCGGCCTTATTTCGAGTCAGGGCATCGCGGTGTCCATTCCACTTGAGGCCGAAACTCAGCACATAGCTAGAGCTGAGAGAAGCCTCCTCTTGAGGTGCTTGTGGTAAGGTGGTATTCCTCTGGAGTCGAAGCCAGGGACAAACCTCTCATCTCGAGTTGATTTGTGGTCCACGGAGCTCTTTCGTGTTGCTAGAGTGACCTCAGGATCCCTCTAGCCTTGAAACAGTGTTCTTGGGGTTTCACTGGAGTGCCACCAAGGAAATCAAGGCTCCTTTCATGTGTGATGTGCAACACGGAATTGCTCTGCACGCAGTGCAGGGGAATCGGGCCTCATCTCGCGGTGAGGGGGAAGTCTCATGGTTTTTCTCGAGTTGCGGCGGAAACCTGGGGTATATTCTCGAATTACGATGAGGATGGCCCTTCCACGCACGTGTTTGTTCAGCGACGTCAGGACTCCTGCCTAGTTGCGAGGGACAACTCGGGATTCTCCTCGAGGCTTGGCAGGGAAATTGGGACGCCTCTCCAGCTGAGGCGGGAGACCAAGGGTCCCTTTCCACGTGCCACTGGAATCCTGGGACTCCTATCAAGTTTCACGAGGAGTCAGGCATCGTCTCCTTTGGAGGCACTGATCTCCGCGTACCTCTGGAGTTGTCAAAGGATATGAGGCCTCCGGTCGGGATGAGTTGAGGAACTAGGTCTTTCTCTGTGGTCTCCACAGGGGATTCGGACATCCTTTCGTCTTGGGAGAGGCAAGACGAGCCTGCATTCAAGTCACTGCAGGGATATCCGGCCTTATTTCGAGTCAGGGCATCGTGGTGTCCATTCCACTTGAGGCCGCAAACTCAGGGTCCCTCTCACATACCGAGAGCTGAGAGAAGCCTCCTCTTGAGGGGCTTGTGTTAAGGTGGTATTCCTCTGGAGTCGAAGCCAGGGACTATCTTCTCATCTCGAGTTGATTTTTGGGCCACGGTGCTCTTTCGTGTGGCTACAGTGACCTCAGGATCCCTCTAGCCTTGAAACAGTGTTCTTCGGGTTTCTCTGGAGTGCCATCAAGGAAATCAAGGTTCCTTTCAGGTGTGATGTGCAACACGGAATTGCTCTGCACGCAGTGCAGGGGAATCGGGCCTCATCTCGCGGCGAGGGGGAAGTCTCATGGTTTTTCTCAAGTTGCGGTGGGACCCTGGGGTATATTCTCGAGTTACGACGGGGATGGCCCTTCCACCCACGTGTTTGTTCAGCCACGTCAGGACTCCTGCCTAGTTGCGAGGGACAACTCGGGATTCTCCTCGAGGCTTGGCAGGGCAATTGGGACGCCTCTCCAGCTGAGGCGGGAGACCAAGGGTCCCTTTCCACGTGCCACAGGAATCCTGGGACTCCTATCAAGTTTCACGAGGAGTCAGGCATCGTCTCCTTTGGAGGCACTGATCTCCGCGTACCTCTGGAGTTTTCAAAGGATGTGAGGCCTCCGGTCGCCCTGAGGTTGGAAACTAGGTCTTTCTCTGTGGTCTCCACAGGGGATTCAGACATTCGTTCATTTTGGGAGATGCAAGTCGAGCCTGCATTCAAGTCACTGCAGGGATATCCGGCCTTATTTCGCGTCAGGGCATAGCAGTGTGCATTCCACTTGAGGCCGCAAACTCAGGGTCCCTCTCACATACCTAGAGCTGAGAGAAGCCTCCTCTTGAGGTGCTTGTGGTAAGGTGGTATTCCTCTGGAGTCGAAGCCAGGGACGAACCTCTCATCTCGAGTTGATTCTTGGTCCACGGAGCTCTTTCGTGTTGCTACAGTGACCTCAGGATCCCTCTAGCCTTGAAACAGTGTTCTTGGGGTTTCTCTGGAGTGCCATCAAGGAAATCAAGGCTCCTTTCATATGTGATGTGCAACACGGAATTGCTCTGCACGCAGTGCAGGGGAATCAGGCCTCATCTCGCGGCGAGGGGGAAGTCTCATGGTTTTTCTCGAGTTGCGGCGGGAACCTGGGGTATATTCTCGAATTACGACGGGGATGGCCCTTCCACCCACGTGTTTGTTCAGCCACGTCAGGACTCCTGCCTAGTTGCGAGGCACAACTCGGGATTCTCCTCGAGGCTTGGCAGGGCAATTGGGACGCCTCTCCAGCTGAGGCGGGAGACCAAGGGTCCCTTTCCATGTGCCACAGGAATCCTGGGACTCCTATCAAGTTTCACGAGGAGTCAGGCATCGTCTCTTTTGGAGGCACTGATCTCCGCGTACCTCTGGAGTTTTCAAAGGATGTGAGGCCTCCGGTGGCCATGAGGTGGGGAACTAGATCTTTCTCTGTGGTCTCCACAGGGGATTCAGACATCCTTTCGTCTTGGGAGAGGCAAGACGTGCCTGCATTCAAGTCACTGCTGGGATATCCGGCCTTATTTCGAGTCAGGGCATCGCGGTGTCCATTCCACTTGAGGCCGCAAACTCAGGGTCCCTCTCACATACCTAGAGCTGAGAGAAGCCTCCTCTTGAGGTGCTTGTGTTAAGGTGGTATTCCTCTGGAGTTGAAGCCAGGGACTATCTTCTCATCTCGAGTTGATTTTTGGGCCACGGTGCTCTTTCGTGTGGCTACAGTGACCTCAGGATCCCTCTAGCTTTGAAACAGTGTTCTTGGGGTTTCTCTGGAGTGCCATCAAGGAAATCAAGGTTCCTTTCATGTGTGATGTGCAACACTGAATTGCTCTGCACGCAGTGCAGGGGAATCGGGCCTCATCTCGCGGCGAGGGGGAAGTCTCATGGTTTTTCTCGAGTTGCGGCGGGAACCTGGGGTATATTCTCGAGTTACGATGATGATGGCCCTTCCACCCACGTGTTTGTTCAGCAACGTCAGGACTCCTGCCTAGTTGCGAGGGACAACTCGGGATTCTCCTCGAGGCTTGGCAGGGCAATTGGGACGCCTCTCCAGCTGAGGCGGGAGACCAAGGGTCCCTTTCCACGTGCCACAGGAATCCTGGGACTCCTATCAAGTTTCACGAGGAGTCAGGCATCGTCTCCTTTGGAGGCACTGATCTCCGCGTACCTCTGGAGTTTTCAAAGGATGTGAGGCCTCCGGTCGCGATGAGGTGGAGATCTAGGTCTTTTACTGTGGTCTCCACAGGGGATACGGACATCCTTTCGTCTTGGGAGATGCAAGACGAGCCTGCATTCAAGTCACTGCAGGGATATCCGGCCTTATTTCGAGTCAGGGCATCGCGGTGTCCATTCCACTTGAGGCCGCAAACTCAGCACATAGCTAAAGCTGAGAGAAGCCTACACTTGAGGTGCTTGTGGTAAGGTGGTATTCCTCTGGAGTCGAAGCCAGGGACAAACCTCTCATCTCGAGTTGATTTGTGGTCCACGGAGCTCTTTCGTGTTGCTAGAGTGACCTCAGGATCCCTCTAGCCTTGAAACAGTGTTCTTGGGGTTTCGCTGGAGTGCCACCAAGGAAATCAAGGCTCCTTTCATGTGTGATGTGCAACACGGAATTGCTCTGCACGCAGTGCAGGGGAATCGGGCCTCATCTCGCGGTGAGGGCGAAGTCTCATGGTTTTTCTCGAGTTGCGGCGGAAACCTGTGGTATATTCTCGAATTACGATGGGGATGGCCCTTCCACACACGTGTTTGTTCAGCGATGGCAGGACTCCTGCCTAGTTGCGAGGGACAACTCGTGATCCTCCTCGAAGCTTGGCAGGGAAATTGGGACGCCTCTCCATCCGAGGCGGGAGACCAAGGGTCCCTTTCCACGTGCCACAGGAATCCTGGGACTCCTATCAAGTTTCACGAGGAGTCAGGCATCGTCTCCTTTGGAGGCACTAATCTCGGCGTACCTCTGGAGTTTTCAGAGGATGTGAGGCCTCCGGTCGCCATGAGGTTGGAAACTAGGTCTTTCTCTGTGGTCTCCACAGGGGATTCAGACATTCGTTCATTTTGGGAGATGCAAGACGAGCCTGCATTCAAGTCACTGCAGGTATATCCGGCCTTATTTCGAGTCAGGGCATCGCAGTGTCCATTCCACTTGAGGCCGCAATATCAGGGTCCCTCTCACATATCTAGAGCTGAGAGAAGCCTCCTCTTGAGGAGCTTGTGGTAAGGTGGTATTCCTCTGGAGTCGAATCCAGGGACTAACCTCTCATCTCTAGTTGATTCTTGGTCCACGGAGCTCTTTCGTGTTGCTACAGTGACCTCAGGATCCCTCTAGCCTTGAAACAGTGTTCTTGGGGTTTCTCTGGAGTGCCGTCAAGGAAATCAAGGCTCCTTTCATATGTGATGTGCAACACGGAATTGCTCTGCACGCAGTGCAGGGGAATCGGGCCTCATCTCGCGGCGAGGGGGAAGTCTCATGGTTTTTCTCGAGTTGCGGCGGGAACCTGGGGTATATTCTCGAATTACGACGGGGATGGCCCTTCCAGCCACGTGTTTGTTCAGCGACGTCAGGACTCCTGCCTAGTTGCGAGGGACAACTCGGGATTCTCCTCGAGGCTTGGCAGGGCAATTGGGACGCCTCTCCAGCTGAGGCGGGAGACCAAGGGTCCCTTTCGATGTGCCACAGGAATCCTGGGACTCCTATCAAGTTTCATGAGGAGTCAGGCATCGTCTCTTTGGAGGCACTGATCTCCGCGTACATCTGGAGTTTTCAAAGGATGTGAGGCCTCCGGTCGCCATGATATGGGGAACTAGGTCTTTCTCTGTGGTCTCCACAGGGGATTCAGACATCCTTTCATCTTGGGAGATGAAAGACGAGCCTGCATTCAAGTCACTGCAGGGACATCCGGCCTTATTTCGCGTCAGGGCATCGCAGTGTCCATTCCACTTTAGTCCGCCAATTCAGGGTCCCTCTCACATACCTAGAGCTGAGAGTAGCCTCCTCTTGAGGTGCTTGTGGTAAGGTGGTATTCCTATGGAGTCGAATCCAGGGACTAACCTCTCATCTCGAGTTGATTTTTGGTCCACGGACCTCTTTCGTGTTGCTACAGTAACCTCAGGATCCCTCTAGCCTTGAAACAGTGTTCTTGGGGTTTCTCTGGAGTGCCATCAAGGAAATCAAGGCTCCTTTCATGTGTGATGTGCAACACGGAATTGCTCTGCACGCAGTGCAGGGGAATCAGGCCTCATCTCGCGGCGAGAAGGACGTCTCATGGTTTTTGTCGAGTTGTGGCGGGAACCTGGGGTATATTCTCGAGTTACGACGGGGATGGCCCTTCCACACTCGTGTTTGTTCAGCGACGTCAGGACTCCTGCCTAGGTGCGAGGGACAACTCGGGATTCTCCTCGAGGCTTGGCAGGGCAATTGGGACGCCTCTCCAGCTGAGGCGGGAGACCAAGTATCCCTATCCACGTGCCACAGGAATCCTGAGACTCCTATCAAGTTTCTCGAGGAGTCAGGCATCGTCTCCTTTTGAGGCACTGATCTCCGCGTACCTCTGGAGTTTTCAAAGGATGTGAGGCCTCCGGTCGCGATGAGGTGGGGAACTAGATCTTTCTCTGAGGTCTCCACAGGGGATTCAGACATCCTTTCGTCTGGGGAGAGGCAAGACGCGCCTGCATTCAAGTCACTGCAGGTATATCCGGCCTTATTTCGAGTCAGGGCATCGTTGTGTCCATTCCACTTGAGGCTGCAAACTCAGGGTCCCTCTCACATACGTAGAGCTGAGAGAAGCCTCCTCTTGAGGTGCTTGTGGTAAGGTGGTATTCCTCTGGAGTCGAAGCCAGGGATTATCTTCTCATCTCGAGTTGGTTTTTGGGCCACGGTGATCTTTCGTGTGGCTACAGTGACCTCAGGATCCCTCTAGCCTTGAAACAGTGTTCTTGGGGTTTCTCTGGAGTGCGACCAAGGAAATCAAGGCTCCTTTCATGTGTGATGTGCAACACGGAATTGCTGTGCACGCAGTGCAGGGGAATCGGGCCTCATCTCGCGGCGAGGGGGAAGTCTCATGGTTTTTCTCGAGTTGCGGCGGAAACCTGTGGTATATTCTCGAATTACGATGGGGATGGCCCTTCCACGCACGTGTTTGTTCAGCGACGTCAGGACTCCTGCCTAGTTGCGAGGGACAACTCGGGATTCTCCTCGAGGCTTGGCAGGGCAATTGGGACGCCTCTCCAGCTGAGGCGGGAGACCAAGTGTCCCTTTCCACGTGCCACAGGAATCCTGGGACTCCTATCAAGTTTCACGAGGAGTCAGGCATCGTCTCCTTTGGAGGCACTGATCTCCGCGTACCTCTGGAGTTGTCAAAGGATATGAGGCCTCCGGTCGGGATGAGTTGGGGAACTAGGTCTTTCTCTGTGGTCTACACAGGTGATTCAGACATCCTTTCATCTTGGGAGATGCAAGACGAGCCTGCATTCAAGTCACTGTAGGGATATCCGGCCTTATTTCGAGTCAGGGCATCGTGGTGTCCATTCGACTTGAGGCCACAAACTCAGGGTCCCTCTCACATACTTAGAGCTGAGAGAAGCCTCCTCTTGAGGTGCTTGTGCTAAGGTGGTATTCCTCTGGAGTCGAAGCCAGGGACTAACCTCTCATCTCGAGTTGATTTTTGGTCCACGGAGCTCTTTCGTGTTGCTACAGTGACCTCAGGATCCCTCTAGCCTTGAAACAGTGTTCTTGGGGTTTCTCTGGAGTGCCATCAAGGAAATCAAGGCTCCTTTCATGTGTGATGTGCAACACGGAATTGCTCTGCACGCAGTGCAGGGGAATCAGGCCTCATCTCGTGGCGAGGGGGAAGTCTCATGGTTTTTCTCGAGTTGGGGTGGGACCTGGGGTATATTCTCGAGTTACGACGGGGATGGCCCTTCCACACACGTGTTTGTTCAGCGATGGCAGGACTCCTGCCTAGTTGCGAGGGACAACTCGTGATTCTCCTCGAAGCTTGGCAGGGAAATTGGGACGCCTCTCCATCCGAGGCGGGAGACCAAGTTTCCGTTTTCACGTGCCACAGGAATCCTGGGACTCCTATCAAGTTTCACGAGGAGTCAGGCATCGTCTCCTTTGGAGGCACTAATCTCCGCGTACCTCTGGAGTTTTCAGAGGATGTGAGGCCTCCGGTCGCCATGAGGTTGGAAACTAGGTCTTTCTCTGTGGTCTCCACAGGGGATTCAGACATTCGTTCATTTTGGGAGATGCAAGACGAGCCTGCATTCAAGTCACTGCAGGGATATCCGGCCTTATTTCGAGTCAGGGCATCGCAGTGTCCATTCCACTTGAGGCCGCAATATCAGGGTCCCTCTCACATATCTAGAGCTGAGAGAAGCCTCCTCTTGAGGAGCTTGTGGTAAGGTGGTATTCCTCTGGAGTCGAATCCAGGGACTAACCTCTCATCTCGAGTTGATTCTTGGTCCACGGAGCTCTTTCGTGTTGCTACAGTGACCTCAGGATCCCTCTAGCCTTGAAACAGTGTTCTTGGGGTTTCTCTGGAGTGCCGTCAAGGAAATCAAGGCTCCTTTCATATGTGATGTGCAACACGGAATTGCTCTGCACGCAGTGCAGGGGAATCGGGCCTCATCTCGCGGCGAGGGGGAAGTCTCATGGTTTTTCTCGAGTTGCGGCGGGAACCTGGGGTATATTCTCGAATTACGACGGGGATGGCCCTTCCAGCCACGTGTTTGTTCAGCAACGTCAGGACTCCTGCCTAGTTGCGAGGGACAACTCGGGATTCTCCTCGAGGCTTGGCAGGGCAATTGGGACGCCTCTCCAGCTGAGGCGGGAGACCAAGGGTCCCTTTCCACGTGCCACAGGAATCCTGGGACTCCTATCAAGTTTCATGAGGAGTCAGGCATCGTCTCTTTGGAGGCACTGATCTCCGCGTACCTCTGGAGTTTTCAAAGGATGTGAGGCCTCCGGTCGCCATGAGGTTGGGAACTAGTTCTTTCTCTGTGGTCTCCACAGGGGATTCAGACATCCTTTCATCTTGGGAGAGGCAAGACGAGCCTGCATTCAAGTCACTGCAGGGATATCCGGCCTTATTTCGAGTCAGGGCATCGCGGTGTCCATTCCACTTGAGGCCGCAAAATCAGGGTCCCTCTCACATACCTAGAGCTGAGAGAAGCCTCCTCTTGAGGTGCTTGTGGTAAGCTGGTATTCCTCTGGAGTCGAAGCCAGGGACTAACCTCTCATCTCGAGTTGATTTTTGGTCCACGGAGCTCTTTCGTGTTGCTACAGTGACCTCAGGATCCCTCTAGCCTTGAAACAGTGTTCTTGGGGTTTCTCTGGAGTGCCATCAAGGAAATCAAGGCTCCTTTCATGTGTGATGTGCAACACGGAATTGCTCTGCACGCAGTGCAGGGGAATCAGGCCTCATCTCGCGGCGAGGGGGAAGTCTCATGGTTTTTCTCGAGTTGCGGCGGGAACCTGCGGTATATTCTCGAGTTACGACGGGGATGGCCCTTCCACACTCGTGTTTGTTCAGCGACGTCAGGACTCCTGCCTAGGTGCGAGGGACAACTCGGGATTCTCCTCGAGGCTTGGCAGGGCAATTGGGACGCCTCTCCAGCTGAGGCGGGAGACCAAGTGTCCCTTTCCACGTGCCACAGGAATCCTGGGACTCCTATCAAGTTTCACGATTAGTCAGGCATCGTCTCCTTTGGAGGCACTGATCTCCGCGTACCTCTGAAGTTTTCAAAGGATGTGAAGCCTCCGGTCGCCATGAGGTGGGAAACTAGGTCTTTCTCTGTGGTCTCCACAGGGGATTCAGACATTCGTTCATTTTGGGAGATGCAAGACGAGCCTGCATTCAAGTCACTGCAGGGATATCCGGCCTTATTTCGCGTCAGGGCATAGCAGTGTGCATTCCACTTGAGGCCGCAAAATCAGGGTCCCTCTCACATACCTAGAGCTGAGAGAAGCCTCCTCTTGAGGTGCCTGTGGTAAGGTGGTATTCCTCTGGAGTCAATTCCAGGGACTAACCTCTCATCTCGAGTTGATTCTTGGTCCACGGAGCTCTTTCGTGTTGCTACAGTGACCTCAGGATGCCTCTAGCCTTGAAACAGTGTTCTTTGGGTTTCTCTGGAGTGCCATCAAGGAAATTAAGACTCCTTTCATGTGTGATGTGCAACACGGAATTGCCCTGCACGCAGTGCGGGGGAATCGAGCCTCATCTCGGGGCGAGGGGGAAGTCTCATGGTTTTTCTCCAGTTGCGGCGGGAACCTGGGGTATATTCTCGAGTTACGACGGGGATGGCCCTTCCACCCACGTGTTTGTTCAGCGACGTCAGGACTTCTGCCTAATTGTGAGGGACAACTCGGGATTCTCCTCGAGGCTTGGCAGGGCCATTGGGATGCCTCTCCAGCTGAGGCGGGAGACCAAGGGTCCCTTTCCACGTGCCACAGGGATCCTGGGACTCCTATCAAGTTTCACGAGGAGTCAGGCATCGTCTCCTTTGGAGGCACTGATCTCTGCGTACCTCTGGAGTTTTCAAAGGATGTGAGGCCTCCGGTCGCCATGAGGTTGGAAACTAGGTCTTTCTCTGTGGTCTCCACAGGGGATTCAGACATTCGTTCATTTTGGGAGATGCAAGACGAGCCTGCATTCAAGTCACTGCAGGGATATCCGGCCTTCTTTCGAGTCAGGGCATCGCAGTGTCCATTCCACTTGAGGCCGCAAACTCAGGGTCCCTCTCACATACCTAGAGCTGAGAGAAGCCTCCTCTTGAGGAGCTTGTGGTAAGGTGGTATTCCTCTGGAGTCGAATCCAGGGACTAACCTCTCATCTCGAGTTGATTCTTGGTCCACGGAGCTCTTTCGTGTTGCTACAGTGACCTCAGGATCCCTCTAGCCTTGAAACAGTGTTCTTGGGGTTTCTCTGGAGTGCCATCAAGGAAATCAAGGCTCCTTTCATATGTGATGTGCAACACGGAATTGCTCTGCACGCAGTGCAGGGGAATCAGGCCTCATCTCACGGCGAGGGGGAAGTCTCATGGTTTTTCTCGAGTTGTGGCGGGAACCTGGGGTATATTCTCGAATTACGACGGGGATGGCCCTTCCACCCACATGTTTGTTCAGCGACGTAAGGACTCCTGCCTAGTTGCGAGGGACAACTCGGGATTCTCCTCGAGGCTTGGCAGGGCAATTGGGACGCCTCTCCAGCTGAGGCGGGAGACCAAGGGTCCCTTTCGATGTGCCACAGGAATCCTGGGACTCCTATCATGTTTCATGAGGAGTCAGGCATCGTCTCCTTTGGAGGCACTGATCTCCGCGTACCTCTGGAGTTTTCAAAGGATGTGAGGCCTCCGGTCGTCATGAGGTTGGGAACTAGGTCTTTCTCTGTGGTCTCCACAGGGGATTCAGACATCCTTTCGTCTTGGGAGAGGCAAGACGAGCCTGCATTCAAGTCACTGCAGGGATATGCGGCCTTATTTCGAGTCAGGGCATCGCGGTGTCCATTCCACTTGAGGCCGAAACTCAGCACATAGCTAGAGCTGAGAGAAGCCTCCTCTTGAGGTGCTTGTGGTAAGGTGGTATTCCTCTGGAGTCGAAGCCAGGGACAAACCTCTCATCTCGAGTTGATTTGTGGTCCACGGAGCTCTTTCGTGTTGCTAGAGTGACCTCAGGATCCCTCTAGCCTTGAAACAGTGTTCTTGGGGTTTTTCTGGAGTGCCACCAAGGAAATCAAGGCTCCTTTCATGTGTGATGTGCAGCACGGAATTGCTCTGCACGCAGTGCAGGGGAATCGGGCCTCATCTCGCGGTGAGGGGGAAGTCTCATGGTTTTTCACGAGTTGCGGCGGAAACCTGTGGTATATTCTCGAATTACGATGAGGATGGCCCTTCCACGCACGTGTTTGTTCAGCGACGTCAGGACTCCTGCCTAGTTGCGAGGGACAACTCGGGATTCTCCTCGAGGCTTGGCAGGGAAATTGGGACGCCTCTCCAGCTGAGGCGGGAGACCAAGGGTCCCTTTCCACGTGCCACTGGAATCCTGGGACTCCTATCAAGTTTCACGAGGAGTCAGGCATCGTCTCCTTTGGAGGCACTGATCTCCGCGTACCTCTGGAGTTGTCAAAGGATATGAGGCCTCCGGTCGGGATGAGTTGAGGAACTAGGTCTTTCTCTGTGGTCTCCACAGGGGATTCGGACATCCTTTCGTCTTGGGAGAGGCAAGACGAGCCTGCATTCAAGTCACTGCAGGGATATCCGGCTTTATTTCGAGTCAGGGCATCGTGGTGTCCATTCCACTTGAGGCCGCAAACTCAGGGTCCCTCTCACATACCTAGAGCTGAGAGAAGCCTCCTCTTGAGGGGCTTGTGTTAAGGTGGTATTCCTCTGGAGTCGAAGCCAGGGACTATCTTCTCATCTCGAGTTGATTTTTGGGCCACGGTGCTCTTTCGTGTGGCTACAGTGACCTCAGGATCCCTCTAGCCTTGAAACAGTGTTCTTCGGGTTTCTCTGGAGTGCCATCAAGGAAATCAAGGTTCCTTTCAGGTGTGATGTGCAACACGGAATTGCTCTGCACGCAGTGCAGGGGAATCGGGCCTCATCTCGCGGCGAGGGGGAAGTCTCATGGTTTTTCTCAAGTTGCGGTGGGACCCTGGGGTATATTCTCGAGTTACGACGGGGATGGCCCTTCCACCCACGTGTTTGTTCAGCCACGTCAGGACTCCTGCCTAGTTGCGAGGGACAACTCGGGATTCTCCTCGAGGCTTGGCAGGGCAATTGGGACGCCTCTCCAGCTGAGGCGGGAGACCAAGGGTCCCTTTCCACGTGCCACAGGAATCCTGGGACTCCTATCAAGTTTCACGAGGAGTCAGGCATCGTCTCCTTTGGAGGCACTGATCTCCGCGTACCTCTGGAGTTTTCAAAGGATGTGAGGCCTCCGGTCGCCCTGAGGTTGGAAACTAGGTCTTTCTCTGTGGTCTCCACAGGGGATTCAGACATTCGTTCATTTTGGGAGATGCAAGACGAGCCTGCATTCAAGTCACTGCAGGGATATCCGGCCTTATTTCGAGTCAGGGCATCGCGGTGTCCATTCCACTTGAGGCCGCAAAATCAGGGTCCCTCTCACATATCTAGAGCTGAGAGAAGCCTCCTCTTGAGGTGCTTGTGGTAAGCTGGTATTCCTCTGGAGTCGAATCCAGGGACTAACCTCTCATCTCGAGTTGATTCTTGGTCCACGGAGCTCTTTCGTGTTGCTACAGTGACCTCAGGATCCCTCTAGCCTTGAAACAGTGTTCTTGGGGTTTCTCTGGAGTGCCACCAAGGAAATCAAGGCTCCTTTCATGTGTGATGTGCAACACGCAATTGCTCTGCACGCAGTGCAGGGGAATCGGGCCTCATCTCGCGGCGAGGGGGAAGTCTCATGGTTTTTCTCGAGTTGCGGCGGAAACCTGTGGTATATTCTCGAATTACGATGGGGATGGCCCTTCCACGCACGTGTTTGTTCAGCGACGTCAGGACTCCTGCCTAGTTGCGAGGGACAACTCGGGATTCTCCTCGAGGCTTGGCAGGGCAATTGGGCCGCCTCTCCAGCTGAGGCCGGAGACCAAGGGTCCCTTTCCACGTGCCACAGGAATCCTGGGACTCCTATCAAGTTTCACGAGGAGTCAGGCATCGTCTCCTTTGGAGGCACTGATCTCCGCGTACCTCTGGAGTTGTCAAAGGATATGAGGCCTCCGGTCGGGATGAGTTGGGGAACTAGGTCTTTCTCTGTGGTCTCCACAGGGGATTCGGACACCCTTTCGTCTTGGGAGATGCAAGACGAGCCTGCATTCAAGTCACTGCAGGGATATCCGGCCTTATTTCGAGTCAGGTCATCGTGGTGTCCATTCGACTTGAGGCCGCAAACTCAGGGTCCCTCTCACATACCTAGAGCTGAGAGAAGCCTCCTCTTGAGGTGCTTGTGGTAAGGTGGTATTCCTCTGGAGTCGAAGCCAGGGACTAACCTCTCATCTCGAGTTGAATTGTGGTCCACGGAGCTCTTTCGTGTTGCTACAGTGACCTCAGGATCCCTCTAGCCTTGAAACAGTGTTCTTGGGGTTTCTCTGGAGTGCCACCAAGGAAATCAAGACTCCTTTCATGTGTAATGTGCAACACGGAATTGCTCTGCACGCAGTGCAGGGGAATCGGGCCTCATCTCGCGGCGAGGGGGAAGTCTCATGGTTTTTCTCGAGTTGCGGCGGGAACCTGGGGTATATTCTCGAGTTACGACTGGGATGGCCCTTCCACCCACATGTTTGTGCAGCGACGTCAGGACTCCTGCCTAGTTGCGAGGGACAACTCGGGATTCTCCTCGAGGCTTGGCAGGGCAATTGGGACGCCTCTCCAGCTGAGGCGGGAGACCAAGGGTCCCTTTCCATGTGCCACAGGAATCCTGGGACTCCTCTCAAGTTTCACGAGGAATCAGGCATCGTCTCCTTTGGAGGCACTGATCTCCGCGTACCTCTGAAGTTTTCAAAGGATGTGAGGCCTCCGGTCGCAATGATGTGGGGAACTAGGTCTTTCTCTGTGGTCTCCACAGGGGATTCAGACATACTTTCATCTTGGGAGATGAAACACGAGCCTGCATTCAAGTCACTGCAGGGATATCCGGCCTTATTTCGCGTCAGGGCATCGCAGTGTCCATTCCACTTGAGTCCGCAAAATCAGGGTCCCTCTCACATACCGAGAGCTGAGAGTAGCCTCCTCTTGAGGTGCTTGTGGTAAGGTGGTATTCCTCTGGAGTCGAAGCCAGGGACTAACCTCTCATCTCGAGTTGATTTTTGGGCCACGGACCTCTTTCGTGTTGGTACAGTGACCTCAGGATCCCTCTAGGCTTGAAACAGTGTTCTTGGGGTTTCTCTGGAGTGCCATCAAGGATATCAAGGCTCCTTTCATGTTTGATGTGCAATACGGAATAGCTCTGCATGCAGTGCAGGAGAATCGGACTTCATCTCGCGGCGAGGGGGAAGTCTCATGGTTTTTCTCGAGTTGCGGCGGGACCCTGGGGTATATTCTCGAGTTATGACGGGAATGGCCCTTCCACCCACGTGTTTGTTCAGCGACGTCAGGACTCCTGCTTATTTGCGAGGGACAACTCGGGATTCTCCTCGAGGCTTGGCAGGGCAATTGGGACGCCTCTCCAGCTGAGGCGGGAGACCAAGGGTCCCTTTCCATGTGCCACAGGAATCCTGGGACTCCTATCAAGTTTCACGAGGAGTCAGGCATCGTCTCCTTTGGTGGCACTGATCTCCGCGTACCTCTGGAGTTTTCAAAGGATGTGAGGCCTCCGGTCGCGATGAGGTGGGGAACTAGATCTTTCTCTGTGGTCTCCACAGGGGATTCGGACATCCTTTCGTCTTGGGAGATGCAAGACGAGCCTGCATTCAAGTCACTGCAGGGATATCCGGCCTTATTTCGAGTCAGGGCATCGCGGTGTCCATTCCACTTGAGGCCGCAAACTCAGGGTCCCTCTCACATACCTAGAGCTGAGAGAAGCCTCCTCTTGAGGTGCTTGTGGTAAGGTGGTATTCCTCTGGAGTCGAAGCCAGGGACTAACCTCTCATCCCGAGTTGATTTTTGGTCCACGGAGCTCTTTCGTGTTGCTACAGTGACCTCATGATCCCTCTAGCCTTGAAACAGTGTTCTTGGGTTTTCTCTGGAGTGCCATCAAGGAAATCAAGGCTCCTTTCATGTGTGATGTGCAACACTGAATTGCTCTGCACGCAGTGCAGGGGAATCGGGCCTCATCTCGCGGCGAGGGGGAAGTCTCATGGTTTTTCTCGAGTTGCGGCGGGAACCTGGGGTATATTCTCGAGTTACGACGGGAATGGCCCTTCCACCCACGTGTTTGTTCAGTGACGTCAGGACTCCTGCCTAGTTGCGAGGGACAACTCGGGATTCTCCTCGAGGCTTGGCAGGGCAATTGGGACGCCTCTCCAGCTGAGGCGGGAGACCAAGAGTCCCTTTCCACGTGCCACAGGAATCCTGGAACTCCTATCAAGTTTCACGAGGAGTCAGGCATCGTCTACTTTGGAGGCACTGATCTCCGCGTACCTCTGGAGTTTTCAAAGGATGTGAGGCCTCCGGTCGCGATGAGGTGGGGATCTAGGTCTTTTTCTGTGGTCTCCACAGGGGATTCGGACATCCTTTCGTCTTGGGAGATGCAAGACGAGCCTGCATTCAAGTCACTGCAGGGATATCCGGCCTTATTTCGAGTCAGGGCATCGCGGTGTCCATTCCACTTGAGGCCGAAACTCAGCACATAGCTAGAGCTGAGAGAAGCCTCCTCTTGAGGTGCTTGTGGTAAGGTGGTATTCCTCTGGAGTCAAAGCCAGGGACAAACCTCTCATCTCGAGTTGATTTGTGGTCCACGGAGCTCTTTCGTGTTGCGAGAGTGACCTCAGGATCCCTCTAGCCTTGAAACAGTGTTCTTGGGGTTTTTCTGGAGTGCCACCAAGGAAATCAAAGCTCCTTTCATGTGTGATGTGCAACACGGAATTGCTCTGCACGCAGTGCAGGGGAATCGGGCCTCATCTCGCTGCGAGGGGGAAGTCTCATGGTTTTTCTCGAGTTGCGGCGGAAACCTGTGGTATATTCTCGAATTACGATGGGGATGGCCCTTCCACGCACGTGTTTGTTCAGCGACGTCAGGACTCCTGCCTAGTTGCGAGGGACAACTCGGGATTCTCCTCGAGGCTTGGCAGGGCAATTGGGACGCCTCTCCAGCTGAGGCGGGAGACCAAGGGTCCCTTTCCACGTGCCACTGGAATCCTGGGACTCCTATCAAGTTTCACGAGGAGTCAGGCATCGTCTCCTTTGGAGGCACTGATCTCCGCGTACCTCTGGAGTTGTCAAAGGATATGAGGCCTCCGGTCGGGATGAGTTGAGGAACTAGGTCTTTCTCTGTGGTCTCCACAGGGGATTCGGACATCCTTTCGTCTTGGGAGATGCAAGACGAGCCTGCATTCAAGTCACTGCCGGGATATCCGGCCTTATTTCGCGTCAGGGCATCGCAGTGTCCATTCCACTTGAGGCCGCAAAATCAGGGTTCCTCTCACATACCGAGAGCTGAGAGTAGCCTCCTCTTGAGGTGCTTGTGATAAGGTGGTATTCCTCTGGAGTCGAAGCCAGGGACTAACCTCTCATCTCGAGTTGATTTTTGGGCCACGGACCTCTTTCGTGTTGGTACAGTAACCTCAGTATCCCTCTAGCCATGAAACAGTGTTCTTGGGGTTTTTCTGGAGTGCCATCAAGGAAATCAAGGCTCCTTTCATGTTTGATGTGCAATACGGAATAGCTCTGCATGCAGTGCAGGAGAATCGGGCCTCATCTCGCGGCGAGGGGGAAGTCTCATGGTTTTTCTCGAGTTGCGGTGGGACCCTGGGGTATATTCTCGAGTTATGACGGGAATGGCGGTTCCACCCACGTGTTTGTTCAGCGACGTCAGGACTCCTGCTTATTTGCGAGAGACAACTCGGGATTCTCCTCGAGGCTTGGCAGGGCAATTGGGACGCCTCTCCAGCTGAGGCGGGAGACCAAGGGTCCCTTTCCACGTGCCACAGGAATCCTGGGACTCCTATCAAGTTTCACGAGGAGTCAGACATCGTCTACTTTGGAGGCACTGATCTCCGCGTACCTCTGGAGTTTTCAAAGGATGTGAGGCCTCCGGTCGCCATGAGGTTGGAAACTAGGTCTTTCTCTGTGGTCTCCACAGGGGATTCAGGCATTCGTTCATTTTGGGAGATGCAAGAGGAGCCTGCATTCAAGTCACTGCAGGGATATCCGGCCTTATTTCGAGTCAGGGCATCGCAGTGTCCATTCCACTTGAGGCCGCAAAATCAGGGTCCCTCTTACATATCTAGAGCTGAGAGAAGCCTCCTCTTGAGGTGCTTGTGATAAGGTGGTATTCCTCTGGAGTCGAATCCAGGGACTAACCTCTCATCTCGAGTTGATTCTTGGTCCACGGAGCTCTTTCGTGTTGCTACAGTGACCTCAGGATCCCTCTAGCCTTGAAACAGTGTTCTTGGGGTTTCTCTGGAGTGCCATCAAGGAAATCAAGGCTCCTTTCATATGTGATGTGCAACACGGAATTGCTCTGCACCCAGTGCAGGGGAATCAGGCCTCATCTCACGGCGAGGGGGAAGTCTCATGGTTTTTCTCGAGTTGCGGCGGGAACCTGGGGTATATTCTCGAATTACGACGGGGATGGCCCTTCCACCCACGTGTTTGTTCAGCGACGTCAGGACTCCTGCCTAGTTGCGAGGGCCAACTCGGGATTCTCCTCGAGGCTTGGCAGGGCAATTGGGACGCCTCTCCAGCTGAGGCGGGAGACCAAGGGTCCCTTTCCATGTGCCACAGGAATCCTGGGACTCCTATCAAGTTTCACGAGGAGTCAGGCACCGTCTCTTTTGGAGGCACTGATCTCCGCGTACCTCTGGAGTTTTCAAAGGATGTGAGGCCTCCGGTCGCGATGAGGTGGGGAACTAGATCTTTCTCTGTGGTCTCCACAGGGGATTCAGACATCCTTTCGTCTTGGGAGAGGCAAGACGTGCTTGCATTCAAGTCACTGCTGGGATATCCGGCCTTATTTCGAGTCAGGGCATCGCGGTGTCCATTCCACTTGAGGCCGCAAACTCAGGGTCCCTCTCACATACCTAGAGCTGAGAGAAGCCTCCTCTTGAGGTGCTTGTGTTAAGGTGGTATTCCTCTGGAGTTGAAGCCAGGGACTATCTTCTCATCTCGAGTTGATTTTTGGGCCACGGTGCTCTTTCGTGTGGCTACAGTGACCTCCGGATCCCTCTAGCCTTGAAACAGTGTTCTTGGGGTTTCTCTGGAGTGCCATCAAGGAAATCAAGGTTCCTTTCATGTGTGATGTGCAACACTGAATTGCTCTGCACGCAGTGCAGGGGAATCGGGCCTCATCTCGCGGCGAGGGGGAAGTCTCATGGTTTTTCTCGAGTTGCGGCGGGAACCTGGGGTATATTCTCGAGTTACGATGATGATGGCCCTTCCACCCTCGTGTTTGTTCAGCAACGTCAGGACTCCTGCCTAGTTGCGAGGGACAACTCGGGATTCTCCTCGAGGCTTGGCAGGGCAATTGGGACGCCTCTCCAGCTGAGGCGGGAGACCAAGGGTCCCTTTCCACGTGCCACAGGAATCCTGGGACTCCTATCAAGTTTCACGAGGAGTCAGGCATCGTCTCCTTTGGAGGCACTGATCTCCGCGTACCTCTGGAGTTTTCAAAGGATGTGAGGCCTCCGGTCGCGATGAGGTGGAGATCTAGGTCTTTTTCTGTGGTCTCCACAGGGGATACGGACATCCTTTCGTCTTGGGAGATGCAAGACGAGCCTGCATTCAAGTCACTGCAGGGATATCCGGCCTTATTTCGAGTCAGGGCATCGCGGTGTCCATTCCACTTGAGGCCGCAAACTCAGCACATAGCTAAAGCTGAGAGAAGCCTACACTTGAGGTGCTTGTGGTAAGGTGGTATTCCTCTGGAGTCGAAGCCAGGGACAAACCTCTCATCTTGAGTTGATTTGTGGTCCACGGAGCTCTTTCGTGTTGCTAGAGTGACCTCAGGATCCCTCTAGCCTTGAAACAGTGTTCTTGGGGTTTCTCTGGAGTGCCACCAAGGAAATCAAGGCTCCTTTCATGTGTGATGTGCAACACGCAATTGCTCTGCACGCAGTGCAGGGGAATCGGGCCTCATCTCGCGGCGAGGGCGAAGTCTCATGGTTTTTCTCGAGTTGCGGCGGAAACCTGTGGTATATTCTCGAATTACTATGGGGATGGCCCTTCCACGCCCGTGTTTGTTCAGCGACGTCAGGACTCCTGCCTAGTTGCGAGGAACAACTCGGGATTCTCCTCGAGGCTTGGCAGGGCAATTGGGCCGCCTCTCCAGCTGAGGCCGGAGACCAAGGGTCCCTTTCCAAGTGCCACAGGAATCCTGGGACTCCTATCAAGTTTCACGAGGAGTCAGGCATCGTCTCCTTTGGAGGCACTGATCTCCGCGTACCTCTGGAGTTGTCAAAGGATATGAGGCCTCCGGTCGGGATGAGTTGGGGAACTAGGTCTTTCTCTGTGGTCTCCACAGGGGATTCGGACATCCTTTCGTCTTGGGAGATGCAAGACGAGCCTGCATTCAAGTCACTGCAGGGATATCCGGCCTTATTTCGAGTCAGGGCATCGTGGTGTCCATTCGACTTGAGGCCGCAAACTCAGGGTCCCTCTCACATACCTAGAGCTGAGAGAAGCCTCCTCTTGAGGTGCTTGTGGTAAGGTGGTATTCCTCTGGAGTCGAAGCCAGGGACTAACCTCTCATCTCGAGTTGAATTGTGGTCCACGGAGCTCTTTCGTGTTGCTACAGTGACCTCAGGATCCCTCTAGCCTTGAAACAGTGTTCTTGGGGTTTCTCTGGAGTGCCACCAAGGAAATCAAGACTCCTTTCATGTGTAATGTGCAACACGGAATTGCTCTGCACGCAGTGCAGGGGAATCGGGCCTCATCTCGCGGCGAGGGGGAAGTCTCATGGTTTTTCTCGAGTTGCGGCGGGATCCTGGGGTATATTCTCGAGTTACGACTGGGATGGCCCTTCCACCCACATGTTTGTGCAGCGCCGTCAGGACTCCTGCCTAGTTGCGAGGGACAACTCGGGATTCTCCTCGAGGCTTGGCAGGGCAATTGGGACGCCTCTCCAGCTGAAGCGGGAGACCAAGGGTCCCTTTCCATGTGCCACAGGAATCCTGGGACTCCTCTCAAGTTTCACGAGGAGTCAGGCATCGTCTCCTTTGGAGGCACTGATCTCCGCGTACCTCTGAAGTTTTCAAAGGATGTGAGGCCTCCGTTCGCCATGATGTGGGGAACTAGGTCTTTCTCTGTGGTCTCCACAGGGGATTCAGACATCCTTTCATCTTGGGAGATGAAACACGAGCCTGCATTCAAGTCACTGCAGGGATATCCGGCCTTATTTCGCGTCAGGGCATCGCAGTGTCCATTCCACTTGAGTCCGCAAAATCAGGGTCCCTCTCACATACCGAGAGCTGAGAGTAGCCTCCTCTTGAGGTGCTTGTGGTAAGGTGGTATTCCTCTGGAGTCGAAGCCAGGGACTAACCTCTCATCTCGAGTTGATTTTTGGGCCACGGACCTCTTTCGTGTTGGTACAGTAACCTCAGTATCCCTCTAGCCTTGAAACAGTGTTCTTGGGGTTTCTCTGGAGTGCCATCAAGGATATCAAGGCTCCTTTCATGTTTGATGTGCAATACGGAATAGCTCTGCATGCAGTGCAGGAGAATCGGGCCTCATCTCGCGGCGAGGGGGAAGTCTCATGGTTTTTCTCGAGTTGCGGTGGGACCCTGGGGTATATTCTCGAGTTATGACGGGAATGGCGGTTCCACCCACGTGTTTGTTCAGCGACGTCAGGACTCCTGCTTATTTGCGAGGGACAACTCGGGATTCTCCTCGAGGCTTGGCAGGGCAATTGGGACGCCTCTCCAGCTGAGGCGGGAGACCAAGGGTCCCTTTCCATGTGCCACAGGAATCCTGGGACTCCTATCAAGTTTCACGAGGAGTCAGGCATCGTCTCCTTTGGAGGCACTGATCTCCGCGTACCTCTGGAGTTTTCAAAGGATGTGAGGCCTCCGGTCGCGATGAGGTGGGGAACTAGATCTTTCTCTGAGGTCTCCACAGGGGATTCAGACATCCTTTCGTCTTGGGAGAAGCAAGACGAGCCTGCATTCAAGTCACTGCAGGGATATCCGGCCTTATTTCGAGTCAGGGCATCGTGGTGTCCATTCCACTTGAGGCCGCAAACTCAGGGTCCCTCTCACATACCTAGAGCTGAGAGAAGCCTCCTCTTGAGGTGCTTATGTTAAGGTGGTATTCCTCTGGAGTCGAAGCCAGGGACTATCTTCTCATCTCGAGTTGATTTTTGGGCCACGGTGATCTTTCGTGTGGCTACAGTGACCTCAGGATCCCTCTAGCCTTGAAACAGTGTTCTTGGGGTTTCTCTGGAGT
The DNA here is from genome assembly GCF_910594005.1 of Cervus elaphus. Classification (NCBI taxonomy): domain Eukaryota; kingdom Metazoa; phylum Chordata; class Mammalia; order Artiodactyla; family Cervidae; genus Cervus; species Cervus elaphus. The sequence goes on along the minus strand of NW_025316680.1, from coordinate 4,079,914 downwards.
GCCATCAAGGAAATCAAGGTTCCTTTCATGTGTGATGTGCAACACTGAATTGCTCTGCACGCAGTGCAGGGGAATCGGGCCTCATCTCGCGGCGAGGGGGAAGTCTCATGGTTTTTCTCGAGTTGCGGCGGGAACCTGGGGTATATTCTCGAGTTACAATGGGGATGGCCCTTCCAAACACGTGTTTGTTCAGCGACGTCAGGACTCCTGCCTAGTTGCGAGGGACAACTCGGGATTCTCCTCGAGGCTTGGCAGGGCAATTGGGACGCCTCTCCAGCTGAGGCGGGAGACCAAGGGTCCCTTTCCACGTGCCACAGGAATCCTGGGACTCCTATCAAGTTTCACGAGGAGTCAGGCATCGTCTACTTTGGAGGCACTGATCTCCGCGTACCTCTGGAGTTTTCAAAGGATGTGAGGCCTCCGGTCGCGATGAGGTGGGAATCTAGGTCTTTTTCTGTGGTCTCCACAGGGGATTCGGACTTCCTTTCGTCTTGGGAGATGCAAGACGAGCCTGCATTCAAGTCACTGCAGGGATATCCGGCCTTATTTCGAGTCAGGGCATCGCGGTGTCCATTCCACTTGAGGCAGCAAACTCAGCACATAGCTAGAGCTGAGAGAAGCCTCCTCTTGAGGTGCTTGTGGTAAGGTGGTATTCCTCTGGAGTCGAAGCCAGGGACTAACCTCTCATCTCGAGTTGATTTTTGGTCCACGGAGCTCTTTCCTGTTGCTACAGTGACCTCGGGATCCCTCTAGCCTTGAAACAGTGTTCTTGGGGTTTCTCTGGAGTGCCATCAAGGAAATCAAGGCTCCTTTCATGTGTGATGTGCAACACGGAATTGCTCTGCAAGCAGTGCAGGGGAATCAGGCCTCATCTCGCGGCGAGGAGGAAGTCTCATGGTTTTTCTCGAGTTGCGGCGGGAACCTGGGGTATATTCTCGAGTTACGACGGGCATGGCCCTTCCACACAGGTGTTTGTTCAGCGACATCAGGACTCCTGCCTAGTTGCGAGGGACAACTCGGGATTCTCCTCGAGGCTTGGCAGGGCAATTGGGACGCCTCTCCAGCTGAGGCGGGAGACCAAGGGTCCCTATCGACGTGCCACAGGAATCCTGGGACTCCTATCACGTTTCACGAGGAGTCAGGCATCGTCTCCTTTGGAGGCACTGATCTCCGCGTACCTCTGGAGTTTTCAAAGGATGTGAGGCCTCCGGTCGCCATGAGGTGGGAAACTAGGTCTTTCTCTGTGGTCTCCACAGGGGATTCAGACATTCGTTCATTTTGGGAGATGCAAGACGAGCCTGCATTCAAGTCACTGCAGGGATATCCGGCCTTATTTCGCGTCAGGGCATCGCAGTGTCCATTCAACTTGAGGCCGCAAAATCAGGGTCCCTCTCACATACCTAGAGCTGAGAGAAGCCTCCTCTTGAGGTGCTTGTGGTAAGGTGGTATTCCTCCTGAGTCGAATCCAGGGACTAACCTCTCATCTCGAGTTGATTCTTGGTCAACGGAGCTCTTTCGTGTTGCTACAGTGACCTCAGGATCCCTCTAGCCTTGAAACAGTGTTCTTGGGGTTTCTCTGGAGTGCCACCAAGGAAATCAAGACTCCTTTCATGTGTGATGTGCAACACGGAATTGCTCTGCACGCAGAGCAGGGGAATCGGGCCTCATCTCGCGGCGAGGGGGAAGTCTCATGGTTTTTCTCGAGTTGCGGCGGGAACCTGGGGTATATTCTCGAGTTACGACTGGGATGGCCCTTCCACCCACATGTTTGTGCAGCGACGTCAGGACTCCTGCCTAGTTGCGAGGGACAACTCGGGATTCTCCTCGAGGCTTGGCAGGGCAATTGGGACGCCTCTCCAGCTGAGGCGGGAGACCAAGGGTCCCTTTCCATGTGCCACAGGAATCCTGGGACTCCTATCAAGTTTCACGAGGAGTCAGGCATCGTCTCCTTTGGAGGCACTGATCTCCGCATACCTCTGGAGTTTTCAAAGGATGTGAGGCCTCCGGTCGCGATGAGGTGGGGAACTAGGTCTTTCTCTGTGGTCTCCACAGGGGATTCGGACATCCTTTCGTCTTGGGAGATGCAAGACGAGCCTGCATTCAAGTCACTGCAGGGATATTCGGCCTTATTTCGAGTCAGGGCATCGCGGTGTCCATTCCTCTTGAGGCCGCAAACTCAGGGTCCCTCTCACATACCTAGAGCTGAGAGAAGCCTCCTCTTGAGGTGCTTGTGGTAAGGTGGTATTCCTCTGGAGTCGAAGCCAGGGACTAACCTCTCATCTCGAGTTGATTTTTGGTCCACGGAGCTCTTTCCTGTTGCTACAGTGACCTCGGGATCCCTCTAGCCTTGAAACAGTGTTCTTGGGGTTTCTCTGGAGTGCCATCAAGGAAATCAAGGCTCCTTTCATGTGTGATGTGCAACACGGAATTGCTCTGCAAGCAGTGCAGGGGAATCAGGCCTCATCTCGCGGCGAGGAGGAAGTCTCATGGTTTTTCTCGAGTTGCGGCGGGAACCTGGGGTATATTCTCGAGTTACGACGGGCATGGCCCTTCCACACAGGTGTTTGTTCAGCGACATCAGGACTCCTGCCTAGTTGCGAGGGACAACTCGGGATTCTCCTCGAGGCTTGGCAGGGCAATTGGGACGCCTCTCCAGCTGAGGCGGGAGACCAAGGGTCCCTATCGAAGTGCCACAGGAATCCTGGGACTCCTATCACGTTTCACGAGGAGTCAGGCATCGTCTCCTTTGGAGGCACTGATCTCCGCATACCTCTGGAGTTTTCAAAGGATGTGAGGCCTCCGGTCGCCATGAGGTGGGAAACTAGGTCTTTCTCTGTGGTCTCCACAGGGGATTCAGACATTCGTTCATTTTGGGAGATGCAAGACGAGCCTGCATTCAAGTCACTGCAGGGATATCCGGCCTTATTTCGCGTCAGGGCATCGCAGTGTCCATTCCACTTGAGGCCGCAAAATCAGGGTCCCTCACACATACCTAGAGCTGAGAGAAGCCTCCTCTTGAGGTGCTTGTGGTAAGGTGGTATTCCTCTGGAGTCGAATCCAGGGACTAACCTCTCATCTGGAGTTGATTTGGGGTCCTCGGAGCTCTTTCGTGTTGCTACAGTGACCTCAGGATCCCTCTATCCTTGAAACAGTGTTCTTGGGGTTTCTCTGGAGTGCCATCAAGGAAATCAAGGGTCCTTTCATGTGTGATGTGCAACACGGAATTGCTCTGCACGAAGTGCAGGGGAATCGGGCCTCATCTTGCGGCGAGGGGGAAGTCTCATGGTTTTTCTCGAGTTGCGGCGGGAACCTGGGGTATATTCTCGAGTTACGACGGGGATGGACCTTCCACCCACGTGTTTGTTCAGCGACGTCAGGACTCCTGCCTAGTTGCGAGGGACAACTCGGGATTCTCCTCGAGGCTTGGCAGGGCAATTGGGACGCCTCTCCAGCTGAGGCGGGAGACCAAGGGTCCCTTTCCATGTGCCAAAGGAATCCTGGGACTCCTATCAAGTTTCACGAGGAGTCAGGCATCGTCTCCTTTGGAGGCACTGATCTCTGCGTACCTCTGGAGTTTTCAAAAGATGTGAGGCCTCCGGTCGCCATGAGGTGGGGAAGTAGGTCTTTCTCTGTGGTCTCCACAGGGGCTTCAGACATCCTTTCGTCTTGGGAAATGCAAGAGGAGCTGGCATTCAAGTCAATGCAGGGATATCCGACCTTATTTCACGTCAGGGCATCGCGGTGTCCATTCAACTTGAGGCCGCAAAATCAGGGTCCCTCTCACATACCTAGAGCTGCGAGAAGCCTCCTCTTGAGGTGCTTGTGGTAAGGTGGTATTCCTCTGGAGTCGAAGAAAGGGACTAACCTCTCATCTCGAGTTGATTTTTGGTCCACGGAGCTCTTTCGTGTTGCTGCAGTGACGTCAGGATCCCTCTAGCCTTGAAACAGTGTTCTTGGGGTTTCTCTGGAGTGCCATCAAGGAAATCAAAGCTCCTTTCATGTGTGATGTGCAACACGGAATTGCTCTGCACGCAGTGCAGGGGAATCGGGCCTCATCTCTCGGCGAGGGGGAGGTCTCATGGTTTTTCTCGAGTTGCGGCGGGAACCTGGGGTATATTCTCGAGTTACGACGGGGATGGCTCTTCCACCCACGTGTTTGTTCAGCGACGTCAGGACTCCTGCCTAGTTGCGAGGGACAACTCGGGATTCTCCTCGAGGCTTGGCAGGGCAATAGGGACGCCTCTCCAGCTGAGGCGGGAGACCAACGGTCCCTTTCCACGTGCCACAGGAATCCTGGGACTCCTATCAAGTTTCACGAGGAGTCAGGCATCGTCTCCTTTGGAGGCACTCATCTCCGCATACCTCTGGAGTTTTCAAAGGATGTGAGGCCTCCGGTCGCGATGAGGTGGGGAACTAGGTCTTTCTCTGTGGTCTCCACAGGGGATTCAGACATCCTTTCGTCTTGGGAGATGGAAGACGAGCTTGCATTCAAGTCACTGCAGGGATATCTGGCCTTATTTCGAGTCAGGGCATCGCGGTGTCCATTCCACTTGAGGCCGCAAACTCAGGGTCCCTCTCACATACCTAGAGCTGAGAGAAGCCTCCTCTTGTGGTGCTTGTGGTAAGGAGGTATTCCTCTGGGGTCGACGCCAAGGACTAACCTCTCATCTCGAGTTGATTCTTGATCCACGGAGCTCTTTCGTGTTGCTACAGTGACCTCAGGATCCCTCTAGCCTTGAAACAGTGTTCTTGGGGTTTCTCTGGAGTGCCATCAAGGAAATCAAGGCTCCTTTCATGTTTGATGTGCAATACGGAATAGCTCTGCATGCAGTGCAGGAGAATCGGGCCTCATCTCGCGGCGAGGGGGAAGTCTCATGGTTTTTCTCGAGTTGCGGCGGGAACCTGGGGTATATTCTCGAGTTACGATGATGATGGCCCTTCCACCCACGTGTTTGTTCAGCAACGTCAGGACTCCTGCCTAGTTGCGAGGGACAACTCGGGATTCTCCTCGAGGCTTGGCAGGGCAATTGGGACGCCTCTCCAGCTGAGGCGGGAGACCAAGGGTCCCTTTCCACGTGCCACAGGAATCCTGGGACTCCTATCAAGTTTCACGAGGAGTCAGGCATCGTCTACTTTGGAGGCACTGATCTCCGCGTACCTCTGGAGTTTTCAAAGGATGTGAGGCCTCCGGTCGCGATGAGGTGGAGATCTAGGTCTTTTTCTGTGGTCTCCACAGGGGATACGGACATCCTTTCGTCTTGGGAGATGCAAGACGAGCCTGCATTCAAGTCACTGCAGGGATATCCGGCCTTATTTCGAATCAGGGCATCGCGGTGTCCATTCCACTTGAGGCCGCAAACTCAGCACATAGCTAAAGCTGAGAGAAGCCTACACTTGAGGTGCTTGTGGTAAGGTGGTATTCCTCTGGAGTCGAAGCCAGGGACAAACCTCTCATCTCGAGTTGATTTGTGGTCCACGGAGCTCTTTCGTGTTGCTAGAGTGACCTCAGGATCCCTCTAGCCTTGAAACAGTGTTCTTGGGGTTTCTCTGGAGTGCCACCAAGGAAATCAAGGCTCCTTTCATGTGTGATGTGCAACACGCAATTGCTCTGCACGCAGTGCAGGGGAATCGGGCCTCATCTCGCGGCGAGGGCGAAGTCTCATGGTTTTTCTCGAGTTGCGGCGGAAACCTGTCGTATATTCTCGAATTACGATGGGGATGGCCCTTCCACGCACGTGTTTGTTCAGCGACGTCAGGACTCCTGCCTAGTTGCGAGGGACAACTCGGGATTCTCCTCGAGGCTTGGCAGGGCAATTGGGCCGCCTCTCCAGCTGAGGCCGGAGACCAAGGGTCCCTTTCCACGTGCCACAGGAATCCTGGGACTCCTATCAAGTTTCACGAGGAGTCAGGCATCGTCTCCTTTGGAGGCACTGATCTCCGCGTACCTCTGAAGTTTTCAAAGGATGTGAGGCCTCCGTTCGCCATGATGTGGGGAACTAGGTCTTTCTCTGTGGTCTCCACAGGGGATTCAGACATCCTTTCATCTTGGGAGATGAAACACGAGCCTGCATTCAAGTCACTGCAGGGATATCCGGCATTATTTCGCGTCAGGGCATCGCAGTGTCCATTCCACTTGAGTCCGCAAAATCAGGGTCCCTCTCACATACCGAGAGCTGAGAGTAGCCTCCTCTTGAGGTGCTTGTGGTAAGGTGGTATTCCTCTGGAGTCGAAGCCAGGGACTAACCTCTCATCTCGAGTTGATTTTTGGGCCACGGACCTCTTTCGTGTTGGTACAGTAACCTCAGTATCCCTCTAGCCTTGAAACAGTGTTCTTGGGGTTTCTCTGGAGTGCCATCAAGGATATCAAGGCTCCTTTCATGTTTGATGTGCAATACGGAATAGCTCTGCATGCAGTGCAGGAGAATCGGGCCTCATCTCGCGGCGAGGGGGAAGTCTCATGGTTTTTCTCGAGTTGCGGTGGGACCCTGGGGTATATTCTCGAGTTATGACGGGAATGGCGGTTCCACCCACGTGTTTGTTCAGCGACGTCAGGACTCCTGCTTATTTGCGAGGGACAACTCGGGATTCTCCTCGAGGCTTGGCAGGGCAATTGGGACGCCTCTCCAGCTGAGGCGGGAGACCAAGGGTCCCTTTCCATGTGCCACAGGAATCCTGGGACTCCTATCAAGTTTCACGAGGAGTCAGGCATCGTCTCCTTTGGAGGCACTGATCTCCGCATACCTCTGGAGTTTTCAAAGGATGTGAGGCCTCCGGTCGCGATGAGGTGGGGAACCAGATCTTTCTCTGAGGTCTCCACAGGGGATTCAGACATCCTTTCGTCTTGGGAGAAGCAAGACGAGCCTGCATTCAAGTCACTGCAGGGATATCCGGCCTTATTTCGAGTCAGGGCATCGTGGTGTCCATTCCACTTGAGGCCGCAAACTCAGGGTCCCTCTCACATACCTAGAGCTGAGAGAAGCCTCCTCTTGAGGTGCTTATGTTAAGGTGGTATTCCTCTGGAGTCGAAGCCAGGGACTATCTTCTCATCTCGAGGTGATTTTTGGGCCACGGTGATCTTTCGTGTGGCTACAGTGACCTCAGGATCCCTCTAGCCTTGAAACAGTGTTCTTGGGGTTTCTCTGGAGTGCCATCAAGGAAATCAAGGTTCCTTTCATGTGTGATGTGCAACACTGAATTGCTCTGCACCCAGTGCAGGGGAATCGGGCCTCATCTCGCGGCGAGGGGGAAGTCTCATGGTTTTTCTCGAGTTGCGGCGGGAACCTGGGGTATATTCTCGAGTTACAATGGGGATGGCCCTTCCAAACACGTGTTTGTTCAGCGACGTCAGGACTCCTGCCTAGTTGCGAGGGACAACTCGGGATTCTCCTCGAGGCTTGGCAGGGCAATTGGGACGCCTCTCCAGCTGAGGCGGGAGACCAAGGGTCCCTTTCCACGTGCCACAGGAATCCTGGGACTCCTATCAAGTTTCACGAGGAGTCAGGCATCGTCTACTTTGGAGGCACTGATCTCCGCGTACCTCTGGAGTTTTCAAAGGATGTGAGGCCTCCGGTCGCGATGAGGTGGGAATCTAGGTCTTTTTCTGTGGTCTCCACAGGGGATTCGGACTTCCTTTCGTCTTGGGAGATGCAAGACGAGCCTGCATTCAAGTCACTGCAGGGATATCCGGCCTTATTTCGAGTCAGGGCATCGCGGTGTCCATTCCACTTGAGGCAGCAAACTCAGCACATAGCTAGAGCTGAGAGAAGCCTCCTCTTGAGGTGCTTGTGGTAAGGTGGTATTCCTCTGGAGTCGAAGCCAGGGACTAACCTCTCATCTCGAGTTGATTTTTGGTCCACGGAGCTCTTTCCTGTTGCTACAGTGACCTCGGGATCCCTCTAGCCTTGAAACAGTGTTCTTGGGGTTTCTCTGGAGTGCCATCAAGGAAATCAAGGCTCCTTTCATGTGTGATGTGCAACACGGAATTGCTCTGCAAGCAGTGCAGGGGAATCAGGCCTCATCTCGCGGCGAGGAGGAAGTCTCATGGTTTTTCTCGAGTTGCGGCGGGAACCTGGGGTATATTCTCGAGTTACGACGGGCATGGCCCTTCCACACAGGTGTTTGTTCAGCGACATCAGGACTCCTGCCTAGGTGCGAGGGACAACTCGGGATTCTCCTCGAGGCTTGGCAGGGCAATTGGGACGCCTCTCCAGCTGAGGCGGGAGACCAAGTGTCCCTTTCCACGTGCCACAGGAATCCTGGGACTCCTATCAAGTTTCACGATTAGTCAGGCATCGTCTCCTTTGGAGGCACTGATCTCCGCGTACCTCTGAAGTTTTCAAAGGATGTGAAGCCTGCGGTCGCCATGAGGTGGGAAACTAGGTCTTTCTCTGTGGTCTCCACAGGGGATTCAGACATTCGTTCATTTTGGGAGATGCAAGACGAGCCTGTTTTCAAGTCACTGCAGGGATATCCGGCCTTATTTCGCGTCAGGGCATAGCAGTGTGCATTCCACTTGAGGCCGCAAAATCAGGGTCCCTCTCACATACCTAGAGCTGAGAGAAGCCTCCTCTTGAGGTGCCTGTGGTAAGGTGGTATTCCTCTGGAGTCAATTCCAGGGACTAACCTCTCATCTCGAGTTGATTCTTGGTCCACGGAGCTCTTTCGTGTTGCTACAGTGACCTCAGGATGCCTCTAGCCTTGAAACAGTGTTCTTTGGGTTTCTCTGGAGTGCCATCAAGGAAATTAAGACTCCTTTCATGTGTGATGTGCAACACGGAATTGCCCTGCACGCAGTGCGGGGGAATCGAGCCTCATCTCGGGGCGAGGGGGAAGTCTCATGGTTTTTCTCCAGTTGCGGCGGGAACCTGGGGTATATTCTCGAGTTACGACGGGGATGGCCCTTCCACCCACGTGTTTGTTCAGCGACGTCAGGACTTCTGCCTAATTGTGAGGGACAACTCGGGATTCTCCTCGAGGCTTGGCAGGGCCATTGGGATGCCTCTCCAGCTGAGGCGGGAGACCAAGGGTCCCTTTCCACGTGCCACAGGGATCCTGGGACTCCTATCAAGTTTCACGAGGAGTCAGGCATCGTCTCCTTTGGAGGCACTGATCTCTGCGTACCTCTGGAGTTTTCAAAGGATGTGAGGCCTCCGGTCGCCATGAGGTTGGAAACTAGGTCTTTCTCTGTGGTCTCCACAGGGGATTCAGACATTCGTTCATTTTGGGAGATGCAAGACGAGCCTGCATTCAAGTCACTGCAGGGATATCCGGCCTTATTTCGAGTCAGGGCATCGCAGTGTCCATTCCACTTGAGGCCGCAAACTCAGGGTCCCTCTCACATACCTAGAGCTGAGAGAAGCCTCCTCTTGAGGAGCTTGTGGTAAGGTGGTATTCCTCTGGAGTCGAATCCAGGGACTAACCTCTCATCTCGAGTTGATTCTTGGTCCACGGAGCTCTTTCGTGTTGCTACAGTGACCTCAGGATCCCTCTAGCCTTGAAACAGTGTTCTTGGGGTTTCTCTGGAGTGCCATCAAGGAAATCAAGGCTCCTTTCATATGTGATGTGCAACACGGAATTGCTCTGCACGCAGTGCAGGGGAATCAGGCCTCATCTCACGGCGAGGGGGAAGTCTCATGGTTTTTCTCGAGTTGTGGCGGGAACCTGGGGTATATTCTCGAATTACGACGGGGATGGCCCTTCCAACCACGTGTTTGTTCAGCGACGTAAGGACTCCTGCCTAGTTGCGAGGGACAACTCGGGATTCTCCTCGAGGCTTGGCAGGGCAATTGGGACGCCTCTCCAGCTGAGGCGGGAGACCAAGGGTCCCTTTCGATGTGCCACAGGAATCCTGGGACTCCTATCATGTTTCATGAGGAGTCAGGCATCGTCTCCTTTGGAGGCACTGATCTCCGCGTACCTCTGGAGTTTTCAAAGGATGTGAGGCCTCCGGTCGTCATGAGGTTGGGAACTAGGTCTTTCTCTGTGGTCTCCACAGGGGATTCAGACATCCTTTCGTCTTGGGAGAGGCAAGACGAGCCTGCATTCAAGTCACTGCAGGGATATGCGGACTTATTTCGAGTCAGGGCATCGCGGTGTCCATTCCACTTGAGGCCGAAACTCAGCACATAGCTAGAGCTGAGAGAAGCCTCCTCTTGAGGTGCTTGTGGTAAGGTGGTATTCCTCTGGAGTCGAAGCCAGGGACAAACCTCTCATCTCGAGTTGATTTGTGGTCCACGGAGCTCTTTCGTGTTGCTAGAGTGACCTCAGGATCCCTCTAGCCTTGAAACAGTGTTCTTGGGGTTTTTCTGGAGTGCCACCAAGGAAATCAAGGCTCCTTTCATGTGTGATGTGCAACACGGAATTGCTCTGCACGCAGTGCAGGGGAATCGGGCCTCATCTCGCGGTGAGGGGGAAGTCTCATGGTTTTTCTCGAGTTGCGGCGGAAACCTGTGGTATATTCTCGAATTACGATGAGGATGGCCCTTCCACACACGTGTTTGTTCAGCGACGTCAGGACTCCTGCCTAGTTGCGAGGGACAACTCGGGATTCTCCTCGAGGCTTGGCAGGGAAATTGGGACGCCTCTCCAGCTGAGGCGGGAGACCAAGGGTCCCTTTCCACGTGCCACTGGAATCCTGGGACTCCTATCAAGTTTCACGAGGAGTCAGGCATCGTCTCCTTTGGAGGCACTGATCTCCGCGTACCTCTGGAGTTGTCAAAGGATATGAGGCCTCCGGTCGGGATGAGTTGAGGAACTAGGTCTTTCTCTGTGGTCTCCACAGGGGATTCGGACATCCTTTCGTCTTGGGAGAGGCAAGACGAGCCTGCATTCAAGTCACTGCAGGGATATCCGGCCTTATTTCGAGTCAGGGCATCGTGGTGTCCATTCCACTTAAGGCCGCAAACTCAGGGTCCCTCTCACATACCTAGAGCTGAGAGAAGCCTCCTCTTGAGGGGCTTGTGTTAAGGTGGTATTCCTCTGGAGTCGAAGCCAGGGACTATCTTCTCATCTCGAGTTGATTTTTGGGCCACGGTGCTCTTTCGTGTGGCTACAGTGACCTCAGGATCCCTCTAGCCTTGAAACAGTGTTCTTCGGGTTTCTCTGGAGTGCCATCAAGGAAATCAAGGCTCCTTTCAGGTGTGATGTGCAACACGGAATTGCTCTGCACGCAGTGCAGGGGAATCGGGCCTCATCTCGCGGCGAGGGGGAAGTCTCATGGTTTTTCTCAAGTTGCGGTGGGACCCTGGGGTATATTCTCGAGTTACGACGGGGATGGCCCTTCCACCCACGTGTTTGTTCAGCCACGTCAGGACTCCTGCCTAGTTGCGAGGGACAACTCGGGATTCTCCTCGAGGCTTGGCAGGGCAATTGGGACGCCTCTAAAGCTGAGGCGGGAGACCAAGGGTCCCTTTCCACGTGCCACAGGAATCCTGGGACTCCTATCAAGTTTCACGAGGAGTCAGGCATCGTCTCCTTTGGAGGCACTGATCTCCGCGTACCTCTGGAGTTTTCAAAGGATGTGAGGCCTCCGGTCGCCCTGAGGTTGGAAACTAGGTCTTTCTCTGTGGTCTCCACAGGGGATTCAGACATTCGTTCATTTTGGGAGATGCAAGACGAGCCTGCATTCAAGTCACTGCAGGGATATCCGGCCTTATTTCGAGTCAGGGCATCGCGGTGTCCATTCCACTTGAGGCCGCAAAATCAGGGTCCCTCTCACATATCTAGAGCTGAGAGAAGCCTCCTCTTGAGGTGCTTGTGGTAAGCTGGTATTCCTCTGGAGTCGAATCCAGGGACTAACCTCTCATCTCGAGTTGATTCTTGGTCCACGGAGCTCTTTCGTGTTGCTACAGTGACCTCATGATCCCTCTAGCCTTGAAACAGTGTTCTTGGGGTTTCTCTGGAGTGCCAACAAGGAAATCAAGGCTCCTTTCATGTGTGATGTGCAACACGCAATTGCTCTGCACGCAGTGCAGGGGAATCGGGCCTCATCTCGCGGCGAGGGCGAAGTCTCATGGTTTTTCTCGAGTTGCGGCGGAAACCTGTGGTATATTCTCGAATTACGATGGGGATGGCCCTTCCACGCACGTGTTTCTTCAGCGACGTCAGGACTCCTGCCTAGTTGCGAGGGACAACTCGGGATTCTCCTCGAGGCTTGGCAGGGCAATTGGGCCGCCTCTCCAGCTGAGGCCGGAGACCAAGGGTCCCTTTCCACGTGCCACAGGAATCCTGGGACTCCTATCAAGTTTCACGAGGAGTCAGGCATCGTCTCCTTTGGAGGCACTGATCTCCGCGTACCTCTGGAGTTGTCAAAGGATATGAGGCCTCCGGTCGGGATGAGTTGGGGAAGTAGGTCTTTCTCTGTGGTCTCCACAGGGGATTCGGACACCCTTTCGTCTTGGGAGATGCAAGACGAGCCTGCATTCAAGTCACTGCAGGGATATCTGGCCTTATTTCGAGTCAGGTCATCGTGGTGTCCATTCGACTTGAGGCCGCAAACTCAGGGTCCCTCTCACATACCTAGAGCTGAGAGAAGCCTCCTCTTGAGGTGCTTGTGGTAAGGTGGTATTCCTCTGGAGTCGAAGCCAGGGACTAACCTCTCATCTCGAGTTGAATTGTGGTCCACGGAGCTCTTTCGTGTTGCTACAGTGACCTCAGGATCCCTCTAGCCTTGAAACAGTGTTCTTGGGGTTTCTCTGGAGTGCCACCAAGGAAATCAAGACTCCTTTCATGTGTAATGTGCAACACGGAATTGCTCTGCACGCAGTGCAGGGTAATCGGGCCTCATCTCGCGGCGAGGGGGAAGTCTCATGGTTTTTCTCGAGTTGCGGCGGGAACCTGGGTTATATTCTCGAGTTACGACTGGGATGGCCCTTCCACCCACATGTTTGTGCAGCGACGTCAGGACTCCTGCCTAGTTGCGAGGGACAACTCGGGATTCTCCTCGAGGCTTGGCAGGGCAATTGGGACGCCTCTCCAGCTGAGGCGGGAGACCAAGGGTCCCTTTCCATGTGCCACAGGAATCCTGGGACTCCTCTCAAGTTTCACGAGGAATCAGGCATCGTCTCCTTTGGAGGCACTGATCTCCGCGTACCTCTGAAGTTTTCAAAGGATGTGAGGCCTCCGGTCGCAATGATGTGGGGAACTAGGTCTTTCTCTGTGGTCTCCACAGGGGATTCAGACATCCTTTCATCTTGGGAGATGAAACACGAGCCTGCATTCAAGTCACTGCAGGGATATCCGGCCTTATTTCGCGTCAGGGCATCGCAGTGTCCATTCCACTTGAGTCCGCAAAATCAGGGTCCCTCTCACATACCGAGAGCTGAGAGTAGCCTCCTCTTGAGGTGCTTGTGGTAAGGTGGTATTCCTCTGGAGTCGAAGCCAGGGACTAACCTCTCATCTCGAGTTGATTTTTGGGCCACGGACCTCTTTCGTGTTGGTACAGTGACCTCAGGATCCCTCTAGGCTTGAAACAGTGTTCTTGGGGTTTCTCTGGAGTGCCATCAAGGATATCAAGGCTCCTTTCATGTTTGATGTGCAATACGGAATAGGTCTGCATGCAGTGCAGGAGAATCGGACTTCATCTCGCGGCGAGGGGGAAGTCTCATGGTTTTTCTCGAGTTGCGGCGGGACCCTGGGGTATATTCTCGAGTTATGACGGGAATGGCCCTTCCACCCACGTGTTTGTTCAGCGACGTCAGGACTCCTGCTTATTTGCGAGGGACAACTCGGGATTCTCCTCGAGGCTTGGCAGGGCAATTGGGACGCCTCTCTAGCTGAGGCGGGAGACCAAGGGTCCCTTTCCATGTGCCACAGGAATCCTGGGACTCCTATCAAGTTTCACGAGGAGTCAGGCATCGTCTCCTTTGGTGGCACTGATCTCCGCGTACCTCTGGAGTTTTCAAAGGATGTGAGGCCTCCGGTCGCGATGAGGTGGGGAACTAGATCTTTCTCTGTGGTCTCCACAGGGGATTCGGACATCCTTTCGTATTGGGAGATGCAAGACGAGCCTGCATTCAAGTCACTGCAGGGATATCCGGCCTTATTTCGAGTCAGGGCATCGCGGTGTCCATTCCACTTGAGGCCGCAAACTCAGGGTCCCTCTCACATAGCTAGAGCTGAGAGAAGCCTCCTCTTGAGGTGCTTGTGGTAAGGTGGTATTCCTCTGGAGTCGAAGCCAGGGACTAACCTCTCATCCCGAGTTGATTTTTGGTCCACGGAGCTCTTTCGTGTTGCTACAGTGACCTCATGATCCCTCTAGCCTTGAAACAGTGTTCTTGGGTTTTCTCTGGAGTGCCATCAAGGAAATCAAGGCTCCTTTCATGTGTGATGTGCAACACTGAATTGCTCTGCACGCAGTGCAGGGGAATGGGCCTCATCTCGCGGCGAGGGGGAAGTCTCATGGTTTTTCTCGAGTTGCGGCGGGAACCTGGGGTATATTCTCGAGTTACGACGGGAATGGCCCTTCCACCCACGTGTTTGTTCAGTGACGTCAGGACTCCTGCCTAGTTGCGAGGGACAACTCGGGATTCTCCTCGAGGCTTGGCAGGGCAATTGGGACGCCTCTCCAGCTGAGGCGGGAGACCAAGAGTCCCTTTCCACGTGCCACAGGAATCCTGGAACTCCTATCAAGTTTCACGAGGAGTCAGGCATCGTCTACTTTGGAGGCACTGATCTCCGCGTACCTCTGGAGTTTTCAAAGGATGTGAGGCCTCCGGTCGCGATGAGGTGGGGATCTAGGTCTTTTTCTGTGGTCTCCACAGGGGATTCGGACATCCTTTCGTCTTGGGAGATGCAAGACGAGCCTGCATTCAAGTCACTGCAGGGATATCCGGCCTTATTTCGAGTCAGGGCATCGCGGTGTCCATTCCACTTGAGGCCGAAACTCAGCACATAGCTAGAGCTGAGAGAAGCCTCCTCTTGAGGTGCTTGTGGTAAGGTGGTATTCCTCTGGAGTCAAAGCCAGGGACAAACCTCTCATCTCGAGTTGATTTGTGGTCCACGGAGCTCTTTCGTGTTGCTACAGTGACCTCAGGATCCCTCTAGCCTTGAAACAGTGTTCTTGGGGTTTTTCTGGAGTGCCACCAAGGAAATCAAGGCTCCTTTCATGTGTGATGTGCAACACGGAATTGCTCTGCACGCAGTGCAGGGGAATCGGGCCTCATCTCGCTGCGAGGGGGAAGTCTCATGGTTTTTCTCGAGTTGCGGCGGAAACCTGTGGTATATTCTCGAATTACGATGGGGATGGCCCTTCCACGCACGTGTTTGTTCAGCGACGTCAGGACTCCTGCCTAGTTGCGAGGGACAACTCGGGATTCTCCTCGAGGCTTGGCAGGGCAATTGGGACGCCTCTCCAGCTGAGGCGGGAGACCAAGGGTCCCTTTCCACGTGCCACTGGAATCCTGGGACTCCTATCAAGTTTCACGAGGAGTCAGGCATCGTCTCCTTTGGAGGCACTGATCTCCGCGTACCTCTGGAGTTGTCAAAGGATATGAGGCCTCCGGTCGGGATGAGTTGAGGAACTAGGTCTTTCTCTGTGGTCTCCACAGGGGATTCGGACATCCTTTCGTCTTGGGAGATGCAAGACGAGCCTGCATTCAAGTCACTGCAGGGATATCCGGCCTTATTTCGCGTCAGGGCATCGCAGTGTCCATTCCACTTGAGGCCGCAAAATCAGGGTTCCTCTCACATACCGAGAGCTGAGAGTAGCCTCCTCTTGAGGTGCTTGTGATAAGGTGGTATTCCTCTGGAGTCGAAGCCAGGGACTAACCTCTCATCTCGAGTTGATTTTTGGGCCACGGACCTCTTTCGTGTTGGTACAGTAACCTCAGTATCCCTCTAGCCTTGAAACAGTGTTCTTGGGGTTTTTCTGGAGTGCCATCAAGGAAATCAAGGCTCCTTTCATGTTTGATGTGCAATACGGAATAGCTCTGCATGCAGTGCAGGAGAATCGGGCCTCATCTCGCGGCGAGGGGGAAGTCTCATGGTTTTTCTCGAGTTGCGGTGGGACCCTGGGGTATATTCTCGAGTTATGACGGGAATGGCGGTTCCACCCACGTGTTTGTTCAGCGACGTCAGGACTCCTGCTTATTTGCGAGGGACAACTCGGGATTCTCCTCGAGGCTTGGCAGGGCAATTGGGACGCCTCTCCAGCTGAGGCGGGAGACCAAGGGTCCCTTTCCACGTGCCACAGGAATCCTGGGACTCCTATCAAGTTTCACGAGGAGTCAGACATCGTCTACTTTGGAGGCACTGATCTCCGCGTACCTCTGCAGTTTTCAAAGGATGTGAGGCCTCCGGTCGCCATGAGGTTGGAAACTAGGTCTTTCTCTGTGGTCTCCACAGGGGATTCAGGCATTCGTTCATTTTGGGAGATGCAAGAGGAGCCTGCATTCAAGTCACTGCAGGGATATCCGGCCTTATTTCGAGTCAGGGCATCGCAGTGTCCATTCCACTTGAGGCCGCAAAATCAGGGTCCCTCTCACATATCTAGAGCTGAGAGAAGCCTCCTCTTGAGGTGCTTGTGATAAGGTGGTATTCCTCTGGAGTCGAATCCAGGGACTAACCTCTCATCTCGAGTTGATTCTTGGTCCACGGAGCTCTTTCGTGTTGCTACAGTGACCTCAGGATCCCTCTAGCCTTGAAACAGTGTTCTTGGGGTTTCTCTGGAGTGCCATCAAGGAAATCAAGGCTCCTTTCATATGTGATGTGCAACACGGAATTGCTCTGCACGCAGTGCAGGGGAATCAGGCCTCATCTCACGGCGAGGGGGAAGTCTCATGGTTTTTCTCGAGTTGCGGCGGGAACCTGGGGTATATTCTCGAATTACGACGGGGATGGCCCTTCCACCCACGTGTTTGTTCAGCGACGTCAGGACTCCTGCCTAGTTGCGAGGGCCAACTCGGGATTCTCCTCGAGGCTTGGCAGGGCAATTGGGACGCCTCTCCAGCTGAGGCGGGAGACCAAGGGTCCCTTTCCATGTGCCACAGGAATCCTGGGACTCCTATCAAGTTTCACGAGGAGTCAGGCACCGTCTCTTTTGGAGGCACTGATCTCCGCGTACCTCTGGAGTTTTCAAAGGATGTGAGGCCTCCGGTCGCGATGAGGTGGGGAACTAGATCTTTCTCTGTGGTCTCCACAGGGGATTCAGACATCCTTTCGTCTTGGGAGAGGCAAGACGTGCCTGCATTCAAGTCACTGCTGGGATATCCGGCCTTATTTCGAGTCAGGGCATCGCGGTGTCCATTCCACTTGAGGCCGCAAACTCATGGTCCCTCTCACATACCTAGAGCTGAGAGAAGCCTCCTCTTGAGGTGCTTGTGTTAAGGTGGTATTCCTCTGGAGTTGAAGCCAGGGACTATCTTCTCATCTCGAGTTGATTTTTGGGCCACGGTGCTCTTTCGTGTGGCTACAGTGACCTCCGGATCCCTCTAGCCTTGAAACAGTGTTCTTGGGGTTTCTCTGGAGTGCCATCAAGGAAATCAAGGTTCCTTTCATGTGTGATGTGCAACACTGAATTGCTCTGCACGCAGTGCAGGGGAATCGGGCCTCATCTCGCGGCGAGGGGGAAGTCTCATGGTTTTTCTCGAGTTGCGGCGGGAACCTGGGGTATATTCTCGAGTTGCGATGATGATGGCCCTTCCACCCACGTGTTTGTTCAGCAACGTCAGGACTCCTGCCTAGTTGCGAGGGACAACTCGGGATTCTCCTCGAGGCTTGGCAGGGCAATTGGGACGCCTCTCCAGCTGAGGCGGGAGACCAAGGGTCCCTTTCCACGTGCCACAGGAATCCTGGGACTCCTATCAAGTTTCACGAGGAGTCAGGCATCGTCTCCTTTGGAGGCACTGATCTCCGCGTACCTCTGGAGTTTTCAAAGGATGTGAGGCCTCCGGTCGCGATGAGGTGGAGATCTAGGTCTTTTTCTGTGGTCTCCACAGGGGATACGGACATCCTTTCGTCTTGGGAGATGCAAGACGAGCCTGCATTCAAGTCACTGCAGGGATATCCGGCCTTATTTCGAGTCAGGGCATCGCGGTGTCCATTCCACTTGAGGCCGCAAACTCAGCACATAGCTAAAGCTGAGAGAAGCCTACACTTGAGGTGCTTGTGGTAAGGTGGTATTCCTCTGGAGTCGAAGCCAGGGACAAACCTCTCATCTTGAGTTGATTTGTGGTCCACGGAGCTCTTTCGTGTTGCTAGAGTGACCTCAGGATCCCTCTAGCCTTGAAACAGTGTTCTTGGGGTTTCTCTGGAGTGCCACCAAGGAAATCAAGGCTCCTTTCATGTGTGATGTGCAACACGCAATTGCTCTGCACGCAGTGCAGGGGAATCGGGCCTCATCTCGCGGCGAGGGCGAAGTCTCATGGTTTTTCTCGAGTTGCGGCGGAAACCTGTGGTATATTCTCGAATTACGATGGGGATGGCCCTTCCACGCCCGTGTTTGTTCAGCGACGTCAGAACTCCTGCCTAGTTGCGAGGGACAACTCGGGATTCTCCTCGAGGCTTGGCAGGGCAATTGGGCCGCCTCTCCAGCTGAGGCCGGAGACCAAGGGTCCCTTTCCACGTGCCACAGGAATCCTGGGACTCCTATCAAGTTTCACGAGGAGTCAGGCATCGTCTCCTTTGGAGGCACTGATCTCCGCGTACCTCTGGAGTTGTCAAAGGATATGAGGCCTCCGGTCGGGATGAGTTGGGGAACTAGGTCTTTCTCTGTGGTCTCCACAGGGGATTCGGACATCCTTTCGTCTTGGGAGATGCAAGACGAGCCTGCATTCAAGTCACTGCAGGGATATCCGGCCTTATTTCGAGTCAGGGCATCGTGTTGTCCATTCGACTTGAGGCCGCAAACTCAGGGTCCCTCTCACATACCTAGAGCTGAGAGAAGCCTCCTCTTGAGGTGCTTGTGGTAAGGTGGTATTCCTCTGGAGTCGAAGCCAGGGACTAACCTCTCATCTCGAGGTGAATTGTGGTCCACGGAGCTCTTTCGTGTTGCTACAGTGACCTCAGGATCCCTCTAGCCTTGAAACAGTGTTCTTGGGGTTTCTCTGGAGTGCCACCAAGGAAATCAAGACTCCTTTCATGTGTAATGTGCAACACGGAATTGCTCTGCACGCAGTGCAGGGGAATCGGGCCTCATCTCGCGGCGAGGGGGAAGTCTCATGGTTTTTCTCGAGTTGCGGCGGGAACCTGGGGTATATTCTCGAGTTACGACTGGGATGGCCCTTCCACCCACATGTTTGTGCAGCGCCGTCAGGACTCCTGCCTAGTTGCGAGGGACAACTCGGGATTCTCCTCGAGGCTTGGCAGGGCAATTGGGACGCCTCTCCAGCTGAAGCGGGAGACCAAGGGTCCCTTTCCATGTGCCACTGGAATCCTGGGACTCCTATCAAGTTTCACGAGGAGTCAGGCATCGTCTCCTTTGGAGGCACTGATCTCCGCGTACCTCTGAAGTTTTCAAAGGATGTGAGGCCTCCGTTCGCCATGATGTGGGGAACTAGGTCTTTCTCTGTGGTCTCCACAGGGGATTCAGACATCCTTTCATCTTGGGAGATGAAACACGAGCCTGCATTCAAGTCACTGCAGGGATATCCGGCCTTATTTTGCGTCAGGGCATCGCAGTGTCCATTCCACTTGAGTCCGCAAAATCAGGGTCCCTCTCACATACCGAGAGCTGAGAGTAGCCTCCTCTTGAGGTGCTTGTGGTAAGGTGGTATTCCTCTGGAGTCGAAGCCAGGGACTAACCTCTCATCTCGAGTTGATTTTTGGGCCACGGACCTCTTTCGTGTTGGTACAGTAACCTCAGTATCCCTCTAGCCTTGAAACAGTGTTCTTGGGGTTTCTCTGGAGTGCCATCAAGGATATCAAGGCTCCTTTCATGTTTGATGTGCAATACGGAATAGCTCTGCATGCAGTGCAGGAGAATCGGGCCTCATCTCGCGGCGAGGGGGAAGTCTCATGGTTTTTCTCGAGTTGCGGTGGGACCCTGGGGTATATTCTCGAGTTATGACGGGAATGGCGGTTCCACCCACGTGTTTGTTCAGCGACGTCAGGACTCCTGCTTATTTGCGAGGGACAACTCGGGATTCTCCTCGAGGCTTGGCAGGGCAATTGGGACGCCTCTCCAGCTGAGGCGGGAGACCAAGGGTCCCTTTCCATGTGCCACAGGAATCCTGGGACTCCTATCAAGTTTCACGAGGAGTCAGGCATCGTCTCCTTTGGAGGCACTGATCTCCGCGTACCTCTGGAGTTTTCAAAGGATGTGAGGCCTCCGGTCGCGATGAGGTGGGGAACTAGATCTTTCTCTGAGGTCTCCACAGGGGATTCAGACATCCTTTCGTCTTGGGAGAAGCAAGACGAGCCTGCATTCAAGTCACTGCAGGGATATCCGGCCTTATTTCGAGTCAGGGCATCGTGGTGTCCATTCCACTTGAGGCCGCAAACTCAGGGTCCCTCTCACATACCTAGAGCTGAGAGAAGCCTCCTCTTGAGGTGCTTATGTTAAGGTGGTATTCCTCTGGAGTCGAAGCCAGGGACTATCTTCTCATCTCGAGTTGATTTTTGGGCCACGGTGATCTTTCGTGTGGCTACAGTGACCTCAGGATCCCTCTAGCCTTGAAACAGTGTTCTTGGGGTTTCTCTGGAGTGCCATCAAGGAAATCAAGGTTCCTTTCATGTGTGATGTGCAACACTGAATTGCTCTGCACGCAGTGCAGGGGAATCGGGCCTCATCTCGCGGCGAGGGGGAAGTCTCATGGTTTTTCTCGAGTTGCGGCGGGAACCTGGGGTATATTCTCGAGTTACAATGGGGATGGCCCTTCCAAACACGTGTTTGTTCAGCGACGTCAGGACTCCTGCCTAGTTGCGAGGGATAACTCGGGATTCTCCTCGAGGCTTGGCAGGGCAATTGGGACGCCTCTCCAGCTGAGGCGGGAGACCAAGGGTCCCTTTCCACGTGCCACAGGAATCCTGGGACTCCTATCAAGTTTCACGAGGAGTCAGGCATCGTCTACTTTGGAGGCACTGATCTCCGCGTACCTCTGGAGTTTTCAAAGGATGTGAGGCCTCCGGTCGCGATGAGGTGGGAATCTAGGTCTTTTTCTGTGGTCTCCACAGGGGATTCGGACTTCCTTTCGTCTTGGGAGATGCAAGACGAGCCTGCATTCAAGTCACTGCAGGGATATCCGGCCTTATTTCGAGTCAGGGCATCGCGGTGTCCATTCCACTTGAGGCAGCAAACTCAGCACATAGCTAGAGCTGAGAGAAGCCTCCTCTTGAGGTGCTTGTGGTAAGGTGGTATTCCTCTGGAGTCGAAGCCAGGGACTAACCTCTCATCTCGAGTTGATTTTTGGTCCACGGAGCTCTTTCCTGTTGCTACAGTGACCTCGGGATCCCTCTAGCCTTGAAACAGTGTTCTTGGGGTTTCTCTGGAGTGCCATCAAGGAAATCAAGGCTCCTTTCATGTGTGATGTGCAACACGGAATTGCTCTGCAAGCAGTGCAGGGGAATCAGGCCTCATCTCGCGGCGAGGAGGAAGTCTCATGGTTTTTCTCGAGTTGCGGCGGGAACCTGGGGTATATTCTCGAGTTACGACGGGCATGGCCCTTCCACACAGGTGTTTGTTCAGCGACATCAGGACTCCTGCCTAGTTGCGAGGGACAACTCGGGATTCTCCTCGAGGCTTGGCAGGGCAATTGGGACGCCTCTCCAGCTGAGGCGGGAGACCAAGGGTCCCTATCGACGTGCCACAGGAATCCTGGGACTCCTATCACGTTTCACGAGGAGTCAGGCATCGTCTCCTTTGGAGGCACTGATCTCCGCGTACCTCTGGAGTTTTCAAAGGATGTGAGGCCTCCGGTCGCCATGAGGTGGGAAACTAGGTCTTTCTCTGTGGTCTCCACAGGGGATTCAGACATTCGTTCATTTTGGGAGATGCAAGACGAGCCTGCATTCAAGTCACTGCAGGGATATCCGGCCTTATTTCGCGTCAGGGCATCGCAGTGTCCATTCCACTTGAGGCCGCAAAATCAGGGTCCCTCTCACATACCTAGAGCTGAGAGAAGCCTCCTCTTGAGGTGCTTGTGGTAAGGTGGTATTCCTCCTGAGTCGAATCCAGGGACTAACCTCTCATCTCGAGTTGATTCTTGGTCAACGGAGCTCTTTCGTGTTGCTACAGTGACCTCAGGATCCCTCTAGCCTTGAAACAGTGTTCTTGGGGTTTCTCTGGAGTGCCACCAAGGAAATCAAGACTCCTTTCATGTGTGATGTGCAACACGGAATTGCTCTGCACGCAGAGCAGGGGAATCGGGCCTCATCTCGCGGCGAGGGGGAAGTCTCATGGTTTTTCTCGAGTTGCGGCGGGAACCTGGGGTATATTCTCGAGTTACGACTGGGATGGCCCTTCCACCCACATGTTTGTGCAGCGACGTCAGGACTCCTGCCTAGTTGCGAGGGACAACTCGGGATTCTCCTCGAGGCTTGGCAGGGCAATTGGGACGCCTCTCCAGCTGAGGCGGGAGACCAAGGGTCCCTTTCCATGTGCCACAGGAATCCTGGGACTCCTATCAAGTTTCACGAGGAGTCAGGCATCGTCTCCTTTGGAGGCACTGATCTCCGCATACCTCTGGAGTTTTCAAAGGATGTGAGGCCTCCGGTCGCGATGAGGTGGGGAACTAGGTCTTTCTCTGTGGTCTCCACAGGGGATTCGGACATCCTTTCGTCTTGGGAGATGCAAGACGAGCCTGCATTCAAGTCACTGCAGGGATATCCGGCCTTATTTCGAGTCAGGGCATCGCGGTGTCCATTCCTCTTGAGGCCGCAAACTCAGGGTCCCTCTCACATACCTAGAGCTGAGAGAAGCCTCCTCTTGAGGTGCTTGTGGTAAGGTGGTATTCCTCTGGAGTCGAAGCCAGGGACTAACCTCTCATCTCGAGTTGATTTTTGGTCCACGGAGCTCTTTCCTGTTGCTACAGTGACCTCGGGATCCCTCTAGCCTTGAAACAGTGTTCTTGGGGTTTCTCTGGAGTGCCATCAAGGAAATCAAGGCTCCTTTCATGTGTGATGTGCAACACGGAATTGCTCTGCAAGCAGTGCAGGGGAATCAGGCCTCATCTCGCGGCGAGGAGGAAGTCTCATGGTTTTTCTCGAGTTGCGGCGGGAACCTGGGGTATATTCTCGAGTTACGACGGGCATGGCCCTTCCACACAGGTGTTTGTTCAGCGACATCAGGACTCCTGCCTAGTTGCGAGGGACAACTCGGGATTCTCCTCGAGGCTTGGCAGGGCAATTGGGACGCCTCTCCAGCTGAGGCGGGAGACCAAGGGTCCCTATCGAAGTGCCACAGGAATCCTGGGACTCCTATCACGTTTCACGAGGAGTCAGGCATCGTCTCCTTTGGAGGCACTGATCTCCGCATACCTCTGGAGTTTTCAAAGGATGTGAGGCCTCCGGTCGCCATGAGGTGGGAAACTAGGTCTTTCTCTGTGGTCTCCACAGGGGATTCAGACATTCGTTCATTTTGGGAGATGCAAGACGAGCCTGCATTCAAGTCACTGCAGGGATATCCGGCCTTATTTCGCGTCAGGGCATCGCAGTGTCCATTCCACTTGAGGCCGCAAAATCAGGGTCCCTCTCACATACCTAGAGCTGAGAGAAGCCTCCTCTTGAGGTGCTTGTGGTAAGGTGGTATTCCTCTGGAGTCGAATCCAGGGACTAACCTCTCATCTGGAGTTGATTTGGGGTCCTCGGAGCTCTTTCGTGTTGCTACAGTGACCTCAGGATCCCTCTAGCCTTGAAACAGTGTTCTTGGGGTTTCTCTGGAGTGCCATCAAGGAAATCAAGGCTCCTTTCATGTGTGATGTGCAACACGGAATTGCTCTGCACGAAGTGCAGGGGAATCGGGCCTCATCTTGCGGCGAGGGGGAAGTCTCATGGTTTTTCTCGAGTTGCGGCGGGAACCTGGGGTATATTCTCGAGTTACGACGGGGATGGACCTTCCACCCACGTGTTTGTTCAGCGACGTCAGGACTCCTGCCTAGTTGCGAGGGACAACTCGGGATTCTCCTCGAGGCTTGGCAGGGCAATTGGGACGCCTCTCCAGCTGAGGCGGGAGACCAAGGGTCCCTTTCCATGTGCCAAAGGAATCCTGGGACTCCTATCAAGTTTCACGAGGAGTCAGGCATCGTCTCCTTTGGAGGCACTGATCTCTGCGTACCTCTGGAGTTTTCAAAAGATGTGAGGCCTCCGGTCGCCATGAGGTGGGGAAGTAGGTCTTTCTCTGTGGTCTCCACAGGGGCTTCAGACATCCTTTCGTCTTGGGAAATGCAAGAGGAGCTGGCATTCAAGTCAATGCAGGGATATCCGACCTTATTTCACGTCAGGGCATCGCGGTGTCCATTCCACTTGAGGCCGCAAAATCAGGGTCCCTCTCACATACCTAGAGCTGCGAGAAGCCTCCTCTTGAGGTGCTTGTGGTAAGGTGGTATTCCTCTGGAGTCGAAGAAAGGGACTAACCTCTCATCTCGAGTTGATTTTTGGTCCACGGAGCTCTTTCGTGTTGCTACAGTGACGTCAGGATCCCTCTAGCCTTGAAACAGTGTTCTTGGGGTTTCTCTGGAGTGCCATCAAGGAAATCAAAGCTCCTTTCATGTGTGATGTGCAACACGGAATTGCTCTGCACGCAGTGCAGGGGAATCGGGCCTCATCTCTCGGCGAGGGGGAGGTCTCATGGTTTTTCTCGAGTTGCGGCGGGAACCTGGGGTATATTCTCGAGTTACGACGGGGATGGCTCTTCCACCCACGTGTTTGTTCAGCGACGTCAGGACTCCTGCCTAGTTGCGAGGGACAACTCGGGATTCTCCTCGAGGCTTGGCAGGGCAATAGGGACGCCTCTCCAGCTGAGGCGGGAGACCAACGGTCCCTTTCCACGTGCCACAGGAATCCTGGGACTCCTATCAAGTTTCACGAGGAGTCAGGCATCGTCTCCTTTGGAGGCACTCATCTCCGCATACCTCTGGAGTTTTCAAAGGATGTGAGGCCTCCGGTCGCGATGAGGTGGGGAACTAGGTCTTTCTCTGTGGTCTCCACAGGGGATTCAGACATCCTTTCGTCTTGGGAGATGCAAGACGAGCTTGCATTCAAGTCACTGCAGGGATATCTGGCCTTATTTCGAGTCAGGGCATCGCGGTGTCCATTCCACTTGAGGCCGCAAACTCAGGGTCCCTCTCACATACCTAGAGCTGAGAGAAGCCTCCTCTTGTGGTGCTTGTGGTAAGGAGGTATTCCTCTGGGGTCGACGCCAAGGACTAACCTCTCATCTCGAGTTGATTCTTGATCCACGGAGCTCTTTCGTGTTGCTACAGTGACCTCAGGATCCCTCTAGCCTTGAAACAGTGTTCTTGGGGTTTCTCTGGAGTGCCATCAAGGAAATCAAGGCTCCTTTCATGTTTGATGTGCAATACGGAATAGCTCTACATGCAGTGCAGGAGAATCGGGCCTCATCTCGCGGCGAGGGGGAAGTCTCATGGTTTTTCTCGAGTTGCGGTGGGACCCTGGGGTATATTCTCGAGTTATGACGGGAATGGCGGTTCCACCCACGTGTTTGTTCAGCGACGTCAGGACTCCTGCTTATTTGCGAGAGACAACTCGGGATTCTCCTCGAGGCTTGGCAGGGCAATTGGGACGCCTCTCCAGCTGAGGCGGGAGACCAAGGGTCCCTTTCCACGTGCCACAGGAATCCTGGGACTCCTATCAAGTTTCACGAGGAGTCAGACATCGTCTACTTTGGAGGCACTGATCTCCGCGTACCTCTGGAGTTTTCAAAGGATGTGAGGCCTCCGGTCGCGATGAGGTGGGGAACTAGATCTTTCTCTGTGGTCTCCACAGGGGATTCAGACATCCTTTCGTCTTGGGAGAGGCAAGACGTGCCTGCATTCAAGTCACTGCTGGGATATCCGGCCTTATTTCGAGTCAGGTCATCGCGGTGTCCATTCCACTTGAGGCCGCAAACTCAGGGTCCCTCTCACATACCTAGAGCTGAAAGAAGCCTCCTCTTGAGGTGCTTGTGTTAAGGTGGTATTCCTCTGGAGTTGAAGCCAGGGACTATCTTCTCATCTCGAGTTGATTTTTGGGCCACGGTGCTCTTTCGTGTGGCTACAGTGACCTCCGGATCCCTCTAGCCTTGAAACAGTGTTCTTGGGGTTTCTCTGGAGTGCCATCAAGGAAATCAAGGTTCCTTTCATGTGTGATGTGCAACACTGAATTGCTCTGCACGCAGTGCAGGGGAATCGGGCCTCATCTCGCGGCGAGGGGGAAGTCTCATGGTTTTTCTCGAGTTGCGGCGGGAACCTGGGGTATATTCTCGAATTACGATGATGATGGCCCTTCCACCCACGTGTTTGTTCAGCAACGTCAGGACTCCTGCCTAGTTGCGAGGGACAACTCGGGATTCTCCTCGAGGCTTGGCAGGGCAATTGGGACGCCTCTCCAGCTGAGGCGGGAGACCAAGGGTCCCTTTCCACGTGCCACAGGAATCCTGGGACTCCTATCAAGTTTCACGAGGAGTCAGGCATCGTCTACTTTGGAGGCACTGATCTCCGCGTACCTCTGGAGTTTTCAAAGGATGTGAGGCCTCCGGTCGCGATGAGGTGGAGATCTAGGTCTTTTTCTGTGGTCTCCACAGGGGATACGGACATCCTTTCGTCTTGGGAGATGCAAGACGAGCCTGCATTCAAGTCACTGCAGGGATATCCGGCCTTATTTCGAATCAGGGCATCGCGGTGTCCATTCCACTTGAGGCCGCAAACTCAGCACATAGCTAAAGCTGAGAGAATTCTACACTTGAGGTGCTTGTGGTAAGGTGGTATTCCTCTGGAGTCGAAGCCAGGGACAAACCTCTCATCTCGAGTTGATTTGTGGTCCACGGAGCTCTTTCGTGTTGCTAGAGTGACCTCAGGATCCCTCTAGCCTTGAAACAGTGTTCTTGGGGTTTCTCTGGAGTGCCACCAAGGAAATCAAGGCTCCTTTCATGTGTGATGTGCAACACGCAATTGCTCTGCACGCAGTGCAGGGGAATCGGGCCTCATCTCGCGGCGAGGGCGAAGTCTCATGGTTTTTCTCGAGTTGCGGCGGAAACCTGTGGTATATTCTCGAATTACGATGGGGATGGCCCTTCCACGCACGTGTTTGTTCAGCGACGTCAGGACTCCTGCCTAGTTGCGAGGGACAACTCGGGATTCTCCTCGAGGCTTGGCAGGGCAATTGGGCCGCCTCTCCAGCTGAGGCCGGAGACCAAGGGTCCCTTTCCACGTGCCACAGGAATCCTGGGACTCCTATCAAGTTTCACGAGGAGTCAGGCATCGTCTCCTTTGGAGGCACTGATCTCCGCGTACCTCTGAAGTTTTCAAAGGATGTGAGGCCTCCGTTCGCCATGATGTGGGGAACTAGGTCTTTCTCTGTGGTCTCCACAGGGGATTCAGACATCCTTTCATCTTGGGAGATGAAACACGAGCCTGCATTCAAGTCACTGCAGGGATATCCGGCCTTATTTCGCGTCAGGGCATCGCAGTGTCCATTCCACTTGAGTCCGCAAAATCAGGGTCCCTCTCACATACCGAGAGCTGAGAGTAGCCTCCTCTTGAGGTGCTTGTGGTAAGGTGGTATTCCTCTGGAGTCGAAGCCAGGGACTAACCTCTCATCTCGAGTTGATTTTTGGGCCACGGACCTCTTTCGTGTTGGTACAGTAACCTCAGTATCCCTCTAGCCTTGAAACAGTGTTCTTGGGGTTTCTCTGGAGTGCCATCAAGGATATCAAGGCTCCTTTCATGTTTGATGTGCAATACGGAATAGCTCTGCATGCAGTGCAGGAGAATCGGGCCTCATCTCGCGGCGAGGGGGAAGTCTCATGGTTTTTCTCGAGTTGCGGTGGGACCCTGGGGTATATTCTCGAGTTATGACGGGAATGGCGGTTCCACCCACGTGTTTGTTCAGCGACGTCAGGACTCCTGCTTATTTGCGAGGGACAACTCGGGATTCTCCTCGAGGCTTGGCAGGGCAATTGGGACGCCTCTCCAGCTGAGGCGGGAGACCAAGGGTCCCTTTCCATGTGCCACAGGAATCCTGGGACTCCTATCAAGTTTCACGAGGAGTCAGGCATCGTCTCCTTTGGAGGCACTGATCTCCGCGTACCTCTGGAGTTTTCAAAGGATGTGAGGCCTCCGGTCGCGATGAGGTGGGGAACTAGATCTTTCTCTGAGGTCTCCACAGGGGATTCAGACATCCTTTCGTCTTGGGAGAAGCAAGACGAGCCTGCATTCAAGTCACTGCAGGGATATCCGGCCTTATTTCGAGTCAGGGCATCGTGGTGTCCATTCCACTTGAGGCCGCAAACTCAGGGTCCCTCTCACATACCTAGAGCTGAGAGAAGCCTCCTCTTGAGGTGCTTATGTTAAGGTGGTATTCCTCTGGAGTCGAAGCCAGGGACTATCTTCTCATCTCGAGTTGATTTTTGGGCCACGGTGATCTTTCGTGTGGCTACAGTGACCTCAGGATCCCTCTAGCCTTGAAACAGTGTTCTTGGGGTTTCTCTGGAGTGCCATCAAGGAAATCAAGGTTCCTTTCATGTGTGATGTGCAACACTGAATTGCTCTGCACGCAGTGCAGGGGAATCGGGCCTCATCTCGCGGCGAGGGGGAAGTCTCATGGTTTTTCTCGAGTTGCGGCGGGAACCTGGGGTATATTCTCGAGTTACAATGGGGATGGCCCTTCCAAACACGTGTTTGTTCAGCGACGTCAGGACTCCTGCCTAGTTGCGAGGGACAACTCGGGATTCTCCTCGAGGCTTGGCAGGGCAATTGGGACGCCTCTCCAGCTGAGGCGGGAGACCAAGGGTCCCTTTCCACGTGCCACAGGAATCCTGGGACTCCTATCAAGTTTCACGAGGAGTCAGGCATCGTCTACTTTGGAGGCACTGATCTCCGCGTACCTCTGGAGTTTTCAAAGGATGTGAGGCCTCCGGTCGCGATGAGGTGGGAATCTAGGTCTTTTTCTGTGGTCTCCACAGGGGATTCGGACTTCCTTTCGTCTTGGGAGATGCAAGACGAGCCTGCATTCAAGTCACTGCAGGGATATCCGGCCTTATTTCGAGTCAGGGCATCGCGGTGTCCATTCCACTTGAGGCAGCAAACTCAGCACATAGCTAGAGCTGAGAGAAGCCTCCTCTTGAGGTGCTTGTGGTAAGGTGGTATTCCTCTGGAGTCGAAGCCAGGGACTAACCTCTCATCTCGAGTTGATTCTTGGTCCACGGAGCTCTTTCGTGTTGCTACAGTGACCTCAGGATGCCTCTTGCCTTGAAACAGTGTTCTTTGGGTTTCTCTGGAGTGCCATCAAGGAAATTAAGACTCCTTTCATGTGTGATGTGCAACACGGAATTGCTCTGCACGCAGTGCAGGGAAACGGGCCTCATCTCGGGGCGAGTGGGAAGTCTCATGGTTTTTCTCGAGTTGCGGCGGGAACCTGGGGTATATTCTCGAGTTACGACGGGGATGGCCCTTCCACCCACGTGTTTGTTCAGCGACGTCAGGACTTCTGCCTAATTGTGAGGGACAACTCAGGATTCTCCTCGAGGCTTGGCAGGGCAATTGGGATGCCTCTCCAGCTGAGGCGGGAGACCAAGGATCCCTTTCCACGTGCCACAGGGATCCTGGGACTCCTATCAAGTTTCACGAGGAGTCAGGCATCGTATCCTTTGGAGGCACTGATCTCCGCGTACCTCTGGAGTTTTCAAAGGATGTGAGGCCTCTTGTCGCGATGAGGTGGGGAACTAGGTCGTTCTCTGTGGTCTCCACAGGGGATTCGGACATCCTTTCGTCTTGGGAGATGCAAGACGAGCCTGCATTCAAGTCACTGCAGGGATATCCGCCCTTATTTCGAGTCAGGGCATCGCGGTGTCCATTCCACTTGAGGCCGCAAACTCAGGGTCCCTCTCACATACCTAGAGCTGAGAGAAGCCTCCTCTTGAGGTGCTTGTGGTAAGGTGGTATTCCTCTGGAGTCGAAGCCAGGGACTAACCTCTCATCTCGAGTTGATTTTTGGTCCACGGAGCTCTTTCCTGTTGCTACAGTGACCTCGGGATCCCTCTAGCCTTGAAACAGTGTTCTTGGGGTTTCTCTGGAGTGCCATCAAGGAAATCAAGGCTCCTTTCATGTGTGATGTGCAACACGGAATTGCTCTGCAAGCAGTGCAGGGGAATCAGGCCTCATCTCGCGGCGAGGAGGAAGTCTCATGGTTTTTCTCGAGTTGCGGCGGGAACCTGTGGTATATTCTCGAGTTACGACGGGCATGGCCCTTCCACACAGGTGTTTGTTCAGCGACATCAGGACTCCTGCCTAGTTGCGAGGGACAACTCGGGATTCTCCTCGAGGCTTGGCAGGGCAATTGGGACGCCTCTCCAGCTGAGGCGGGAGACCAAGGGTCCCTATCGACGTGCCACAGGAATCCTGGGACTCCTATCACGTTTCACGAGGAGTCAGGCATCGTCTCCTTTGGAGGCACTGATCTCCGCGTACCTCTGGAGTTTTCAAAGGATGTGAGGCCTCCGGTCGCCATGAGGTGGGAAACTAGGTCTTTCTCTGTGGTCTCCACAGGGGATTCAGACATTCGTTCATTTTGGGAGATGCAAGACGAGCCTGCATTCAAGTCACTGCAGGGATATCCGGCCTTATTTCGCGTCAGGGCATCGCAGTGTCCATTCCACTTGAGGCCGCAAAATCAGGGTCCCTCTCACATACCTAGAGCTGAGAGAAGCCTCCTCTTGAGGTGCTTGTGGTAAGGTGGTATTCCTCCTGAGTCGAATCCAGGGACTAACCTCTCATCTCGAGTTGATTCTTGGTCAACGGAGCTCTTTCGTGTTGCTACAGTGACCTCAGGATCCCTCTAGCCTTGAAACAGTGTTCTTGGAGTTTCTCTGGAGTGCCACCAAGGAAATCAAGACTCCTTTCATGTGTGATGTGCAACACGGAATTGCTCTGCACGCAGTGCAGGGGAATCGGGCCTCATCTCGCGGCGAGGGGGAAGTCTCATGGTTTTTCTCGAGTTGCGGCGGGAACCTGGGGTATATTCTCGAGTTACGACTGGGATGGCCCTTCCACCCACATGTTTGTGCAGCGACGTCAGGACTCCTGCCTAGTTGCGAGGGACAACTCGGGATTCTCCTCGAGGCTTGGCAGGGCAATTGGGACGCCTCTCCAGCTGAGGCGGGAGACCAAGGGTCCCTTTCCATGTGCCACAGGAATCCTGGGACTCCTATCAAGTTTCACGAGGAGTCAGGCATCGTCTCCTTTGGAGGCACTGATCTCCGCATACCTCTGGAGTTTTCAAAGGATGTGAGGCCTCCGGTCGCGATGAGGTGGGGAACTAGGTCTTTCTCTGTGGTCTCCACAGGGGATTCGGACATCCTTTCGTCTTGGGAGATGCAAGACGAGCCTGCATTCAAGTCACTGCAGGGATATCCGACCTTATTTCACGTCAGGGCATCGCGGTGTCCATTCCACTTGAGGCCCCAAAATCAGGGTCCCTCTCACATACCTAGAGCTGCGAGAAGCCTCCTCTTGAGGTGCTTGTGGTAAGGTGGTATTCCTCTGGAGTCGAAGAAAGGGACTAACCTCTCATCTCGAGTTGATTTTTGGTCCACGGAGCTCTTTCGTGTTGCTACAGTGACGTCAGGATCCCTCTAGCCTTGAAACAGTGTTCTTGGGGTTTCTCTGGAGTGCCATCAAGGAAATCAAAGCTCCTTTCATGTGTGATGTGCAACACGGAATTGCTCTGCACGCAGTGCAGGGGAATCGGGCCTCATCTCTCGGCGAGGGGGAGGTCTCATGGTTTTTCTCGAGTTGCGGCGGGAACCTGGGGTATATTCTCGAGTTACGACGGGGATGGCTCTTCCACCCACGTGTTTGTTCAGCGAAGTCAGGACTCCTGCCTAGTTGCGAGGGACAACTCGGGATTCTCCTCGAGGCTTGGCAGGGCAATAGGGACGCCTCTCCAGCTGAGGCGGGAGACCAACGGTCCCTTTCCACGTGCCACAGGAATCCTGGGACTCCTATCAAGTTTCACGAGGAGTCAGGCATCGTCTCCTTTGGAGGCACTCATCTCCGCATACCTCTGGAGTTTTCAAAGGATGTGAGGCCTCCGGTCGCGATGAGGTGGGGAACTAGGTCTTTCTCTGTGGTCTCCACAGGGGATTCAGACATCCTTTCGTCTTGGGAGATGCAAGACGAGCTTGTATTCAAGTCACTGCAGGGATATCTGGCCTTATTTCGAGTCAGGGCATCGCGGTGTCCATTCCACTTGAGGCCGCAAACTCAGGGTCCCTCTCACATACCTAGAGCTGAGAGAAGCCTCCTCTTGTGGTGCTTGTGGTAAGGAGGTATTCCTCTGGGGTCGACGCCAAGGACTAACCTCTCATCTCGAGTTGATTCTTGATCCACGGAGCTCTTTCGTGTTGCTACAGTGACCTCAGGATCCCTCTAGCCTTGAAACAGTGTTCTTGGGGTTTCTCTGGAGTGCCATTAAGGAAATCAAGGCTCCTTTCATGTGTGATGTGTAAGACGGAATTGTTCTGCACGCAGTGCAGGGGAATCGGGCTTCATCTCACGGCGAGGGGGAAGTCTCATGGTTTTTCTCGAGTTGCGGCGGGAACCTGGGGTATATTCTCGAGTTACGACTGGGATGGCCCTTCCACCCACGTGTTTGTCAACAACGGCAGGACTCCTGCCTAGTTGCGAGGGACAACTCGGGATTCTCCTCCAGGCTTGGCAGGGCAATTGGGACGCCTCTCCAGCTGAGGCGGGAGACCAAGGGTCCCTTTCCACGTGCCACAGGAATCCTGGGACTCCTATCAAGTTTCACGAGGAGTCAGGCATCGTCTCCTTTGGAGGCACTGATCTCCGCGTACCTCTGGAGTTTTCAAAGGATGTGAGGCCTCCGGTCGCGATGATGTGAGGAACTAGGTCTTTTTCTGTGGTCTCCACAGGGGATTCAGACATCCTTTCGTCTTGGGAGATGCAAGACGAGCCTGCATTCAAGTCACTGCAGGGATATCCGGCCTTATTTCGAGTCAGGGCATCGCGGTGTCCATTCCACTTGAGGCCGCAAACTCAGGGTCCCTCTCACATACCTAGAGCTGAGAGAAGCCTCCTCTTGAGGTGCTTGTGGTAAGGTGGTATTCCTCTGGAGTCGAAGCCAGGGACTAACCTCTCATCTCGAGTTGATTTTTGGTCCACGGAGCTCTTTCGTGCTGCTACAGTGACGTCAGGATCCCTCTAGCCTTGAAACATTGTTCTTGGGGTTACTCTGGAGTGCCATCAAGGAAATCAAGGCTCCTTTCATGTGTGATGTGCAACACGGAATTGCTCTGCACGCAGTGCAGGGGAATCGGACCTCATCTCGCGGCGAGGGGGAAGTCTCATGGTTTTTCTCGAGTTGCGGCGGGAACCTGGGGTATACTCTCGAGTTACGACGGGGATGGCCCTTCCACACACGTGTTTGTTCATCGACGTCATGACTCCTGCCTAGTTGCAAGGGACAACTCGGGATTCTCCTCGAGGCTTGGTAGGGCAATAGGGACGCCTCTCCAGCTGAGGCGGGAGACAAAGAGTCCCTTTCCACGTGCCACAGGAATCCTGGGACTCCTATCAAGTTTCACGAGGAGTCAGGCATCGTCTCCTTTGGAGGCACTCATCTCCGCGTACCTCTGGAGTTTTCAAAGGATGTGAGGCCTCCTGTCGCGATGAGGTGGGGAACTAGGTCTTTCTCTGTGGTCTCCACAGGGGATTCAGACATCCTTTCGTCTTGGGAGATGCAAGACGAGCTTGCATTCAAGTCACTGCAGGGATATCCGGCCTTATTTCGAGTCAGGGCATCGCAGTGTCCACTCCACTTGAGGCCGCAAACTCACGGTCCCTCTCACATACCTAGAGCTGAGAAAAGCCTCCTCTTGAGGTGCTTGTGGTAAGGTGGTATTCCTCTGGAGTCGAAGCCAGGGACTAACCTCTCATCTCGAGTTGATTTTTGGTCCACGGAGCTCTTTCGTGTTGCTACAGTGACCTCAGGATCCCTCTAGCCTTGAAACAGTGTTCTTGGGGTTTCTCTGGAGTGCCATCAAGGAAATCAAGGCTCCTTTCATGTGTGATGTGCAACACGGAATTGCTCTGCACGCAGTGCAGGATAATCGGGCCTCATCTCGCGGCGAGGGGGAAGTCTCATGGTTTTTCTCGAGTTGCGGCGGGAACCTGGGGTATATTCTCGAGTTACGACGGGGATGGCCCTTCCACCCACGTGTTTGTTCAGCCACGTCAGGACTCCTGCCTAGTTGCGAGGGACAACTCGGGATTCTCCTCGAGGCTTGGCAGGGCAATTGGGACGTCTCTCCAGCTGAGGCGGGAGACCAAGTGTCCCCTTCCACATGCCACAGGAATCCTGGGACTCCTATCAAGTTTCACGAGGAGTCGGGCATCGTCTCCTTTGAAGGCACTGATCTCCGTGTTCCTCTGGAGTTTTCAAAGGATGTGAGGCCTCCGGTCGCGATGAGGTGGGGAACTAGGTCTTTCTCTGTGGTCTCCACAGGGGATTCAGACATCCTTTCGTGTTGGGAGATGCAAGACGAGCCTGCATTCAAGTCACTGCAGGGATATCCGGCCTTATTTCGAGTCAGGGCATCGCGGTGTCCATTCTACTTGAGGCCGCAACCTCAGGGTCCCTCTCACATACCTAGAGCTGAGAGAAGCCTCCTCTTGAGGTGCTTGTGGTAAGGTGGTATTCCTCTGGAGTCGAAGCCAGGGACTAACCTCTCATCTCGAGTTGATTGTTGGTCCACGGACCTCGTTCGTGTTGCTACAGTAACCTCAGGATCCCTCTAGCCTTGAAACAGTGTTCTTGGGTTTTCTCTGGAATGCAATCAAGGAAATCAAGGCTCCTTTCATGTGTGATGTGCAACACGGAATTGCTCTGCACGCAGTGCAGGGGAATCGGGCCTCATCTCGCGGCGAGGGGGAAGTCTCATGGTTTTTCTCGAGTTGCGGCGGGAACCTGGGGTATATTCTCGAGTTATGACGGGAATGGCCCTTGCACCCACGTGTTTGTTCAGCGACGTCAGGACCTCTGCTTATTCGCGAGGGACAACACGGGATTCTCCTCGAGGCTTGGCAGGGCAATTGGGACGCCTCTCCAGCTGAGGCGGGAGACCAAGTGTCCCTTTCCATGTGCCACAGGAATCCTGGGACTCCTATCAAGTTTCACGAGGAGTCAGGCATCGTCTCCTTTGGAGGCACTGATCTCCGCATACCTCTGGAGTTTTCAAAGGATGTGAGGCCTCCGGTCGCGATGACGTGGGGAACTAGATCTTTCTCTGAGGTCTCCACAGGGGATTCAGACATCCTTTCGTCTTGGGAGAGGCAAGACGCGCCCGCATTCAAGTCACTGCAGGCATTTCCGGCCTTATTTCGAGTCAGGGCATCACGGTGTCCATTCCACTTGAGGCGGCAAATTCAGGGTCCCTCTCACATACCTAGAGCTGAGAGAAGCCTCCTCTTGAGGTGCTTGTGGTAAGGTGGTATTCCTCTGGAGTCGAAGCCAAGGACTAACCTCTCATCTCGAGTTGATTTTTGGTCCACGGAGCTCTTTCGTGTTGCTACAGTGACCTCAGGATCCCTCTAGCCTTGAAACAGTGTTCTTGGGGTTTCTCTGGAGTACCATCAAGGAAATCAAGGCTCCTTTCATGTGTGATGTGCAACACGGAACTGCTCTGCACGCAGTGCAGGGGAATTGGGCCTCATTTCGCGGCGGGGGGGA
Source organism: Cervus elaphus (assembly GCF_910594005.1). Taxonomy (NCBI): domain Eukaryota; kingdom Metazoa; phylum Chordata; class Mammalia; order Artiodactyla; family Cervidae; genus Cervus; species Cervus elaphus. The sequence goes on along the minus strand of NW_025316680.1, from coordinate 4,044,079 downwards.
AGTCTCATGGTTTTTCTCGAGTTGCGGCGGGAACCTGGGGTATATTCTCGAGTTACGACTGGGATGGCCCTTCCACCCACATGTTTGTTCAGCCACATCAGGACTCCTGCCTAGTTGCGAGGGACAACTCGGGATTCTCCTCGAGGCTTGGCAGGGCAATTGGGACGCCTCTCCAGCTGAGGCGGGAGACCAAGGGTCCCTTTCCATGTGCCACAGGAATCCTGGGACTCCTATCAAGTTTAACGAAGAGTCAGGCATCGTCTCCTTTGGAGGCACTGATCTCCGCGTACCTCTGGAGTTTTCAAAGGATGTGAGGCCTCCGTTCGCGATGAGGTGGGGAAGTAGGTCAGTCTCTGTTGTCTCCACAGGGGATTCAGACATCCTATCGTCTTGGGAGATGCAAGACGAGCCTGCATTCAAGTCACTGCAGGGATATCCGGCCTTATTTCGAGTCAGGGCATCGCGGTGTCCATTCCACTTGAGGCCGCAAACTCAGGGTCCCTCTCACATACCTAAAGCTGAGAGAAGCCTCCTCTTGAGGTGCTTGTGGAAAGGTGGTATTCCTCTGGAGTCGAAGCCAGGTACTAACTTCTCATCTCGAGTTGATTTTTGGTCTATGGAGCTCTTTCGTGTTGCTACAGTGACCTCAGGATCCCTCTAGCCTTGAAACAGTGTTCTTGGGGTTTCTCTGGAGTGCCATCAAGGAAATCAAGGCTCCTTTCATGTGTGATGTGCAACACGGAATTCCTCTGCACGCAGTGCAGAGGAATAGGGCCTCATCTCGCGGCGAGGGGGAAGTCTCATGGTTTTTCTCGAGTTGCGGCGGGAACCTGGGGTATATTCTCGAGTTACGACGGGGATGGCCCTTCCACCCACGTGTTTGTTCAGCGACGTCAGGACTCCTGCCTAGTTGCGAGGGACAACTCGGGATTCTCCTCGAGGCTTGGCAGGGCAATTGGGACGCCTCTCCAGCTGAGGCGGGAGACCAAGGGTCCCTTTCCACGTGCCACAGGAATCCTGGGACTCCTATCAAGTTTCACGAGGAGTCAGGCATCGTCTCCTTTGGAGGCACTGATCTCCGCGTACCTCTGGAGTTTTCAAAGGATGTGAGGCCTCCGGTCGCCATGAGGTGGGGAACTAGGTCTTTCTCTGTGGTCTCCACAGGGGATTCAGACATCCTTTCGTCTTGGGAGAGGCAAGACGAGCCTGCATTCAAGTCACTGCAGGGATATCCGGCCTTATTTCGAGCAAGGCATCGCGGTGTCCTTTCCACTTGAGGCCGCAAACTCAGGGTCCCTCTCACATACCTAGAGCTGAGAGAAGCCTCCTCTTGAGGTGCTTGTGGTAAGGTGGTATTCCTCTGGAGTCGAAGCCAGGGACTAACCTCTCATCTCGAGTTGATTTTTGGTCCACGGAGCTCTTTCGTGTTGCTACAGTGACCTCAGGATCCCTCTATCCTTGAAACAGTGTTCTTGGGGTTTCTCTGGAGTGCCATCAAGGAAATCAAAGGTCCTTTCATGTGTGATGTGCAACACGGAATTGCTCTGCACGCAGTGCAGGGGAATCGGGCCTCATCTCGCAGCGAGGGGGAAGTCTCATGGTTTTTCTCGAGTTGCGGCGGGAACCTGGGGTATATTCTCGAGTTAAGACGGGGATGGCCCTTCCACCCACGTGTTTGTTCAGCGACGTCAGGACTCCTGCCTAGTTGCGAGGGACAACTCGGGATTCTCCTCGAGGCTTGGCAGGGCAATTGGGACGCCTCTCCAGCTGAGGCGGGAGACCAAGAGTCCCTTTCCATGTGCCAAAGGAATCCTGGGACTCCTATCAAGTTTCACGAGGAGTCAGGCATCGTCTCCTTTGGAGGCACTGATCTCTGCGTACCTCTGGAGTTTTCAAAGGATGTGAGGCCTCCGGTCGCGATGAGGTGGGGAACTAGGTCTTTCTCTGTGGTCTCCACAGGGGATTCAGACATCCTTTCATCTTGGGAGTTGCAAGACGAGCCTGCATTCAAGTCACTGCAGGGATATCCGGCCTTATTTCGAGTCAGGGCATCGCGGTGTCCATTCCACTTGAGGCCGCAAAATCAGGGTCCCTCTCACATACCTAGAGCTGAGAGAAGCCTCCTCTTGAGGTGCTTGTGGTAAGGTGGTATTCCTCTGGAGTCGATTCCAGGGACTAACCTCTCATTTCGAGTTGATTTTTGGCCCACGGAGCTCTTTCGTGTTGCTACAGTGACCTCAGGATCCCTCTCTCCTTGAAACAGTGTTCTTGGGGTTTCTCTGGAGTGCCATCAAGGAAATCAAGGCTCCTTTCATGTGTGATGTGCAACACGGAATTGCTCTGCACGCAGTGCAGGGGAATCGGGCCTCATCTCGCGGTGAGGGGGAAGTCTCATGGTTTTTCTCGAGTTGCGGCGGGAACCTGGGATATATTCTCGAGTTACGAAGGGGATGGCCCTTCCACCCACGTGTTTGTTCAGCGACGTCAGGACTCCTGCCTAGTTGCGAGGGACAACTCGGGATTCTCCTCGAGGCTTTTCAGGGCAATTGGGACGCCTCTCCAGCTGAGGCGGGAGACCAAGGGTCCCTTTCCACGTGCCACAGGAATCCTGGGACTCCTATCAAGTTTCACGAGGAGTCAGGCATCGTCTCCTTTGGAGGCACTGATCTCTGCGTACCTCTGGAGTTTTCAAAGTATGTAAGGCCTCCGGTCGCGATGAGGTGGGGAACTAGGTCTTTCTCTGTGGTCTCCACAGGGGATTCAGACATCCTTTCATCTTGGGAGATTCAAGACGAGCCTACATTCAAGTCACTGCAGGGATATCCGGCCTTATTTCGAGTCAGGGCATCACGGTGTCCATTCCACTCGAGGCCGCAAACTCAGGGTACCTCTCACATACCTAGAGCTGAAAGAAGCCTCCTCTTGAGGTGCTTGTGGTAAGGTGGTATTCCTCTGGAGTCGAATCCAGGGACTAACCTCTCATCTGGAGTTGATTTGGGGTCCTCGGAGCTCTTTCGTGTTGCTACAGTGACCTCAGGATCCCTCTAGCCTTGAAACAGTGTTCTTGGGGTTTCTCTGGAGTGCCATCAAGGAAATCAAGGTTCCTTTCATGTGTGATGTGCAACACGGAATTGCTCTGCACGAAGTGCAGGGGAATCGGGCCTCATCTCGCGGTGAGGGGGAAGTCTCATGGTTTTTCTCGAGTTGCGGCGGGTACCTGGGGTATATTCTCGAGTTACGAAGGGGATGGCCCTTCCACCCACGTGTTTGTTCAGCGACGTCAGGACTCCTGCCTAGTTGCGAGGGACAACTCGGGATTCTCCTCGAGGCTTGGCAGGGCAATAGGGACGCCTCTCCAGCTGAGGCGGGAGACCAACGGTCCCTTTCCACCTGCCACAGGAATCCTGGGACTCCTATCAAGTTTCACGAGGAGTCAGGCATCGTCTCCTTTGGAGGCACTCATCTCCGCGTACCTCTGGAGTTTTCAAAGGATGTGAGGCCTCCGGTCGCGATGAGGTGGGGAACTAGGTCTTTCTCTGTGGTCTCCACAGGGGATTCAGACATCCTTTCGTCTTGAGAGATGCAAGACGAGCTTGCATTCAAGTCACTGCAGGGATATCCGGCCTTATTTCGAGTCAGGGCATCGCAGTGTCCACTCCACTTGAGGCCGCAAACTCAGGGTCCCTCTCACATACCTAGAGCTGAGAGAAGCCTCCTGTTGAGGTGCTTGTGGTAAGGTGGTATTCCTCTGGAGTCGAAGCCAGGGACTAAACTCTCATCTCGAGTTGATTTTTGGTCCACGGAGCTCTTTCGTGTTGCTACAGTAACCTCAGGATCCCTCTAGCCTTGAAACAGTGTTCTTGGGGTTTCTCTGGAGTGCCATTAAGGAAATCAAGGCTCCTTTCATGTGTGATGTGTAAGACGGAATTGCTCTGCACGCAGTGCAGGGGAATCGGGCCTCATCTCGCGGCGAGGGGGAAGTCTCATGGTTTTTCTCGAGTTGCGGCGGGAACCTGGGGTATATTCTCGAGTTACGACGGGGATGGCCCTTCCACCCACGTGTTTGTCAACAACGGCAGGACTCCTGCCTAGTTGCGAGGGACAATTCGGGATTATCCTCGAGGCTTGGCAGGGCAATTGGGACGCCTCTCCAGCTGAGGCGGGAGACCAAGGGTCCCTTTCCACGTGCCACAGGAATCCTGGGACTCCTATCAAGTTTCACGAGGAGTCAGGCATCGTCTCCTTTGGAGGCACTCATCTCCGCGTACCTCTGGAGTTTTCAAAGGATGTGAGGCCTCCGGTCGCGATGAGGTGGGGAATAGGTCTTTTACTGTGGTCTCCACAGGGGATTCAGACATCCTTTCGTCTTGGGAGATGCAAGACGAGCCTGCATTCAAGTCACTGCAGGGATATCCGGCCTTATTTCGAGTCAGGGCATCGCGGTGTCCATTCCACTTGAGGCCGCAAACTCAGGGTCCCTCTCACATACCTAGAGCTGAGAGAAGCCTCCTCTTGAGGTGCTTGTGGTAAGGTGGTATTCCTCTGGAGTCGAAGCCAGGGACTAACCTCTCATCTCGAGTTGATTGTTAGTCCACGGAGCTCTTTCGTGCTGCTACAGTGACCTCAGGATCCCTCTAGCCTTGAAACAGTGTTCTTGGGGTTTCTCTGGAGTGCCATCAAGGAAATCAAGACTCCTTTCATGTGTGATGTGCAACACGGAATTGCTCTGCACGCAGTGCAGGGGAATCGGACCTCATCTCGCGGCGAGGGGGAAATCTCATGGTTTTTCTCGAGTTGCGGCGGGAACCTGGGGTATATTCTCGAGTTACGCCGGGGATTTCCCTTTCAACCACGTGTTTGTTCAGCGATGTCAGGACTCCTGCCTAGTTGCGAGGGACAACTCGGGATTCTCCTCGAGGCTTGGCAGGGCAATTGGGACGCCTCTCCAGCTGAGGCGGGAGACCAAGGGTCCCTTTCCACGTGCACAGGAATCCTGGGACTCCTATCAAGTTTCACGAGGAGTCAGGCATCGTCTCCTTTGGAGGCACTGATCTCCGTGTTCCTCTGAAGGTTTCAAAGGATGTGAGGCCTCCGGTCGCAATGAGGTGGGAAACTAGGTCTTTCTCTGTGGTCTCCACAGGGGATTCAGACATCCTTTCATCTTGGGAGATGCAAGACGTGCCTGCATTCAAGTCACTGCAGGGATATCCGGCCTTATTTCGCGTCAGGGCATCGCGGTGTCCATTCCACTTGAGGCCGCAAACTCAGGGTCCCTCTCACATACCTAGAGCTGAGAGAAGCCTCCTCTTGAGGTGCTTGTGGTAAGGTGGTATTCCTCTGGAGTCGAAGCCAGGGACTAACCTCTCATCTCGAGTTGATTCTTGGTCCACGGAGCTCTTTCGTGTTGCTACAGTGACCTCAGGATCCCTCTAGACTTCAAACCGTGTTCTTGGGGTTTCTCTGGAGTGCCATCAAGGAAATCAAGGCTCCGTTCATGTGTGATGTGCAACACTGAATTGCTCTGCACGCAGTGCAGGGGAATCGGGCCTCATCTCGCGGCGAGGGGGAAGTCTCATGGTTTTTCTCGAGTTGCGGCGGGAACCTGGGGTATATTCTCGAGTTACGACGGGTATGGCCCTTCCAGCCACGTGTTTGTTCAGCGACGTCAGGACTCCTGCCTAGTTGTGAGGGACAACTCGGGATTCTCCTCGAGGCTTGGCAGGGCAATTGGGACGCCTCTCCAGCTGAGGAGGGAGACCAAGGGTCCCTTTCCACGTGCCACAGGAATCCTGGGACTCCTATCAAGTTTCACGAGGAGTCAGGCATCGTCTCCTTTGGAGGCACTGATCTCCGCGTACCTCTGAAGTTTTCAAAGGATGTGAGGCCTCCGGTCGCGATGAGGTGGGGAACTAGGTCTTTCTCTGTGGTCTCCACAGGGGATTCAGACATCCTTTCGTCTTGGGAGATGCAAGACGAGCCTACATTCAAGTCACTGCAGGGATATCCGGCCTTATTTCGGGTCAGGGCATCGCGGTGTCCATTCCACTTGAGGCCGCAAACTCAGGGTCCCTCTCACATACCTAGAGCTGAGAGAAGCCTCCTCTTGAGGTGCTTGTGGTAAGGTGGTATTCCTCTGGAGTCGAAGCCAGGGACTAACCTCTCATCTCGAGTTGATTTTTGGTCCACGGAGCTCTTTCGTGTTGCTACAGTGACCTCAGGATCCCTCTAGCCTTGAAACAGTGTTCTTGGGTTTTCTCGGGAGTGCCATCAAGGAAATCAAGGCTCCTTTCATGTGTGATGTGCAACACGGAATTGCTCTGCACGCAGTGCAGGGGAATCGGACTTCATCTCGCGGCGAGGGGGAACTCTCATGGTTTTCCTCGAGTTGCGGCGGGAACCTGGGGTATATTCTCGAGTTACGACGGGGATGGCCCTTCCAGCCACGTGTTTGTTCAGCGACATCAGGACTTCTGCCTAGTTGCGAGGGACAACTCGGAATTCTGCTCGAGGCTTGGCAGAGCAATTGGGACGCCTTTCCAGCTGAGGCGGGAGACCAAGGGTCCCTTTCCACGTGCCACAGGAATCCTGGGACTCCTATCAAGTTTCATGAGGAGTCAGGCATCGTCTCTTTTGGAGGCACTGATCTCCGCGTACCTCTGGAGTTTTCAAAGGATGTGAGGCCTCCAGTCGCGATGAGGTGGGGAACTAGGTCTTTCTCTGTGGTCTCCATAGGGGATTCAGACATCCTTTCATCTTGGGAGATGCAAGACGAGCCTGCATTCAATTCACTGCAGGGATATCCGGCCTTATTTCGCGTCAGGGCATCGCAGTGTCCATTACACTTGAGTCCGCAAAATCAGGGTCCCTCTCACATACCTAGAGCTGAGAGAAGCCTCCTCTTGAGGTGCTTGTGGTAAGGTGGTATTCCTCTGGAGTCGAAGCCAGGGACTAACCTCTCATCTCGAGTTGATTTTTAGTCCACGGACCTCTTTCGTGTTGCTACAGTAACCTCAGGAACCCTGTAGCCTTGAAACAGTGTTCTTGGGGTTTCTCTGGAGTGCCATCAAGGAAATCAAGGCTCCTTTCATGTTTGATGTGCAACACGGAATTGCTCTGCATGCAGTGCAGGAGAATCGAGCCTCATCTCGCGGCGAGGGGGAAGTCTCATGGTTTTTCTCGAGTTTCTGCGGGACCCTGGGGTATATTCTCGTGTTATGACGGGGATGGCCCTTCCAGCCACGTGTTTGTTCATCGACGTCAGGACTCCTGCCTAATTGCGAGGGACAACTCGGGATTCTCCTCGAGGCTTGGCAGGGCAATTGGGACGCCACTCCAGCTGAGGCGGGAGACCAAGGGTCCCTTTCCACGTGCCACAGGAATCCTGGGACTCCTATCAAGTTTCACGAGGAGTCAGGCATCGTCTCCTTTGGAGGCACTGATCTCCGCGTACCTCTGGAGTTTTCAAAGGATGTGAGGCCTCCGGTCACAATGAGGTGGGGAACTAGATCTTTCTCTGAGGTCTCCACAGGGGATTCAGACATCCTTTCGTCTTGGGAGATGCAAGACGAGCCTGCATTCAAGTCACTGCAGGGATATCCGGCCTTATTTCGAGTCAGGGCATCGCGGTGTCCATTCCACTTGAGGCCGCAAACTCAGGGTCCCTCTCACATACCTATAGCTGAGAGAAGCCTCCTCTTGAGGTGCTTCTGTTCAGGTGTTATTCCTCTGGAGTCGAAGCCAGGGACTAACCTGTCATCTCGAGTTGATTTTTGATCCACGGAACTCTTTCGTGTGGCTACAGTGACCTCAGGATCCCTCTAGCCTTGAAACAGTGTTCTTGGGGTTTCTCTGGAGTGCCATCAAGGAAATCAAGGCTCCTTTCATGTGTGATGTGCAACACGGAATTGCTCTGCACGCAGTGCAGGGGAATCGGGCCTCATCTCGCGGCGAGGGGGAAGTCTCATGGTTTTCCTCGAGTTGCGGCGGAAACCTGGGTTATATTCTCGAGTTACGACGGGGATGGCCCTTCCAGCCACGTGTTTGTTCAGCGACGTCAGGACTCCTGCCTAGTTGCGAGGGACAACTCGGGATTCTCCTCGAGGCTTGGCAGGGCAATTGGGACGCCTCTCCAGCTGAGGTGGGAGACCAACGGTCCCTTTCCACGTGCCACAGCAATCCTGGGACTCCTATCAAGTTTCACAAGAAGTCAGGCATCGTCTCCTTTGGAGGCACTGATCTCCGCGTACCTCTGGAGTTTTCAAAGGATGTGAGGCCTCCGGTCACGATGAGGTGGGGAACTAGGTCTTTTTCTGTGGTCTCCACAGGGGATTCAGACATCCTTTCGTCTTGGGAGATGCAAGACAAGCCTGCATTCAAGTCACTACAGGGATATCCGGCCTTATTTCGAGTCAGGGCATCGCGGTGTCCATTCCACTTGAGGTCGCAAACTCAGGGTCCCTCTCACATACCTATAGCTGAGAGAAGCCTCCTCTTGAGGTGTTTGTGGTAAGGTGGTATTCCTCTGGAGTCGAAGCCAGGTACTAACCTCTCATCTCGAGTTGATTTTTTGTCCACGGAGCTCTTTCGTGTTGCTACAGTGACCTCAGGATCCCTCTAGCCTTGAAACAGTGTTCTTGGGGTTTCACTGGAGTGCCATCAAGGAAATTAAGGCTCCTTTCATGTGTGATGTGCAACACGAAATTGCTCTGCACGCAGTACAGGGGAATCGGGCCTCATCTCGCGGCGAGGGGGAAGTCTCATGGTTTTTCTCGAGTTGCGGCGGGAACCTGGAGTATATTCTCGAGTTACAACGGGGATGGCCCTTCCACCCACGTGTTTGTTCAGCGACATCAGGACTTCTGCCTAGTTGCGAGGGACAACTCGGAATTCTGCTCGAGGCTTGGCAGAGCAATTGGGACGCCTCTCCAGCTGAGGCGGGAGACCAAGGGTCTCTTTCCACGTGCCACAGGAATCCTGGGACTCCTATCAAGTTTCATGAGGAATCAGGCATCGTGTCTTTTGGAGGCACTGATCTCCGCGTACCTCTGGAGTTTTCAAAGGATGTGAGGCCTCCGGTCGCGATGAGGTGGGGAACTAGGTCTTTCTCTGTGGTCTCCACAGGGGATTCAGACATCCTTTCATCTTGGGAGAAGCAAGACGAGCCTGCATTCAATTCACTGCAGGGATATCCGGCCTTATTTCGCGTCAGGGCATCGCAGTGTCCATTACACTTGAGTCCGCAAAATCAGGGTCCCTCTCACATACCTAGAGCTGAGAGAAGCCTCCTCTTGAGGTGCTTGTGGTAAGGTGGTATTCCTCTGGAGTCGAAGCCAGGGACTAACCTCTCATCTCGAGTTGATTTTTAGTCCACGGACCTCTTTCGTGTTGCTACAGTAATCTCAGGATCCCTGTAGCCTTGAAACAGTGTTCTTTGGGTTTCTCTGGAGTGCCATCAAGGAAATCAAGGCTCCTTTCATGTTTGATGTGCAACACGGAATTGCTCTGCATACAGTGCAGGAGAATCGAGCCTCATCTTGCGGCGAGGGGGAAGTCTCATGGTTTTTCTCGAGTTTCGGCTGGACCCTGGGGTATATTCTCGAGTTATGACGGGGATGGCCCTTCCAGCCACGTGTTTGTTCAGCGACGTCAGGACTCTTGCCTAGTTGCGAGGGACAACTCGGGATTCTCCTCGAGGCTTGGCAGGGCAATTGGGATGCCACTCCAGCTGAGGCGGGAGACCAAGGGTCCCTTTCCACGTGCCACAGGAATCCTGGGACTCCTATCAAGTTTCACGAGGAGTCAGGCATCGTCTCCTTTGGAGGCACTGATCTCCGCGTACCTCTGGAGTTTTCAAAGTATGTGAGGCCTCCGGTCGCGATGAGGTGGGGAACTAGATCTTTCTCTGAGGTCTCCACAGGGGATTCAGACATCCTTTCGTCTTGGGAGACGCAAGACGAGCCTGCATTCAAGTCACTGCAGGGATATCCGGCCTTATTTCGAGTCAGGGCATCGCGGTATCCATTCCACTTGAGGCCGCAAACTCAGGGTCCCTCTCACATACCTAGAGCTGAGAGAAGCCTCCTCTTGAGGTGCTTGTGGTAGGGTGGTATTCCTCTGGAGTCGAAGCCAGGGACTAACATCTCATCTCGAGTTGATTTTTGGTCCACGGAGCTCTTTCGTGTTGCTACAGTGACCTCAGGATCCCTCTAGCCTTGAAACGGTGTTCTTGGGGTTTCTCTGGAGTGCCATCAAGGAAATCAAGGCTCCTTTCATGTGTGATGTGCAACACGGAATTGCTCTGGACGCAGGGCAGGGGAATCAGGCCTCATCTCACGGCGAGGGGGAAGTCTCATGGTTTTTCTCGAGTTGCGGCGGGAACCTGGGGTATATTCTCGAGTTACCACGGGGATGGCCCTTCCAGCCACGTGTTTGTTCAGCGACGTCAGGACTCCTGCCTAGTTGCGAGGGACAACTCGGGATTCTCCTCGAGGCTTGGCAGGGCAATTGGGACGCCTCTCCAGCGGAGAGGGGAGACCAAGGGTCCCTTTCCACGTGCCACAGGAATCCTGGAACTCCTATCAAGTTTCATGAGGAGTCAGGCATCGTCTCCGTTGGAGGCACTGATCTCCGCCTACCTCTGGAGTTTTCAAAGGATGTGAGGCCTCCGGTCGCGATGAGGTGGGGAACTAGGTCTTTCTCTGTGGTCTCCACAGGGGATTCAGACATCCTTTCGTCTTGGGAGATGCAAGACGAGCCTGCATTCAAGTCACTGCAGGGATATCCGGCCTTATTTCGAGTCAGGGCATCGCGGTGTAAATTCCACTTGAGGACGCAAACTCAGGGTCCCTCTCACATACCTAGAGCTGAGAGAAGCCTCCTCTTGAGGTGCTTGTGGTAAGGTGGCATTCCTCTGGAGTCGAAGCCAGGGACTAACCTCTCATCTCGAGTTGATTGTTGGTCCACGGAGCTCTTTCGTGTTGCTACAGTGACCTCAGGATCCCTCTAGCCTTGAAACAGTGTTCTTGGGGTTTCTCTGGAGTGCCATCAAGGAAATCAAGGCTCCTTTCATGTGTGATGTGCAACATGGAATTGCTCTGGACGCAGGGCAGGGGAATCAGGCCTCATCTCACGGCGAGGGGGAAGTCTCATGGTTTTTCTCGAGTTGCGGCGGGAACCTGGGGTATATTCTCGAGTTACGACGGGGATGGCCCTTCCAGCCACGTGTTTGTTCAGCGACGTCAGGACTCCTGCCTAGTTGCGAGGGACAACTCGGGATTCTCCTCGAGGCTTGGCAGGGCAATTGGGACGCCTCTCCAGCTGAGGCGGGAGACCAAGGGTCCCTTTCCACGTGCCACAGGAATCCTGGAACTCCTATCAAGTTTCATGAGGAGTCAGGCATCGTCTCCGTTGGAGGCACTGATCTCCGCGTACCTCTGGAGTTTTCAAAAGATGTGAGGCCTCCAGTCGTGATGAGGTGGGGAACTAGGTCTTTCTCTGTGGTCTCCACAGGGGATTCAGACATCCTTTCATCTTGAGAGATGCAAGACGAGCCTGCATTCAATTCACTGCAGGGATATCCGGCCTTATTTCACGTCAGGGCATCGCAGTATCCATTCCACTTGAGTCCGCAAAATCAGGGTCCCTCTCACATACCTAGAGCTGAGAGAAGCCTCCTCTTTAGGTGCTTGTGGTAAGGTGGTATTCCTCTGGAGTCGAAGCCAGGGACTAACCTCTCATCTCGAGTTGATTCTTGGTCCACGGACCTCTTTTGTGTTGCTACAATAACCTCAGAATCCCTCTACCCTTGAAACAGTGTTCTTGGGGTTTCTCTGGAGTGCCATCAAGGAAATCAAGGCTCCTTTCATGTGTGATGTGCAACACGGAATTGCTCTGCACGCAGTGTAGGGGAATCGGGCCTCATCTCGCGGCGAGGGGGAAGTCTCATGGTTTTTCTCGAGTTGCGGCGGGAACCTGGGTTATATTCTCGAGTTACGACGGGGATGGCCCTTCCAGCCACGTGTTTGTTCAGCGACGTCAGGACTCCTGCCTAGTTGCGAGGGACAACTCGGGATTCTCCTCGAGGCTTGGCAGGGAAATTGGTACGCCTCTCCAACTGAGGCGGGAGACCAACGGTCCCTTTCCACGTGCCACAGGAATCCTGGGACTCCTATCAAGTTTCACGAGGAGTCAGGCATCGTCTCCTTTGGAGGCACTGATCTCCGCGTACCTATGGAGTTTTCAAAGGATGTGAGGCCTCCGGTCAATTTGAGGTGGGGAACTAGGTCTTTTTCTGTGGGCTCCACAGGGGATTCAGACATCCTTTCGTCTTGAGAGATGCAAGACGAGCCTGCATTCAAGTCACTGCAGGGATATCCGGCCTTATTTCGAGTCAGGGCATCGCGGTGTCCATTCCACTTGAGGCCGCAAACTCAGCACATAGCTAGAGCTGAGAGAAGCCTCCTCTTGAGGTGCTTGTGGTAAGGTGGTATTCCTCTGGAGTCGAAGCCAGGGACTACCCTCTCATCTCGAGTTGATTGTTGGTCCACGGAGCTCTTTCGTCTTGCTACAGTGAGCTTAGGATCCCTCTAGCCTTGAAACAGTGTTCTTGGGGTTTCTCTGGAGTGCCATCAAGGAAATCAAGGCTCCTTTCATGTTTGATGTGCAACACGGAATTGCTCTGCATGCAGTGCCGGAGAATCGAGCCTCATCTCGTGGCGAGGGGGAAGTCTCATGGTTTTTCTCGAGTTGTGGCGGGACCCTGCGGTATATTCTCGAGTTATGACGGGGATGGCCCTTCCATCCACGTGTTTTTTCAGCGACGTCAGGACTCCTGCCTAGTTGCGAGGGACAACTCGGGATTCTCCTCGAGGCTTGGCAGGGCAATTGGGCTGCCTCTCCAGCTGAGGCGGGAGACCAAGGGTCCCTTTCCACGTGCCACAGGAATCCTGGGACTCCTATCAAGTTTCACGAGGAGTCAGGCATCGTCTCCTTTGGAGGCACTGATCTGCGCGTACCTCGGGAGTTTTCAAAGGATGTGAGGCCTCCGGTCGCGATGAGGTGGGGAACTAGATCTTTCTCTAAGGTCTCCACAGGGGATTCAGACATCCTTTCGTCTTGGGAGATGCAAAACGAGCCTGCATTCAAGTCACTGCAGGGATATCCGGCCTTATTTCGAGTCAGGGCATCGCGGTGTCCATTCCACTTGAGGCCGCAAACTCAGGGTCCCTCTCACATACCTATAGCTGAGAGAAGCCTCCTCTTGAGGTGCTTGTGGTAAGGTGGTATTCCTCTGGAGTCGAAGCCAGGGACTAACCTCTCATCTCGAGTTGATTTTTGGTCCACGGAGCTCTTTCGTGTTGCTACAGTGACCTCAGGATCCCTCTAGCCTTGAAACGGTGTTCTTGGGGTTTCTCTGGAGTGCCATCAAGGAAATCAAGGCTCCTTTCATGTGTGATGTGCAACACGGAATTGCTCTGGACGCAGGGCAGGGGAATCAGGCCTCATGTCACGGCGAGGGGGAAGTCTCATGGTTTTTCTCGAGTTGCGGCGGGAACCTGGGGTATATTCTCGAGTTACGACGGGGATGGCCCTTCCAGCCACGTGTTTGTTCAGCGACGTCAGGACTCCTGCCTAGTTGCGAGGGACAACTCGGGATTCTCCTCGAGGCTTGGCAGGGCAATTGGGACGCCTCTCCAGCTGAGACGGGAGACCAAGGGTCCCTTTCCACGTGCCACAGGAATCCTGGAACTCCTATCAAGTTTCATGAGGAGTCAGACATCGTCTCCGTTGGAGGCACTGATCTCCGCCTACCTCTGGAGTTTTCAAAGGATGTGAGGCCTCCGGTCGCGATGAGGTGGGGAACTAGGTCTTTCTCTGTGGTCTCCACAGGGGACTCAGACATCCTTTCATCTTGGGAGATGCAAGACGAGCCTGCATTCAAGTCACTGCAGGGATATCCGGCCTTATTTCGCGTCAGGGCATCGCAGTGTCCATTCCACTTGAGGCCGCAAAATCAGGGTCCCTCTCACATACCTAGAGCTGAGAGAAGCCTTCTCTTTAGGTGCTTGTGGTAAGGTGGTATTCCTCTGGAGTCGAAGCCAGGGACTAACCTCTCATCTCGAGTTGATTTTTGGTCCACGGACCTCTTTTGTGTTGCTACAGTAACCTCAGCATCCCTCTAGCCTTGAAACAGTGTTCTTGGGGTTTCTCTGGAGTGCCATCAAGGAAATCAAGGCTCCTTTCATGTGTGATGTGCAACACGGAATTGCTCTGCATATAGTGCAGGAGAATCGAGCCTCATCTCGCGGCGAGGGGGAAGTCTCATGGTTTTTCTCGAGTTGCGGCGGGAACCTGGGGTATATTCTCGAGTTACGACGGGGATGGCCCTTCCAGCCACGTGTTTGTTCAGCGACGTCAGGACTCCTGCCTAGTTGCGAGGGACAACTCGGGATTCTCCTCGAGGCTTGGCAGGGCAATTGGGACGCCTCTCCAGCTGAGGCGGGAGACCAAGGGTCCCTTTCCACGTGCCACAGGAATCCTGGGACTCCTATCAATTTTCAGGAGGAGTCAGGCACCGTCTCCTTTGGAGGCACTGATCTCCGCGTACCTCTGGAGTTTTCAAAGGATGTGAGGCCTCCGGTCGCGATGAGGTGGGGAACTAGTTCTTTCTCTGTGGTCTCCACAGGGGATTCAGACATCCTTTCGTCTTGGGAGATGCAAGACGAGCCTGCATTCAAGTCACTGCAGGGATATCCGGCCTTATTTCGAGTCAGGGCATCGCGGTGTAAATTCCACTTGAGGACGCAAACTCAGGGTCCCTCTCACATACCTAGAGCTGAGAGAAGCCTCCTCTTGAGGTGCTTGTGGTAAGGTGGTATTCCTCTGGAGTCGAAGCCAGGGACTAACCTCTCATCTCGAATTGATTGTTGGTCCACGGAGCTCTTTCGTGTTGCTACAGTGACCTCAGGATCCCTCTAGCCTTGAAACAGTGTTCTTGGGGTTTCTCTGGAGTGCCATCAAGGAAATCAAGGCTCCTTTCATGTGTGATGTGCAACATGGAATTGCTCTGGACGCAGGGCAGGGGAATCAGGCCTCATCTCACGGCGAGGGGGAAGTCTCATGGTTTTTCTCGAGTTGCGGCGGGAACCTGGGGTATATTCTCGAGTTACGACGGGGATGGCCCTTCCACAAACGTTTTTGTTCAGCGACGTCAGGACTCCTGCCTAGTTGCGAGGAACAACTCGGGATTCTCCTCGAGGCTTGGCAGGGCAATTGGGACGCCTCTCCAGCTGAGGCGGGAGACAAAGGGTCCCTTTCCACGTGCCACAGGAATCCTGGAACTCCTATCAAGTTTCATGAGGAGTCAGGCATCGTCTCCGTTGGAGGCACTGATCTCCGCGTACCTCTGGAGTTTTCAAAAGATGTGAGGCCTCCAGTCGCGATGAGGTGGGGAACTAGGTCTTTCTCTGTGGTCTCCACAGGGGATTCAGACATCCTTTCATCTTGGGAAATGCAAGACGAGCCTGCATTCAATTCACTGCAGGGATATCCGGCCTTATTTCACGTCAGGGCATCGCAGTATCCATTCCACTTGAGTCCGCAAACTCAGGGTCCCTCTCACATACCTAGAGCTGAGAGATGCCTCCTCTTTAGGTGCTTGTGGTAAGGTGGTATTCCTCTGGAGTCGAAGCCAGGGACTAACCTCTCATCTCGAGTTGATTCTTGGTCCACGGACCTCTTTTGTGTTGCTACAATAACCTCAGAATCCCTCTAACCTTGAAACAGTGTTCTTGGGGTTTCTCTGGAGTGCCATCAAGGAAATCAAGGCTCCTTTCATGTTTGATGTGCAACACGGAATTGCTCTGCATGCAGTGCCGGAGAATCGAGCCTCATCTCGTGGCGAGGGGGAAGTCTCATGGTTTTTCTCGAGTTGCGGCGGGACCCTGCGGTATATTCTCGAGTTATGACGGGGATGGCCCTTCCAGCCACGTGTTTGTTCAGCGACGTCAGGACTCCTGCCTAGTTGCGAGGGACAACTCGGGATTCTCCTCGAGGCATGGCAGGGCAATTGGGCCGCCTCTCCAGTTGAGGCGGGAGACCAAGGGTCCCTTTCCACGTGCCACAGGAATCCTGGGACTCCTATCAAGTTTCACGAGGAGTCAGGCATCCTCTCCTTTGGAGGCACTGATCTCCGCGTACCTCTGGAGTTTTCAAAGGATGTGAGGCCTCCGGTCGCGATGAGGTGGGGAACTAGGTCTTTCTCTGTGGTCTCCACAGGGGATTCAGACATCCTTTCATCTTGGGAGATGCAAGACAAGCCTGCATTCAAGTCACTGCAGGGATATCCGGCCTTATTTCGAGTCAGGGCATCGCGGTGTCCATTCCACTTGAGGCCGCAAACTCAGGGTCCCTCTCACATACCTAGAGCTGAGAGAAGCCTCCTCTTGAGGTGCTTGTGGTAAGGTGGTATTCCTCTGGAGTCGAAGCCAGGGACTAACCTCTCATCTCAAGTTGATTTCTGGTCCACGGAGCTCTTTCGTGTTGCTACAGTGACCTCAGGATCCCTCTAGCCTTGAAACAGTGTTCTTGGGGGTTCTCTAGAGTGCCATCAAGAAAATCAAGGCTCCTTTCATGTGTGATGTGCAACACGGAACTGCTCTGCATGCAGTGCAGGAGAATCGAGCCTCATCTCGCGGCGAGGGGGACGTCTCATGGTTTTTCTCGAGTTGCGGCGAGAACCAGGGGTATATTCTCGAGTTACAACGGGGATGGCCCTTCCACCCACGTGTTTGTTCAGCGACGTCAGGACTCCAGCCTAGTTGTGAGGGACAACTCGAGATTCTCCTTGAGGCTTGGCTGGGCAATTGGGACGCCTCTCCAGCTGAGGCGGGAGACCAAGGGTCTCTTTCCACGTGCCACAGGAATCCTGGGACTCCTATCAAATTTCACGAGGAGTCAGGCATCGTCTCCTTTGGAGGCACTCATCTCCGCGTACCTCTGGAGTTTTCAAAGGATGTGAGGCCTCCGGTCGCGATGAGGTGGGGAACTAGGTCTTTTTCTGTGGTCTCCACAGGGGATTCAGACATCCTTTCGTCTTGGGAGATGCAAGAAGAGCATGCATTCAAGTCACTGCAGGGATATCCGGCCTTATTTCGAGTCAGGGCATCGCGGTGTCCATTCCACTTGAGGCCGCAAAATCAGGGTCCCTCTCACATACCTATAGCTGAGAGAAGCCTCCTCTTGAGGTGCTTGTGGTAAGGTGGTATTCCTCTGGAGTCGAAGCCAGGGACTAACCTCTCATCTCGAGTTGATTGTTGGTCCACGGAGCTCCTTCGTGCTGCTACAGTGACCTCAGGATCCCTCTAGCCTAGAAACAGTGTTCTTGGGGTTTCTCTGGAGTGCCATCAAGGAAATCAAGGCTCCTCTCATGTGTGATGTGCAACACGGAATTGCTCTGCACGCAGTGCAGGGGAATCGGGCCTCATCCCGCGGCGAGGTTGAAGTCTCATGGTTTTTCTCGAGTTGCGGCGGGAACCTGGGGTATATTCTCGAGTTACGACGGGGATTTCCCTTTCAACCACGTGTTTGTTCAGCGATGTCAGGACTCCTGCCTAGTTGCGAGGGACAACTCGGGATTCTCCTCGAGGCTTGGCAGGGCAATTGGGACGCCTCTCCAGCTGAGGCGGGAGACCAAGGGTCCCTTTCCACGTGCACAGGAATCCTGGGACTCCTATCAAGTTTCACGAGGAGTCAGGCATCGTCTCCTTTGGAGGCACTGATCTCCGTGTTCCTCTGAAGTTTTCAAAGGATGTGAGGCCTCCGGTCGCGATGAGGTGGGGAACTAGGTCTTTCTCTGTGGTCTCCATAGGGGATTCAAACATCCTTTCGTCTTGGGAGATGCAAGACGCGCCTGCATTCAAGTCACTGCAGGGATATCCGGCCTTATTTCGAGTCAGGGCATCGCGGTGTCCATTCTACTTGAGGCCGCAAACTCAGGGTCCCTCTCACATACCTAGAGCTGAGAGAAGCCTCCTCTTGAGGTGCTTGTGGTAAGGTGGTATTCCTCTGGAGTCGAAGCCAGGGACTAACCTCTCATCTCGAGTTGATTTTTGGTCCACGGAGCTCTTTCGTGTTGCTACAGTGACCTCAGGATCCCTCTAGCCTTGAAACAGTGTTCTTGGGGTTTCTCTGGAGTGCCATCAAGGAAATCAAGGCTCCTTTCATGTGTGATGTGCAACACGGAATTGCTCTGCACGCAGTGCAGGGGAATCGGGCCTCATCTCGCGGCGAGGGGGAAGTCTCATGGTTTTTCTCGAGTTGCGGCGGGAACCTGGGGTATATTCTCGAGTTACGACGGGGATGGCCCTTCCAGCCACGTGTTTGTTCAGCGACGTCAGGACTCCTGCCTAGTTGCGAGGGACAACTCGGGATTCTCCTCGAGGCTTGGCAGGGCAATTGGGACGCCTCTCCAGCTGAGGAGGGAGACCAAGGGTCCCTTTCCACGTGCCACAGGAATCCTGGGACTCCTACCAAGTTTCACGAGGAGTCACGCATCGTCTCCTTTGGAGGCACTGATCTCCGCGTACCTCTGGAGTTTTCAAAGGATGTGAGGCCTCCGGTCGCGATGAGGTGGAGAACTAGGTCTTTCTCTGTGGTCTCCAGAGGGGATTCAGACATCCTTTCGTCTTGGGAGATGTAAGACGAGGCTGCATTCAAGTCACTGCAGGGATATCCGGCCTTATTTCGAGTCAGGGCATTGCGGTGTCCATTCCACTTGAGGTCGCAAACTCAGGGTCACTCTCACATACCTAGAGCTGAGAGAAGCCTCCTCTTGAGGTGCTTGTGGTAAGGTGGTATTCCTCTAGAGTCGAAGCCAGGGACTAACCTCTCATCTCGAGTTGATTTTTGGTCCACGGAGCTCTTTAGTGTTGCTACAGTGACCTCAGGATCCCTCTAGCCTTGAAACAGTGTTCTTGGGGTTTCTGTGGAGTGCCATCAAGGAAATCAAGGCTCCTTTCATGTGTGATGTGCAACACGGAATTGCTCTGCACACAGTGCAGGGGAATCAGGCCTCATCTCGCGGCGAGGGGGAAGTCTCATGGTTTTTCTCGAGTTGCGGCGGGAACCTGGGGTATATTCTCGAGTTACGACGGGGATGGCCCTTCCAGCCACGTGTTTGTTCAGCGACGTCAGGACTCCTGCCTAGTTGCGAGGGACAACTCGGGATTCTCCTCGAGGCTTGAGAGGGTAATTGGGACGCCTCTCCATCTGAGGCGGGAAACCAAGGGTCCCTTTCCACGTGCCACAGGAATCCTGGGACTCCTATCAAGTTTCACGAGGAGTCAGGCATCGTCTCCGATGGAGGCACTGATCTCCGCCTACCTCTGGAGTTTTCAAAGGATGTGAGGCCTCCGGTCGCGATGAGGTGGGGAACTAGGTCTTTCTCTCTGGTCTCCACAGGGGACTCAGACATCCTTTCATCTTGGGAGATGCAAGACGAGCCTGCATTCAAGTCACTGCAGGGATATCCGGCCTTATTTCGCGTCAGGGCATCGCAGTGTCCATTCCACTTGAGGCCGCTAAATCAGGGTCCCTCTCACATACCTAGAGCTGAGAGAAGCCTTCTCTTTAGGTGCTTGTGGTAAGGTGGTATTCCTCTGGAGTCGAAGCCAGGGACTAACCTCTCATCTCGAGTTGATTTTTGGTCCACAGAGCTCTTTCGTGTGGCTACAGTGACCTCAGGATCCCTCTAGCCTTGAAAAAGTGTTCTTGGGGTTTCTCTGGAGTGCCATCAAGGAAATCAAGGCTCCTTTCATGTGTGATGTGCAACACGGAATTGCTCTGCACGCAGTGCAGGGGAATCGGGCCTCATCTCGCGGCGAGGGGGAAGTCTCATGGTTTTTCTCGACTTGCGGCGGGAACCTGGGGTATATTCTCGAGTTACGACGGGGATGGCCCTTCCAGCCACGTGTTTGTTCAGCGACGTCAGGACTCCTGCCTAGTTGCGAGGGACAACTCGGGATTCTCCTCGAGGCTTGGCAGGGCAATTGGGACGCCTCTCCAGCTGAGGCGGGAGACCAAGGGTCCCTTTCCACGTGCCACAGGAATCCTGGGACTCCTACCAAGTTTCACGAGGAGTCAGGCATCGTCTCCTTTGGAGGCACTGATCTCCGCGTACCTCTGGAGTTTTCAAAGGATGTGAGGCCTCCGGTCGCGATGAGGTGGGGAACTAGGTCTTTCTCTGTGGTCTCCACAGGGGATTCAGACATCCTTTCGTCTTGGGAGATGTAAGACGAGGCTGCATTCAAGTCACTGCAGGGATATCCGGCCTTATTTCGAGTCAGGGCATTGCGGTGTCCATTCCACTTGAGGTCGCAAACTCAGGGTCCCTCTCACATACCTAGAGCTGAGAGAAGCCTCCTCTTGAGGTGCTTGTGGTAAGGTGGTATTCCTCTAGAGTCGAAGCCAGGGACTAACCTCTCATCTCGAGTTGATTTTTGGTCCACGGAGCTCTTTCGTGTTGCTACAGTGACCTCAGGATCCCTCTAGCCTTGAAACAGTGTTCTTGGGGTTTCTGTGGAGTGCCATCAAGGAAATCAAGGCTCCTTTCATGTGTGATGTGCAACACGGAATTGCTCTGCACACAGGGCAGGGGAATCAGGCCTCATCTCGCGGCGAGGGGGAAGTCTCATGGTTTTTCTCGAGTTGCGGCGGGAACCTGGGGTATATTCTCGAGTTACGACGGGGATGGCCCTTCCAGCCACGTGTTTGTTCAGCGACGTCAGGACTCCTGCCTAGTTGCGAGGGACAACTCGGGATTCTCCTCGAGGCTTGGGAGGGCAATTGGGACGCCTCTCCATCTGAGGCGGGAGACCAAGTGTCCCTTTCCACGTGCCACAGGAATCCTGGGACTCCTATCAAGTTTCACGAGGAGTCAGGCATCGTCTCCGTTGGAGGCACTGATCTCCGCGTACCTCTGGAGTTTTCAAAGGATTTGAGGCCTCCGGTCGCGATGAGGTGGGGAACTAGGTTTTTCTCTGTGGTCTCCACACGGGATTCAGACATCCTTTCATCTTGGGAGATGCAAGACGAGCCTGCATTCAAGTCACTGCAGGGATATCCGGCCTTATTTCGCGTCAGGGCATCGCAGTGTCCATTCCACTTGAGTCCGCAAAATCAGGGTCCCTCTCACATACCTAGAGCTGAGAGAAGCCTCCTCTTGAGGTGCTTGTGGTAAGGTGGTATTCCTCTGGAGTCGAAGCCAGGGACTAACCTCTCATCTCGAGTTGATTTTTGGTCCATGGAGCTCTTTCATGTTGCTACAGTAACCTCAGGATCCCTCTAGCCTTGAAACAGTGTTCTTGGGATTTCTCTGGAGTGCCATCAAGGAAATCAAGGCTCCTTCCATGTTTGATGTGCAACACGGAATTTCTCTGCATGCAGTGAAGGAGAATCGCGCCTCATCTCGCGGCGAGGGGGAAGTCTCATGGTTTTTCTCGAGTTGCGGCGGGACCCTGCGGTATATTCTCGAGTTATGACGGGGATGGCCCTTCCAGCCACGTGTTTGTTCAGCGACATCAGGACTTCTGCCTAGTTGCGAGGGACAACTCGGGATTCTCCTCGAGGCTTGGCAGGGCAATTGGAACGCCTCTCCAGCTGAGGAGGGAGACCAAGGGTCCCTTTCCACGTGCCACAGGAATCCTGGGACTCCTATCAAGTTTCACGAGGAGTCAGGCATCGTCTCCTTTGGAGGCACTGATCTCCGCGTACCTCTGGAGTTTTCAAAGGATGTGAGGCCTCCGGTCGCGATGAGGTGGGGAACTAGATCTTTCTCTGAGGTCTCCACAGGGAATTCAGACATCCTTTCGTCTTGGGAGATGCAAGACGAGCCTGCATTCAAGTCACTGCAGGGATATCCGGCCTTATTTCGCGTCAGGGCATCGCGGTGTCCATTCCACTTGAGGCCGCAAACTCAGGGTCCCTCTCACATACCTAGAGCTGAGAGAAGCCTCCTCTTGAGGTGCTTGTGGTAAGGTGGTATTCCTCTGGAGTCGAAGCCAGGGACTAACCTCTCATCTCGAGTTGATTTTTGGTCCACGGAACTCTTTCGTGTGGCTACAGTGACCTCAGGATCCCTCTAGCCTTGAAACAGTGTTCTTGGGGTTTCTCTGGATTGCCATCAAGGAAATCAAGGCTCCTTTCTTGTGTGATGTGCAACACTGAATTGCTCTGCACGCAGTGCAGGGGAATCGGGCCACATCTCGCGGCGAGGGGGAAATCTCATGGTTTTCCTCGAGTTGCGGCGGAAACCTGGGGTATATTCTCGAGTTACGACGGGGATGGCCCTTCCACACACGTGTTTGTTCAGCGACGTCAGGACTCCTGCCTAGTTGCGAGGGACAATTCGGGATTCTCCTCGAGGCTTGGCAGGGCAATTGGGACGCCTCTCCAGCTGAGGCGGGAGACCAAGGGTCCCTTTCCACGTGCCACAGGAATCCTGGGACTCCTATCAATTTTCAGGAGGAGTCAGGCACCGTCTCCTTTGGAGGCACTGATCTCCGCGTACCTCTGGAGTTTTCAAAGGATGTGAGGCCTCCGGTCGCGATGAGGTGGGGAACTAGTTCTTTCTCTGTGGTCTCCACAGGGGATTCAGACATCCTTTCGTCTTGGGAGATGCAAGACGAGCCTGCATTCAAGTCACTGCAGGGATATCCGGCCTTATTTCGAGTCAGGGCATCGCGGTGTAAATTCCACTTGAGGACGCAAACTCAGGGTCCCTCTCACATACCTAGAGCTGAGAGAAGCCTCCTCTTGAGGTGCTTGTGGTAAGGTGGTATTCCGCTGGAGGCGAAGCCAGGGACTAACCTCTCATCTCGAGTTGATTGTTGGTCCACGGAGCTCTTTCGTGTTGCTACAGTGACCTCAGGATCCCTCTAGCCTTGAAACAGTGTTCTTGGGGTTTCTCTGGAGTGCCATCAAGGAAATCAAGGCTCCTTTCATGTGTGATGTGCAACATGGAATTGCTCTGGACGCAGGGCAGGGGAATCAGGCCTCATCTCACGGCGAGGGGGAAGTCTCATGGTTTTTCTCGAGTTGCGGCGGGAACCTGGGGTATATTCTCGAGTTACGACGGGGATGGCCCTTCCAGCCACGTGTTTGTTCAGCGACGTCAGGACTCCTGCCTAGTTGCGAGGGACAACTCGGGATTCTCCTCGAGGCTTGGCAGGGCAATTGGGACGCCTCTCCATCTGAGGCGGGAGACCAAGGGTCCCTTTCCACGTGCCACAGGAATCCTGGAACTCCTATCAAGTTTCATGAGGAGTCAGGCATCGTCTCCGTTGGAGGCACTGATCTCCGCGTACCTCTGGAGTTTTCAAAAGATGTGAGGCCTCCAGTCGCGATGAGGTGGGGAACTAGGTCTTTCTCTGTGGTCTCCACAGGGGATTCAGACATCCTTTCATCTTGGGAGATGCAAAACGAGCCTGCATTCAATTCACTGCAGGGATATCCGGCCTTATTTCACGTCAGGGCATCGCAGTATCCATTCCACTTGAGTCCGCAAAATCAGGGTCCCTCTCACATACCTAGAGCTGAGAGAATCCTCCTCTTTACGTGCTTGTGGTAAGGTGGTATTCCTCTGGAGTCGAAGCCAGGGACTAACCTCTCATCTCGAGTTGATTCTTGGTCCACGGAGCTCTTTTGTGTTGCTACAATAACCTCAGAATCCCTCTACCCTTGAAACAGTGTTCTTGGGGTTTCTCTGGAGTGCCATCAAGGAAATCAAGGCTCCTTTCA
Source organism: Cervus elaphus (assembly GCF_910594005.1). Taxonomy (NCBI): domain Eukaryota; kingdom Metazoa; phylum Chordata; class Mammalia; order Artiodactyla; family Cervidae; genus Cervus; species Cervus elaphus. The sequence continues at coordinate 4,020,286 of NW_025316680.1, read as the reverse complement.
TGTTTGATGTGCAACACGGAATTGCTCTGCATGCAGTGCCGGAGAATCGAGCCTCATCTCGCGGCGAGGGGGAAGACTCATGGTTTTTCTCGAGTTGCGGTGGTACCCTGCGGTATATTCTCGAGTTATGACGGGGATGGCCCTTCCAGCCACGTGTTTGTTCAGCGACGTCAGGACTCCTGCCTAGTTGCGAGGGCCAACTCGGGATTCTCCTCGAGGCTTGGCAGGGCAATTGGGCCGCCTCTCCAGCTGAGGCGGGAGACCGAGGGTCCCTTTCCACGTGCCACAGGAATCCTGGGACTCCTATCAAGTTTCACGAGGAGTCAGGCATCGTCTCCTTTGGAGGCACTGATCTCCGCGTACCTCTGGAGTTTTCAAAGGATTTGAGGCCTCCGGTCACTATGAGGTGGGCTACTAGGTCTTTCTCTGTGGTCTCCACAGGGGATTCAGACATCCTTTCGACTTGGGAGATGCAAGACGAACCTGCATTCAAGTCACTGCAGAGATATCCGGCCTTATTTCGAGTCAGGGCATCGCGGTGTCCATTCCACTTGAGGCCGCAAACTCAGCACATAGCTACAGCTGAGAGAAGCCTCCTCTTGAGGTGCTTGTGTTAAGGTGGTATTCCTCTGGAGTCGAAGCCAGGGACTAACCTCTCATCTCGAGTTGATTTTTCGGCCACGGAGCTCTTTCGTGTGGCTACAGTGACGTCAGGATCCCTCTAGCCTGGAAACAGTGTTCTTGGGGATTCTCTGGAGTGCTATGAAGGAAATCAAGGCTCCTTTCATGTGTGATGTGCATCACTGAATTGCTCTGCACGCAGTGCAGGGGAATCGGGTCTCATCTCTTGGCGAGGGGGAAGTCTCATGGTTTTTCTCGAGTTGCGGCGGGAACCTGGGGTATATTCTCGAGTTATGACGGGGATGGCCCTTTCACAAACGTGTTTGTTCAGCGACGTCAGGACTCCTGCCTAGTTGCGAGGGACAACTCGGGATTCTCCTCGAGGCTTGGCAGGGCAATTGGGACGCCTCACCAGCTGAGGCGGGAGACCAAGGGTCCCTTTCCACGTGCCACAGGAATCCTGGGACTCCTATCAAGTTTCACGAGGAGTCAGGCATCGTCTCCTTTGGAGGCACTGATCTCCGCGTACCTCTGGAGTTTTCAAAGGATGTGAGGCCTCCGGTCGCGATGAGGTGGGGAACTAGGTCTTTCTCTGTGGTCTCCACAGGGGATTCAGACATCCTTTCGTCTTGGGAGATGCAAGACGAGCCTACATTCAGGTCACTGCAGGGATATCCAGCCTTATTTCGAGTCAGGGCATCGCGGTGTCCATTCCACTTGAGGCCGCAAACTCAGGGTTCCTCTCACATACCTAGAGCTGAGAGAAGCCTCCTCTTGAGGTGCTTGTGGTAAGGTGGTATTCCTCTGGAGTCGAAGCCAGGGACTAACCTCTCATCTCGAGTTGATTTTTGGTCCACGGAACTCTTTTGTGTGGCTACAGTGACCTCAGGATCCCTCTAGCCTTGAAACAGTGTTCTTGGGGTTTCTCTGGATTGCCATCTAGGAAATCAAGGCTCCTTTCATGTGTGATGTGCAACACGGAATTGCTCTGCACGCAGTGCAGGGGAATCGGACCTCATCTCGCGGCGAGCGGGAAGTCTCATGGTTTTCCTCGAGTTGCGGCGGAAACCTGGGGTATATTCTCGAGTTACGACGGGGATGGCCCTTCCAGCCACGTGTTTGTTCAGCGACGTCAGGACTCCTGCCTAGTTGCGAGGGACAACTCGGGATTCTCCTCGAGGCTTGGCAGGGCAATTGGGACGCCTCTCCAGCTGAGGCGGGAGACAAAGGGTCCCTTTCCACGTGCCACAGGAATCCTGGGACTCCTATCAAGTTTCACAAGGAGTCAGGCAACGTCTCCGTTGGAGGCACTGATCTCCGCGTACCTCTGGAGTTTTCAAAGGATGTGAGGCCTCCGGTCGCGATGAGGTGGGGAACTAGGTCTTTCTCTGTGGTCTCCACAGGGGATTCAGACATCCTTTCATCTTGGGAGATGCAAGTCGAGCCTGCATTCAATTCACTGCATGGATATCCGGCTTTATTTCGCGTCAGGGCATCGCAGTGTCCATTTCACTTGAGTCCGCAAAATCAGGGTCCCTCTCACATACCTAGAGCTGAGAGAAGCCTCCTCTTGAGGTGCTTGTGGTAAGGTGGTATTCCTCTGGAGTCGAAGCCAGGGACTAACCACTCATCTCGAGTTGATTTTTGGTCCATGGAGCTCTTTCGTGTTGCTACAGTAACCTCAGGATCCCTCTAGCCTTGAAACAGTGTTCTTGGGGTTTCTCTGTAGTGCCATCAAGGAAATCAAGGCTCCTTCCATGTTTGATGTGCAACACGGAATTGCTCTGCATGCAGTGCAGGAGAATCGAGCCTCATCTCGCGGCGAGGGGGAAGTCTCATGGTTTTTCTCGAGTTGCGGCGGGACCCTGCGGTATATTCTCGAGTTATGACGGGGATGGCCCTTCCAGCCACGTGTTTGTTCAGCGACATCAGGACTTCTGCCTAGTTGCGAGGGACAACTCGGGATTCTCCTCGAGGCTTGGCAGGGCAATTGGGACGCCTCTCCAGCTGATGAGGGAGACCAAGGTTCCCTTTCCATGTGCCACAGGAATCCTGGGACTCCTATCAAGTTTCACGAGGAGTCAGGCATCGTCTCCTTTGGAGGCACTGATCTCCGCGTACCTCTGGAGTTTTCAAAGGATGTGAGGCCTACGGTCGCGATGAGGTGGGGAACTAGATCTTTCTCTGAGGTCTCCACAGGGGATTCAGACATCCTTTCATTTTGGGAGATGCAAGACGAGCCAGCATTCAAGTCACTGCAGGGATATCCGGCCTTATTTCGAGCCAGGGCATCGCGGTGTCCATTCCACTTGAGGCCGCAAACTCAGGGTCCCTCTCACATACCTAGAGCTGAGAGAAGCCTCCTCTTGAGGTGCTTGTGGTAAGGTGGTATTCCTCTGGAGTCGAAGCCAGGGACTAACCTCTCATTTCGAGTTGATTTTTGGGCCACGGAGCTCTTTCGTGTGGCTACAGTGACGTCAGGATCCCTCTAGCCTTGAAACAGTGTTCTTGGGGTTTCTCTGGAGTGCTATGAAGGATATCAAGGCTCCTTTCATGTGTGATGTGCATCACTGAATTGCTCTGCACGCAGTGCAGGGGAATCGGGCCTCATCTCGCGGCGAGGGGGAAGTCTCATGGTTTTTCTCGAGTTGCGGCGGGAACCTGGGGTATATTCTCGAGTTACGACGGGGATGGCCCTTCCAGCCACGTGTTTGTTCAGCGACGTCAGGACTCCTGCCTAGTTGCGAGGGACAACTCGGGATTCTCCTCGAGGCTTGGCAGGGTAATTGGGACGCCTCTCCAGCTGAGGCGGGAGACCAAGGGTCCCTTTCCACGTGCCACAGGAATCCTGGGACTCCTATCAAGTTTCATGAGGAGTCAGGCATCGACTCCTATGGAGGCACTGATCTCCGCGTACCTCTGAAGTTTTCAAAGGATGTGAGGCCTCCGGTCGCGATGAGGTGGGGAACTAGGTCTTTCTCTGTGGTCTCCACAGGGGATTCAGACATCCTTTCGTCTTGGGAGATGCAAGACGAGCCTGCATTCAAGTCACTGCAGGGATATCCGGCCTTATTTCGAGTCAGGGCATCGCGGTGTCCATTCCACTTGAGGCCGCAAACTCAGGGTCCCTCTCACATACCTAGAGCTGAGAGAAGCCTCCTCTTGAGGTGCTTGTGGTAAGGTGGTACTCCTCTGGAGTCGAAGCCAGGGACTAACCTCTCATCTCGAGTTGATTTTTGGTCTACAGAGCTCTTTCGTGTTGCTACAGTGACCTCAGGATCCCTCTAGCCTTGAAACAGTGTTCTTGGGGTTTCTCTGGAGTGCCATCAAGGAAATCAAGGCTCCTTTCATGTGTGATGTGCAACACGGAATTGCTCTGCACACAGGGCAGGGGAATCAGGCCTCATCTCGCGGCGAGGGGAAAGTCTCATGGTTTTTCTCGACTTGCGGCGGGAACCTGGGGTATATTCTCGAGTTACGACGGGGATGGCCCTTCCACACACGTGTTTGTTCAGCGACGTCAGGACTCCTGCCTAGTTGCGAGGGACAACTCGGGATTCTCCTCGAGGCGTGGCAGGGCAATTGGGACGCCTCTCCCTCTGAGGCGGGAGACCAAGGGTCCGTTTCCACGTGCCACAGGAATCCTGGGACTCCTATCAAGTTTCACGAGGAGTCAGGCATCGTCTCCGTTGGAGGCACTGATCTCCGCGTACCTCTGGAGTTTTCAAAGGATGTGAGGCCTCCGGTCGCGATGAGGTGGGGACTAGGTCTTTCTCTGTGGTCTCCACAGGGGATTCAGACATCCTTTCGTCTTGGGAGATGCAAGACGAGCCTGCATTTAAGTCACTGCAGGGATATCCGGCCTTATTTCGAGTCAGGGCATCGCGGTGTCCATTCTACTTGATGCCGCAAAATCAGGGTCCCTCTCACATACCTTGAGCTGAGAGAAGCCTCCTCTTGAGGTGCTTGTGGTAAGGTGGCATTCCTCTGGAGTCGAAGCCAGGGACTAACCTCTCATCTCGAGTTGACTTTTGGTCCATGGAGCACTTTCGTGTTGCTACAGTAACCTCAGGATCGCTCTAGCCTTGAAACAGTGTTCTTGGGGTTTCTCTGGAGTGCCATCAAGGAAATCAAGGCTCCTTTCATGTGTGATGTGCAACACAGAATTGCTCTGCACCCAGTGCAGGGGAATCGGGCCTCATCTCGCGGCCAGGGGGAAGTCTCATGGTTTTTCTCGAGTTGCGGCGGGAACCTGCGGTATATTCTCGAGTTACGACGGGGATGGTCCCTCCACCCACGTGTTTGTTCAGCGACGTCAGGACTCCTGCCTAGTTGCGAGGGACAACTCGGGATTCTCCTCGAGGCTTGGCAGGGCAATTGGGACGCCTCTCCAGCTGAGGCCGGAGACCAAGGGTCCCTTTCCACGTGCCACAGGAATCCTGGGACTCCTATCAAGTTTCTCGAGACGTCAGGCATCGTCTCCTTTGGAGGCACTGATCTCCGCGTACCTCTGGAGTTTTCAAAGGATGTGAGGCCTCCGGTCGCGATGAGGTGGGGAACTAGGTATTTCTCTGTGGTCTCCACAGGGGATTCAGACATCCTTTCGTCTTGGGAGATGCAAGACGAGCCTGCATTCAAGTCACTGCAGGGATATCCGGCCTTATTTCGAGTCAGGGCATCGCGGTGTCCATTCCACTTGAGGCCGCAAACTCAGGGTCCCTCTCACATACCTAGAGCTGAGAGAAGCCTCCTCTTGAGGTGCTTGTGGTTAGGTGGTATTCCTCTGGAGTCGAAGCCAGGGACTAACCTCTCATCTCGAGTTGATTTTTGGGCCACGGAGCTCTTTCGTGTGGCTACAGTAACCTCAGGATCCCTCTAGCCTTGAAACAGTGTTCTTGGGGTTTCTCTGGAGTGCTATCAAGGAAATCAACGCTCCATTCATGTGTGATGTGCAACACGGAATTGCTCTGCACGCAGTGCAGGGGAATCGGGCCACATCTCGGGACGAGGGGGTAGTCTCATGGTTTTTCCCGAGTTGCTGCGGGACCCTGGGGTATATTCTCGAGTTATAACGGGGATGGCCCTTCGAGCCACGTGTTTGTTCAGCGACGTCAGGACTCCTGCTTAGTTCCGAGGGACAACTCGGGATTCTCCTCGAGGCTTGGCAGGGCAATTGGGACGCCTCTCCAGCTGAGGCGGGCGACCAAGGGTCCCTTTCCATGTGCCACAGGAATCCTGGGACTCCTATCAACATTCACGAGGAGTCAGGCATCGTCTCCTTTGGAGGCACTGATCTTCGCATACCTCTGGAGTTTTCAAAGGATGTGAGGCCTCCGGTCGCGATGAGGTGGGGAACTCGGTCTTTCTCTGCGGTCTCCACAGGGGATTCAGACATCCTTTCATCTTGGGCGATGCAAGACGAGCCTGCATTCAATTCACTGCAGGGATATCCGGCCTTATTTCGCGTCAGGGCATCGCAGTGTCCATTCCACTTGAGTCCGCAAAATCAGGGTCCCTCTCACATACCTAGAGCTGAGAGAAGCCTCCTCTTGAGGTGCTTGTGGTAAGGTGGTATTCCTCTGGAGTCGAAGCCAGGGACTAACCTCTCATCTCGAGTTGATTTTTGGGCCACGGACCTCTTTCGTGTTGCTACAGTAACCTCAGGATCCCTCTAGCCTTGAAACAGTGTTCTTGGGGTTTCTCTGGAATGCCATCAAGGAAATCAAGGCTCCTTTCATGTTTGATGTGCAACACGGAATTGCTCTGCATGCAGTGCCGGAGAATCGAGCCTCACATCGCGGCGAGTTGGAAGTCTCATGGTTTTTCTCGAGTTGCGGCGGGACCCTGCGGTATATTCTCGAGTTATGACGGGGATGGCCCTTCCAGCCACGTGTTTGTTCAGCGACATCAGGACTTCTGCCTAGTTGCGAGGGACATCTCGGGATTCTCCTCGAGGCTTGGCAGGGCAATTGGGACGCCTCTCCAGCTGAGGCGGGAGACCAAGGGTCCCTTTCCACGTGCCACAGGAATCCTGGGACTCCTATCAAGTTTCACGAGGAGTCAGGCATCGTCTCCTTTGGAAGCACTGATCTCCGCGTACCTCTGGAGTTTTCAAAGGATGTGAGGCCTCCGGTCGCAATCAGGTGGGGAACTAGGTCTTTCTCTGTGGTCTCCACAGGGGATTCAGACATCCTTTCGTCTTGGGAGATGCAAGACGAGCCTGCATTCAAGTCACTGCTGGGATATCCGGCCTTATTTCGAGTCAGGGCTTCGCCGTGTCCATTCCACTTGAGGCCGCAAACTCAGCACATAGCTAGAGCTGAGAGAAGCCTCCTCTTGAGGTGCTTGTGGTAAGGTGGTATTCCTCTGGAGTCGAAGCCAGGGACTAACCTCTCATCTCGAGTTGATTGTTGGTCCACGGAGCTCTTTCGTGTTGCTACAGTGAGCTCAGGATCCCTCTAGCCTTGAAACAGTGTTCTTGGGGTTTCTCTGGAGTGCCATCAAGGAAATCAAGGCTTCTTTCATGTGTGATGTGCAACACGGTATTGCTCTGCACGCATTGCAGGGGAATCGGGCCTCATCTCTCGGCGAGGGGGAAATCTCATGGTTTTTCTCGAGTTGCGGCGGGAACCTGGGGTATATTCTCGAGGTAAGACGGGGATGGCCCTTCCAGCCACGTGTTTGTTAAGCGACGGCAGGACTCCTGCCTAGTTGCGAGGGACAACTCGGGATTCTCCTCGAGGCTTGGCAGGGCAATTGGGACGCCTCTCCAGCTGAGGCGGGAGACCAAGTGTCCCTTTCCACGTGCCACAGGAATCCTGGGACTCCTATCAAGTTTCATGAGGAGTCAGGTATCGTCTCCTATGGAGGCACTGATCTCCGCGTACCTCTGGAGTTTTCAAAGGATGTGAGGCCTCCGGTCGCGATGAGGTGGGGAACTAGGTCTTTCTCTGTGGTCTCCACAGGGGATTCAGACATCCTTTCTTCTTGGGAGATGCAAGACGAGCCTGCATTCAAGTCACAGCAGGGATATCCGGCCTTATTTCGAGTCAGGGCATCGCGGTGTCCATTCCAGCTGAGGCCGCAAACTCAGGGTCCCTCTCACATAGCTAGAGCTGAGAGAAGCCTCCTGTTGAGGTGCTTGTGGTAAGGTGGTATTCCTCTGGAGTCGAAGCCAGGGACTAACCTCTCATCTCGAGTTGATTTTTGGTCCACGGAGCTCTTTCGTGTTGCTACAGTGACCTCAGGATCCCTCTAGCCTTGAAACAGTGTTCTTGGGGTTTCTCTGGAGTGCTATGAAGGAAATCAAGGCTCCTTTAATGTGTGATGTGCATCACTGAATTGCTCTGCACGCAGTGCAGGGGAATTGGGCCTCATCTTTCGGCGAGGGGGAAGTCTCATGGTTTTTCTCTAGTTGCGGCGGGAACCTGGGGTATATTCTCGAGTTACGACGGGGATGGCCCTTCCACACACGTGTTTGTTCAGCGACGTCAGGACTCCTGCCTAGTTGCGAGGGACAACTCGGGATTCTCCTCGAGGCTTGGTAGGACAATTGGGACGCCTCACCAGATGAGGCGAGAGACCAAGTGTCCCTTTCCACGTGCCACAGGAATCCTGGGACTCCTATCAATTTTCACGAGGAGTCAGGCATCGTCTCCTTTGGAGGCACTGATCTCCGCGTCCCTCTGGAGTTTTCAAAGGATGTGAGGCCTCCGGTCGCGATGAGGTGGGGAACTAGGTCTTTCTCTGTGGTCTTCACAGGAGATTCAGACATCCTTTCGTCTTGGGAGATGCAAGACGAGTCTGCATTCATGTCACTGCAGGGATATCCGGCCTTATTTCGAGTCAGGGCATCGCGGTGTCCATTCCACTTCAGGCCGCAAACTCAGGGTCCCTCTCACATACCTAGAGCTGAGAGAAGCCTCCTCTTGAGGTGCTTGTGGTAAGGTGGAATTCCTCTGGAGTCGAAGCCAGGGACTAACCTCTCATCTCGAGTTGATTCTTGGTCCACGGAGCTCTTTCGTGTGGCTACAGTGACGTCAGGATCCCTCTAGCCTTGAAACAGTGTGCTTGGGGTTTCTCTGGAGTGCCATCAAGAAATCAAGGCTCCTTTCATGTGTGATGTGCAACACGGAATTGCTCTGCACGCAGGGCAGGGGAATCAGGCCTCATCTCACGGCGAGGGGGAAGTCTCATGGTTTTTCTCGACTTGCGGCGGGACTCTGCGGTATATTCTCGAGTTATGACGGGGATGGCCCTTCCAGCCACGTGTTTGTTCAGCGACATCAGGACTTCTGCCTAGTTGCGAGGGACATCTCGGGATTCTCCTCGAGGCTTGGCAGGGCAATTGGGACGCCTCTCCAGCTGAGGCGGGAGACAAAGGGTCCCTTTCCACGTGCCACAGGAATCCTGGGACTCCTATCAAGTTTCACGAGGAGTCAGGCATCGTCTCCTTTGGAAGCACTGATCTCCGCGTACCTCTGGAGTTTTCAAAGGATGTGAGGCCTCCGGTCGCGATGAGGTGGGGAACTAGGTCTTTCTCTGTGGTCTCCACAGGGGATTCAGACATCCTTTCGTCTTGGGAGATGCAAGACGAGCCTGCATTCAAGTCACTGCTGGAATATCCGGCCTTATTTCGAGTCAGGGCTTCGCCGTGTCCATTCCACTTGAGGCCGCAAACTCAGCACATAGCTAGAGCTGAGAGAAGCCTCCTCTTGAGGTGCTTGTGGTAAGGTGGTATTCCTCTGGAGTCGAAGCCAGGAACTAACCTCTCATCTCGAGTTGATTGTTGGTCCACGGAGCTCTTTCGTGTTGCTACAGTGAGCTCAGGATCCCTCTAGCCTTGAAACAGTGTTCTTGGGGTTTCTCTGGAGTGCCATCAAGGAAATCAAGGCTTCTTTCATGTGTGATGTGCAACACGGTATTGCTCTGCACGCATTGCAGGGGAATCGGGCCTCATCTTGCGGCGAGGGGGAAATCTCATGGTTTTTCTCGAGTTGCGGCGGGAACCTGGGGTATATTCTCGAAGTAAGATGGGGATGGCCCTTCCAGCCACGTGTTTGTTCAGCGACGGCAGGACTCCTGCCTAGTTGCGAGGGACAACTCGGGATTCTCCTCGAGGCTTGGCAGGGCAATTGGGACGCCTCTCCAGCTGAGGCGGGGGACCAAGTGTCCCTTTCCACGTGCCACAGGAATCCTGGGACTCCTATCAAGTTTCATGAGGAGTCAGGCATCGTCTCCTATGGAGGCACTGATCTCCGCGTACCTCTGGAGTTTTCAAAGGATGTGAGGCCTCCGGTCGCGATGAGGTGGGGAACTAGGTCTTTCTCTGTGGTCTCCACAGGGGATTCAGACATCCTTTCGTCTTGGGAGATGCAAGACGAGCCTGCATTCAAGTCACAGCAGGGATATCCGGCCTTATTTCGAGTCAGGCCATCGCGGTGTCCATTCCACTTGAGGCCGGAAACTCAGGGTCCCTCTCACATGCCTAGAGCTGAGAGAAGCCTCCTCTTGAGGTGCTTGTGGTAAGGTGGAATTCCTCTGGAGTCGAAGCCAGGGACTAACCTCTCATCTCGAGTTGATTTTTGGTCCACGGAGCTCTTTCGTGTTGCTACAGTGACCTCAGGATCCCTCTAGCCTTGAAACAGTGTTCTTGGGGTTTCTCTGGAGTGCTATGAAGGAAATCAAGGCTCCTTTAATGTGTGATGTGCATCACTGAATTGCTCTGCACGCAGTGCAGGGGAATCGGGCCTCATCTTTCGGCGAGGGGGAAGTCTCATGGTTTTTCTCGAGTTGCGGCGGGAACCTGGGGTATATTCTCGAGTTACGACGGGGATGGCCCTTCCACACACGTGTTTGTTCAGCGACGTCAGGACTCCTGCCTAGTTGCGAGGGACAACTCGGGATTCTCCTCGAGGCTTGGTAGGACAATTGGGACGCCTCACCAGCTGAGGCGGGAGACCAAGTGTCCCTTTCCACGTGCCACAGGAATCCTGGGACTCCTATCAATTTTCACGAGGAGTCAGGCATCGTCTCCTTTGGAGGCACTGATCTCCGCGTACCTCTGGAGTTTTCAAAGGATGTGAGGCCTCCGGTCGCGATGAGGTGGGGAACTAGGTCTTTCTCTGTGGTCTTCACAGGAGATTCAGACATCCTTTCGTCTTGGGAGATGCAAGACGAGCCTGCATTCAAGTCACTGCAGGGATATCCGGCCTTATTTCGAGTCAGGGCATCGCGGTGTCCATTCCACTTGAGGCCGCAAACTCAGGGTCCCTCTCACATACCTAGAGCTGAGAGAAGCCTCCTCTTGAGGTGCTTGTGGTAAGGTGGAATTCCTCTGGAGTCGAAGCCAGGGACTAACCTCTCATCTCGAGTTGATTCTTGGTCCACGGAGCTCTTTCGTGTGGCTACAGTGACGTCAGGATCCCTCTAGCCTTGAAACAGTGTGCTTGGGGTTTCTCTGGAGTGCCATCAAGAAATCAAGGCTCCTTTCATGTGTGATGTGCAACACGGAATTGCTCTGCACGCAGGGCAGGGGAATCAGGCCTCATCTCACGGCGAGGGGGAAGTCTCATGGTTTTTCTCGAGTTGCGGCGGGAACCTGGGGTATATTCTCGAAGTAAGATGGGGATGGCCCTTCCAGCCACGTGTTTGTTCAGCGACGGCAGGACTCCTGCCTAGTTGCGAGGGACAACTCGGGATTCTCCTCGAGGCTTGGCAGGGCAATTGGGACGCCTCTCCAGCTGAGGCGGGGGACCAAGTGTCCCTTTCCACGTGCCACAGGAATCCTGGGACTCCTATCAAGTTTCATGAGGAGTCAGGCATCGTCTCCTATGGAGGCACTGATCTCCGCGTACCTCTGGAGTTTTCAAAGGATGTGAGGCCTCCGGTCGCGATGAGGTGGGGAACTAGGTCTTTCTCTGTGGTCTCCACAGGGGATTCAGACATCCTTTCGTCTTGGGAGATGCAAGACGAGCCTGCATTCAAGTCACAGCAGGGATATCCGGCCTTATTTCGAGTCAGGCCATCGCGGTGTCCATTCCACTTGAGGCCGGAAACTCAGGGTCCCTCTCACATGCCTAGAGCTGAGAGAAGCCTCCTCTTGAGGTGCTTGTGGTAAGGTGGAATTCCTCTGGAGTCGAAGCCAGGGACTAACCTCTCATCTCGAGTTGATTTTTGGTCCACGGAGCTCTTTCGTGTTGCTACAGTGACCTCAGGATCCCTCTAGCCTTGAAACAGTGTTCTTGGGGTTTCTCTGGAGTGCTATGAAGGAAATCAAGGCTCCTTTAATGTGTGATGTGCATCACTGAATTGCTCTGCACGCAGTGCAGGGGAATCGGGCCTCATCTTTCGGCGAGGGGGAAGTCTCATGGTTTTTCTCGAGTTGCGGCGGGAACCTGGGGTATATTCTCGAGTTACGACGGGGATGGCCCTTCCACACACGTGTTTGTTCAGCGACGTCAGGACTCCTGCCTAGTTGCGAGGGACAACTCGGGATTCTCCTCGAGGCTTGGTAGGACAATTGGGACGCCTCACCAGCTGAGGCGGGAGACCAAGTGTCCCTTTCCACGTGCCACAGGAATCCTGGGACTCCTATCAATTTTCACGAGGAGTCAGGCATCGTCTCCTTTGGAGGCACTGATCTCCGCGTACCTCTGGAGTTTTCAAAGGATGTGAGGCCTCCGGTCGCGATGAGGTGGGGAACTAGGTCTTTCTCTGTGGTCTTCACAGGAGATTCAGACATCCTTTCGTCTTGGGAGATGCAAGACGAGCCTGCATTCAAGTCACTGCAGGGATATCCGGCCTTATTTCGAGTCAGGGCATCGCGGTGTCCATTCCACTTGAGGCCGCAAACTCAGGGTCCCTCTCACATACCTAGAGCTGAGAGAAGCCTCCTCTTGAGGTGCTTGTGGTAAGGTGGAATTCCTCTGGAGTCGAAGCCAGGGACTAACCTCTCATCTCGAGTTGATTCTTGGTCCACGGAGCTCTTTCGTGTGGCTACAGTGACGTCAGGATCCCTCTAGCCTTGAAACAGTGTGCTTGGGGTTTCTCTGGAGTGCCATCAAGAAATCAAGGCTCCTTTCATGTGTGATGTGCAACACGGAATTGCTCTGCACGCAGGGCAGGGGAATCAGGCCTCATCTCACGGCGAGGGGGAAGTCTCATGGTTTTTCTCGAGTTGCGGCGGAAACCTGGGGTATATTCTCGAGTTACGACGTGGATAGCACTTCCAGCCACGTGTTTGTTCAGCGACGTTAGGACTCCTGCCTAGTTGCGAGGGACAACTCGGGATTCTCCTCGAGGCTTGGCACGGCAATTGGGACGCCTCTCCATCTGAGGCGGGAGACCAAGGTTCCCTTTCCACGTGCCACAGGAATCCTGGGACTCCTATCAAGTTTCACGAGGAGTCAGGCATCCTCTCCGTTGGAGGCACTGATCTCCGAGTACCTCTGGAGTTTTCAAAGGATGTGAGGCCTCCGGTCGCGATGAGGTGGGGAACTAGGTCTTTCTCTGTGGTCTCCACAGGGGATTCAGACATCCTTTCATCTTGGGAGATGCAAGACGAGCCTGCACTCAATTCACTGCAGGGATATCCGGCCTTATTTCGCGTCAGGCATCGCAGTGTCCACTCCACTTGAGGCCGCAAATCAGGGTCCCTCTCACATACCTAGAGCTGAGAGAAGCCTCCTATTTAGATGCTTGTGGTAAGGTGGTATTCCTCTGGAGTCGAAGCCAGGGACTAACCTCTCATCTCGAGTTGATTTTTGGTCCACGGACCTCTTTCTTGTTGCTACAGTAACCTCAGGATCCCTCTAGCCTTGAAACAGTGTTCTTGGGGTTTCTCTGGAGTGCCATCAAGGAAATCAAGGCTCCTTTCATGTGTGATGTGCAACACGGAATTGCTCTGCATGCAGTGCCGGAGAATCGAGCCTCATCTCGCGGCGAGGGGGAAGTCTCATGGTTTTTCTCGAGTTGCGGCGGGACCCTGCGGTATATTCTCGAGTTATGACGGGGATGGCCCTTCCAGCCACGTGTTTGTTCAGCGACGTCAGGACTCCTTCCTAGTTGCGAGGGACAACTCGGGATTCTCCTCGAGGCTTGGCAGGGCAACTGGGCCGCCTCTCCATCTGAGGCGGGAGACCAAGGGTCCCTTTCCACGTGCCACAGGAATCGTGGGACTCCTATCAAGTTTCACGAGGAGTCAGGCATCGTCTCCTTTGGAGGCACTGATCTCCGCGTACCTCTGGAGTTTTCAAAGGATGTGAGGCCTCCGGTCACTATGTGGTGGGGAACTAGGTCTTTCTCTGTGGTCTCCACAGGGGATTCAGACATCCTTTCGTCTTGGGAGATGCAAGACGAGCCTGCATTCAAGTCACTGCAGGGATATCCGGCCTTATTTCGAGTCAGGGCATCGCGGTGTCCATTCCACTTGAGGCCGCAAACTCAGCACATAGCTAGAGCTGAGAGAAGCCTCCTCTTGAAGTGCTTGTGGTAAGGTGGTATTCCTCTGGAGTCGAAGCCAGGGACTAACCTCTCATCTCGAGTTGATTGTTGGTCCACGGAGCTCTTTCGTGTTGCTACAGTGACCTCAGGATCCCTCTAGCCTTGAAACAGTGTTCTTGGGGTTTCTCTGGAGTGCCATCAAGGAAATCAAGGCTTCTTTCATGTGTGATGTGCAACACGGTATTGCTCTGCACGCAGTGCAGGGGAATCAGGCCTCATCTCGCGGCGAGGGGGAAGTCTCATGGTTTTTCTCGAGTTGCGGCGGGAACCTGGGGTATATTCTCGAGGTACGACGGGGATGGCCCTTCCACCCACGTGTTTGTTCAGCGACGTCAGGACTCCTGCCTAGTTGCGAGGGACAACTCGGGATTCTCCTCGAGGCTTGGCAGGGCAATTGGGACGCCTCTCCAGCTGAGGGGGGAGACCAAGGGTCCCTTTCCACGTGCCACAGGAATCCTGGGACTCCTATCAAGTTTCATGAGGTGTCAGGCATCGTCTCCTTTGGAGGCACTGATCTCCGCGTACCTCTGGAGTTTTCATAGGATGTGAGGCCTCCGGTCGCGATGAGGTGGGGAACTAGATCTTTCTCTGAGGTCTCCACAAGGGATTCAGACATCCTTTCATCTTGGGAGATGCAAGACGAGCCTGCATTCAAGTCACTGCAGGGATATCCGGCCTTATTTCGAGTCAGGGCATCGCGGTGTCCATTCCACTTGAGACCGCAAACTCAGCACATAGGTAGAGCTGAGAGAAGCCTCCTCTTGAGGTGCTTGTGGTAAGGTGGTATTCCTCTGGAGTCGAAGCCAGGGACTAACCTCTCATCTCGAGTTGATTGTTGGTCCACGGAGCTCTTTCGTGTTGCTACAGTGACCTCAGGATCCCGCTAGCCTTGAAACAGTGTTCTTGGGGTTTCTCTGGAGTGCCATCAAGGAAATCAAGGCTCCTTTCATGTGTGATGTGCAACACGGAATTGCTCTGCACGCAGTGCAGGGGAATCGGGCCTCATCTCGCGGTGAGGGGGAAGTCTCATGGTTTTTCTCGAGTTGCGGCGGGAACCTGGGTTATATTCTCGAGTTACAATGGGGATGGCCCTTCCACCCACGTGTTTGTTCAGCGACGTCAGGACTCCTGCCTAGTTGCGAGGGACAACTCGGGATTCTCCTCGAGGCTTGGCAGGGCAATTGGGACGCCTCACCAGCTGAGGCGGGAGACCAAGGGTCCCTTTCCACGTACAACAGGAATCCTGGGACTCCTATCAAGTTTGACGAGGAGTCAGCCATCGTCTCCTTTGGAGGCACTGATCTCCGCATACCTCTGGAGTTTTCAAAGGATGTGAGGCCTCCGGTCGCGATGAGGTGGGGAACTAGGTCTTTCTCTGTGGTCTCCACCGGGGAATCAGACATCCTTTCATCTTCGGAAATGCAAGACGAGCCTGCATTCAATTCACTGCAGGGACATCCGGCCTTATTTCGAGTCAGGGTATCGCGGTGTCCATTCCACTTGAGGCCGCAAACTCAGGGTCCCTCTCACATACCTAGAGCTGAGAGAAGCCTCCTCTTGAGGTGCTTGTCGTTAGGTGGTATTCCTCTGGAGTCGAAGCCAGGGACTAACCTCTCATCTCGAGTTGATTTTTGGTCCACGGAGCTCTTTCGTGTTGCTACAGTGACCTCAGGATCCCTCTAGCCTTGAAACAGTGTTCTTGGGGTTTCTCTGGAGTGCCATCAAGGAAATCAAGGCTCCTTTCATGTGTGATGTGCAACACGGAATTGCTCTGCACGCAGTGCAGGGGAATCGGGCCTCATCTCGCGGCGAGGGGGAAGTCTCATTGTGTTTCTCGAGTTGCGGCGGGAACCTGGGGTATATTCTCGAGTTATGATGGGGATGGCTCTTCCACCCACGTGTTTGTTCAGCGACTTCAGGACTCCTGCCTAGTTGCGAGGGACACCTCGGGATTCTCCTCGAGGCTTGGCAGGGCAATTGGGACGCCTCTCCAGCTGAGGCGGCAGACCAAGTGTCCCTTTCCACGTGCCACAGGAATCCTGGGACTCTTATCAAGTTTCACGAGGAGTCAGGCATCGTCTCCTTTGGAGGCACTGATCTCCGCATATCTCTGGAGTTTTCAAAGGATGTGAGGCCTCCGGTCGCGATGAGGTGGGGAACTAGGTCTTTCTCTGTGGTCTCCACAGGGGATTGAGACATCCTTTCATCTTGGGAGATGCAAGACGAGCCTGCATTCAAGTCACTGCAGGGATATCCGGCCTTATTTCGCGTCAGGGCATCGCAGTGTCCATTCCACTTGAGGCCGCAAAAGCAGGGTACCTCTCACATACCTAGAGCTGAGAGAAGCCTCCTCTTGAGGTGCTTGTGGTAAGGTGGTATTCCTATGGAGTCGAAGCCAGGGACTAACCTCTCATCTCGTGTTGATTTTTGTCCATGGAGCTCTTTCGTGTTGCTACAGTGACCTCAGGATCCCGCTAGCCTTGAAACAGTGTTCTTGGGGTTTCTCTGGAGTGCCATCAAGGAAATCAAGGCTCCTTTCATGTGTGATGTGCAACACGGAATTGCTCTGCACGCAGTGCAGGGGAATCGGGCCTCATCTCGCGGCGAGGGGGAAGTCTCATGGTTTTTCTCGACTTGCGGCGGGAACCTGGGGTATATTCTCGAGTTACAATGGGGATGGCCCTTCCAAACACGTGTTTGTTCAGCGACGTCAGGACTCCTGCCTAGTTGCGAGGGACAACTCGGGATTCTCCTCGAGGCTTGGCAGGGCAATTGGGACGCCTCACCAGCTGAGGCGGGAGACCAAGGGTCCCTTTCCACGTACAACAGGAATCCTGGGACTCCTATCAAGTTTCACGAGGAGTCAGCCATCGTCTCCTTTGGAGGCACTGATCTCCGCATACCTCTGGAGTTTTCAAAGGATGTGAGGCCTCTGGTCACGATGAGGTGGGGAACTAGGTCTTTCTCTGTGGTCTCCACCGGGGAATCAGACATCCTTTCATCTTCGGAAATGCAAGACGAGCCTGCATTCAAGTCACTGCAGTGATATCCGGCCTTATTTCGAGTCAGGGCATCGCGGTGTCCATTCCACTTGAGGCCGCAAACTCAGGGTCCCTCTCACATACCTAGAGCTGAGAGAAGCCTCCTCTTGAGGTGCTTGTCGTTAGGTTGTATTCCTCTGGAGTCGAAGCCAGGGACTAACCTCTCATCTCGAGTTGATTTTTGGTCCACGGAGCTCTTTCGTGTTGCTACAGTGACCTCAGGATCCCTCTAGCCTTGAAACAGTGTTCTTGGGGTTTCTCTGGAGTGCCATCAAGGAAATCAAGGCTCCTTTCATGTGTGATGTGCAACACGAAATTGCTCTGCACGCAGTGCAGGGGAATCGGGCCTCATCTCGCGGCGAAGGGGAAGTCTCATTGTGTTTCTCGAGTTGCGGCGGGAACCTGGGGTATATTCTCGAGTTATGACGGGGATGGCCCTTCCAGCCACGTGTTTGTTCAGCGACGTCAGGACTCCTGCTTAGTTGCGAGGGACACCTCGGGATTCTCCTCGAGGCTTGGCAGGGCAATTGGGACGCCTCTCCAGCTGAGGCGGCAGACCAAGTGTCCCTTTCCACGTGCCACAGGAATCCTGGGACTCTTATCAAGTTTCACGAGGAGTCAGGCATCGTCTCCTTTGGAGGCACTGATCTCCGCATATCTCTGGAGTTTTCAAAGGATGTGAGGCCTCCGGTCGCGATGAGGTGGGGAACTAGGTCTTTCTCTGTGGTCTCCACAGGGGATTGAGACATCCTTTCATCTTGGGAGATGCAAGACGAGCCTGCATTCAAGTCACTGCAGGGATATCCGGCCTTATTTCGCGTCAGGGCATCGCAGTGTCCATTCCACTTGAGTCCGCAAAAGCAGGGTACCTCTCACATACCTAGAGCTGAGAGAAGCCTCCTCTTGAGGTGCTTGTGGTAAGGTGGTATTCCTATGGAGTCGAAGCCAGGGACTAACCTCTCATCTCGTGTTGATTTTTGTCCATGGAGCTCTTTCGTGTTGCTACAGTAACCTCAGGATCCCTCTAGCCTTGAAACAGTGTTCTTGGGGTTTCTCTGGAGTGCCATCAAGGAAATCAAGGCTCCTTTCATGTTTGATGTGCAACACGGAATTGCTCTGCATGCAGTGCAGGAGAATCGAGCCTCATCTCGGGGCGAGGGGGAAGTCTCATGGTTTTTCCCGAGTTGCGGCGGGACCCTGGTGTATATTCTCGAGTTATAACGGGGATGGCCCTTCCAGCCACGTGTTTGTTCAGCGACATCAGGACTCCTACTTAGTTGCGAGGGACAACTTGGGATTCTCCTCGAGGCTTGGCAGGGCAATTGGGACGCCTCTCCAGCTGAGGCGGGCGACCAAGGGTCCCTTTCCATTTGCCACAGGAATCCTGGGACTCCTGTCAACTTTCTCGAGGAGTCAGGCATCGTCTCCTTTGGAGGCACTGATCTTCGCATACCTCTGGAGTTTTCAAAGGATGTGAGGCCTCCGGTCGTGATGAGGTGGGGAACTAGGTCTTTCTCTGAGGTCTCCACAGGGGATTCAGACATCCTTTCATCTTGGGAGATGCAAGACGAGCCTGCATTCAAGTCACTGCAGGGATATCCGGCCTTATTTCGAGTCAGGGCATCGCGGTGTCCATTCCACTTGAGGCCGCAAACTCAGGGTCCCTCTCACATACCTAGAGCTGAGAAAAGCCTCCTCTTGAGGTGCTTGTGGTAAGGTGGTATTCCTCTGGAGTCGAAGCCAGGGACTAACCTCTCATCTCGAGTTGATTTCAGGGCCACAGAGCTCTTTCGTGTGGCTACAGAGACGTCAGGATCCCTCTAGCCTTGAAACAGTGTTCTTGGGGTTTCTCTGGAGTGCCATCAAGGAAATCAAGGCTCCTTTCATGTGTGATGTGCAACACGGAATTGCTCTGCACGCATTGCATGATATCAGGCCTCATTTTGCGGCGACGGGGAAGTCTCATGGATTTTCTCGAGTTGCGGTGGGAACCTGGGGTATATTCTGATGTTATGACGGGGATGGCCCTTCCACCCACGTGTTTGTTCAGCGATGTCAGGACTCCCGCTTAGTTGCGAGGGACAACTCGGGATTCTCCTCGAGGCTTGGCAGAGCAATTGGGACGCCTCTCCATCTGAGGCGGTAGACCAAGGGTCCCTTTCCACGTGCCATAGGAATCCTGGGACTCCTATCAAGTTTCACGAGGAGTCAGGCATCGTCTCCTTTGGAGGCACTGATCTCCGCGTACCTCTGGAGTTTTCAAAGGATGTGAGGCCTCCGGTCGCGATGAGGTGGGGAACTAGGTCTTTCTCTGTGGTCTCCACAGGGGATTCAGACATCCTTTCATCTTGGGAGATGCAAGACGAGCCTGCATTCAAGTCACTGCAGGGATATCCGGCCTTATTTCGAGTCAGGGCATCGCGGTGTCCATTCCACTTGAGGCCGCAAACTCAGGGTCCCTCTCACATACCTAGAGCTGAGAGAAGCCTCCTCTTGAGGTGCTTGTGGTAAGGTGGTATTCCTCTGCAGTCGAAGCCAGGGACTAACCTCTCATCTCGAGTTGATTTCTGGGCCACGGAGCTCTTTCATGTTGCTACAGTGACCTTAGGATCCCTCTAGCCTTGAAACAGTGTTCTTGGGGTTTCTGTGGAGTGCCATCAAGGAAATCAAGGCTCCTTTCATGTGTGATGTGCAACACGGAATTGCTCTGCACGCAGTGCAGGGGAATCGGGCCTCATCTCACGGCGAGGGGGAAGTCTCATGGTTTTTCTCGAGTTGCGGCGGGAACCTGGGGTATATTCTCGAGTTATGACGGGGATGGCCCTTCCAGCCACGTGTTTGTTCAGCGACGTCAGGACTCCTGCCTAGTTGCGAGGGACAACTCGGGATTCTCCTCGAGGCTTGGCAGGGCAATTGGGACGCCTCTCCAGCTGAGGCGGGAGACCAAGTGTCCCTTTCCACGTGCCACAGGAATCCTGGGACTCTTATCAAGTTTCACGAGGAGTCAGGCATCGTCTCCTTTGGTGGCACTGATCTCCGCGTACCTCTGGAGTTTTCAAAGGATGTGAGGCCTCCGGTCGCGATGAGGTGGGGAACTAGGTCTTTCTCTGTGGTCTCCACAGGGGATTGAGACATCCTTTCATCTTGGGAGATGCAAGACGAGCCTGCATTCAAGTCACTGCAGGGATATCCAGCCTTATTTCGTGTCAGGGCATCGCAGTGTCCATTCCACTTGAGTCCGCAAAAGCAGGGTGCCTCTCACATACCTAGAGCTGAGAGAAGCCTCCTCTTGAGGTGCTTGTGGTAAGGTGGTATTCCTATGGAGTTGAAGCCAGGGACTAACCTCTCATCTCGAGTTGATTTTTGGTCCATGGAGCTCTTTCGTTTTGCTACAGTAACCTCAGGATCCCTCTAGCCTTGAAACAGTGTTCTTGGGGATTGTCTGGTGTGCCATCAAGGAAATCAAGGCTCCTTTCATGTTTGATGTGCAACACGGAATTGCTCTGCATGCAGTGCAGGAGAATCGAGCCTCATCTCGGGGCGAGGGGGAAGTCTCATGGTTTTTCCCGAGTTGCGGCGGGACCGTGGGGTATATTCTCGAGTTATAACGGGGATGTCCCTTCCAGCCACGTGTTTGTTCAGCTACGTCAGGACTCCTGCTTAGTTGCGAGGGACAACTCGGGATTCTCCTCGAGGCTTGGCAGGGCAATTGGGACGCCTCTCCAGCTGAGACGGGAGACCAAGGGTACCTTTCCATGTGCCACAGGAATCCTGGGACTCCTATCAACTTTCACGAGGAGTCAGGCATCGTCTCCTTTGGAGGCACTGATCTTCGCATAACTCTGGAGTTTTCAAAGAATGTGAGGCCTCCGGTCGTGATGAGGTGGGGAACTAGATCTTTCTCTGAGGTCTCCACAGGGGATTCAGACATCCTTTCATCTTGGGAGATGCAAGACGAGCCTGCATTCAAGTCACTGCAGGGATATCCGGCCTTATTTCGAGTCAGGGCATCGCGGTGTCCATTCCACTTGAGGCCGCAAACTCAGGGTCCCTCTCACATACCTAGAGCTGAGAGAAGCCTCCTCTTGAGGTGCTTGTGGTAAGGTGGTATTCCTCTGGAGTCAAAGCCAGGGACTAACCTCTCATCTCGAGTTGATTTTTGGGCCACGGAGCTCTTTCGTGTTGCTACAGAGACGTCAGGATCCCTCTAGCCTTGAAACAGTGTTCTTGGGGTTTCTCTGGAGTGCTATCAAGGAAATCAAGGCTCCTTTCATGTGTGATATGCAACACGGAATTGCTCTGCACGCAGTGCAGGGGAATCGGGCCTCATCTCGGGGCGAGGGGGAAGTCTCATGGATTTTCTCCAGTTGCGGCGGGAACCTGGGGTATATTCTCGAGTTACGACGGGGATGGACCTTCCACCCACGTGTTTGTTCAGCGACGTCAGGATTCCTGCCTACTTGCGAGGGACAACTCGGGATTCTCAACGAGGCGTGGCAGGGCAATTGGGACGCCTCTCCAGCTGAGGCGGGAGACCAAGGGTACCTTTCCACGTGCCACAGGAATCCTGGGACTCCTATCAAGTTTCACGAGGAGTCAGGCATCGTCTCCTTTGGAGGCACTGATTTCCACGTACCTCTGGAGTTTTCAAGGGATGTGAGGCCTCCGGTCGAGATGAGGTGGGGAACTAGGTCTTTCTCTGTGGTCTCCACAGGGGATTCAGACATCCTTTCATCTTGGGAGATGCAAGACGAGCCTGCCCTCAAGTCACTGCAGGGATATCCGGCCTAATTTCGAGTCAGGGCATCGCGGTGTTCATTCCACTTGAGGCCGCAAGCTCAGGGTCCCTCTCACATAGCTAGAGCTGAGAGAAGCCTCCTCTTGAGGTGCTTGTGGTAAGGTGGTATTCCACTGAAGTCGAAGCCAAGGACTAACCTCTCATCTCGAGTTGATTTTTGGTCCACGGGGCTCTTTCGTGTTGCTACAGTGACCTCAGGATCCCTCTAGCCTTGAAACAGTGTTCTTGGGGTTTCTCTGGAGTGCCGTGAAGGAAATCAAGGCTCCTTTCATGTGTGATGTGCAACACGGAATTGCTCTGCACGCAGTGCAGGGGAATCGGGCCTCATCTCGCGGCGAGGGGGAAGTCTCATGGTTTTTCTCGAGTTGTGGCGGGAACCTGGGGTATATTCTCGAGTTACGACGGGGATGGCCCTTCCACACACGTGTTTGTACGGAAACGTCAGGACTTCTGCTTAGTTGCGAGGGACAACTCGGGATTCTCCTCGAGGCTTGGCAGGGCAATTGGGACGCCTCTCCAGCTGAGGCGGGAGACCAAGTGTCCCTTTCCACGTGCCACATGAATCCTGGGACTCCTATCAAGATTCACGAGGAGTCAGGCATCGTCTCCTTTGGAGGCACTGATCTCCGCGTACCTCTGGAGTTTTCAAAGGATGTGAGGCCTCCGGTCGCGATGAGGTGGGGAACTAGGTCTTTCTCTGTGGTCTCCACAGGGGATTCAGACATCCTTTCATCTTGGGAGATGCAAGACGAGCCTGCATTCAAGTCACTGCAGGGATATCCGGCCTTATTTCGCGTCAGGGCATCGCAGTGTCCATTCCACTTGAGGCCGCAAACTCAGGGTCCCTCTCACATATTTAGAGCTGAGAGAAGCCTCTTCTTGAGGTCCTTGTGGTAAGGTGGTATTCCTCTGGAGTCGAAGCCAGGGACTAACCTCTCATCTCGAGTTGATTCTTGGTCCACGGAGCTCTTTCGTGTTGCTACAGTGACCTCAGGATCCCTCTAGCCTTGAAACAGTGTTCTTGGGTTTTCTCTGGAGTACCATCAAGGAAATCAAGGCTCCTTTCATGTGTGATGTGTAACACGGAATTGCTCTGCACGCAGTGCAGGGGAATCGGGCCTCATCTCTCGGAGAGGGGGAAGTCTCATGGATTTTCTCGAGTTGCGGCGGGAACCTGGGGTATATTCTCAAGTTACGACGGGGATGGCCCTTCCATACACGTGTTTGTTCAGCGACGGCAGGACTCCTGCCTAGTTGCGAGGGACAACTCAGGATTCTCCTCGAGGCTTGGCAGGGCAATTGGGACGCCTCTCCAGCTGAGGTGGGAGACCAAGGGTCCCTTTCCACGTGCCACAGGAATCCTGGGACTCCTATCAAGTTTCACGAGGAGTCAGGCATCGTCTCCTTTGGAGGCACTGATCTCCGCGTACCTCTGGAATTTTCAAAGGATGTGAGGCCTAAGGTCGCGATGAGGTGGGGAACTAGGTCTTTCTCTGTGGTCTCCACAGGGGATTCAGACATCCTTTCGTCTTGGGAGATGCAAGACGAGCCTGCATTCAAGTCACTGCAGGGATATCCGGCCTTATTTCGAGTCAGGGCATCGCGGTGTCCATTCCACTTGAGGCCCCAAACTCAGGGTCCCTCTCACATACCTAGAGCTGAGAGAAGCCTCCTCTTGAGGTGCTTGTGGTAAGGTGGTATTCCTCTGGAGTCGAAGCCAGGGACTAACCTTTCATCTCGAGTTGATTCTTGGTCCACGGAGCTCTTTCATGTTGCTACAGTGACCTCAGGATCCCTCTAGCCTTGAAACAGTGTTCTTGGGGTTTCTCTGGAGTGCCATCAAGGAAATCAAGGCTCCTTTCATGTGTGATGTGCAACACGGAATTGCTCTGCACGCAGTGCAGGGGAATCGGGCCTCATATCACGGCGAGGGGGAAGTCTCATGGTTTTTCTCGAGTTGCGGCGGTAACCTGGGGTATATTCTCGAGTTACGACGGGGATGGCCCTTCAACCCACGTGTTTGTTCAGCGACGTCAGGACTCCTGCCTAGTTGCGAGGGACAACTCGGGATTCTCCTCGAGGCTTGGCAGGGCAATTGGGACGCCTCTCCAGCTGAGGCGGGAGACCAAGGGTCCCTTTCCACCTGCCACAGGAATCCTGGGACTCCTATCAAGTTTCACGAGGAGTCAGTCATCGTCTCCTTTGGAGGCACTGATCTCCGTGTACCTCTGGAGTTTTCAAGGGATGTGAGGCCTCCGGTCGCGATGAGGTGGGGAACTAGGTCTTTCTCTGTGGTCTCCACAGGGGATTCAGACATTCTTTCGTCTTGGGAGATGCAAGGCGAGCCTGCATTGAAGTCACTGCAGGGATATCCGTCCTTATTTCGAGTCAGGGCATCGCGGTGTCCATTCAACTTGAGGCCGCAAACTCAGGGTCCCTCTCACATAGCTAGAGCTGAGAGAAGCCTCTTCTTGAGGTGCTTGTGGTAAGGTGGTATTCCTCTGGAGTCGAAGCCAGGGACTAACCTCTCATCTCGAGTTGATTTTTGGTCCACGGAGCTCTTTCGTGTTGCTACAGTGACCTCAGGATCCCTCTAGCCTTGAAACAGTGTTCTTGGGGTTTCTCTGGAGTGCCATCAAGGAAATCAAGGATCCTTTCCTGTGTGATGTGAAACACGGAATTGCTCTGCACGCAGTGCAGGGGAATCGGGCCTCATCTCGCGGCGAGGGGGAAGTCTCATGGTTTTTCTCGAGTTGCGGCGGGAACCTGGGGTATATTCTCGAGTTACGACGGGGATGGCCCTTCCACCCACGTGTTTCTTCAGCGACGTCAGGACTCCTGCCTAGTTGCGAGGGACAACTCGGGGTTCTCCTCGAGGCTTGGCAGGGCAATTGGGACGCCTCTCCAGCTGAGGCGGGAGACCAAGGGTCCCTTTCCACGTGCCACAGGAATCCTGGGACTCCTATCAAGTTTCACGAGGAGTCAGGCATCGTCTCCTCTGGAGGCACTGATCTCCGCGTACCTCTGGAGTTTTCAAAGGATGTGAGGCCTCCGGTCGCGATGAGGTGGGGAACTAGGTCTTTCTCTGTGGTCTCCACAGGGGATTCAGACATCCTTTCATCTTGGGAGATGCAAGACGAGCCTGCATTCAAGTCACTGCAGGGATATCCGGCCTTATTTCCAGTCAGGGCATCGCGGTGTCCATTCCACTTGAGGCCGCAAACTCAGGGTCCCTCTCACATAGCTAGAGCTGAGAGAAGCCTCCTCTTGAGGTGCTTGTGGTAAGTTGGTATTCCTCTGGAGTCGAAGCCAGGGACTAACCTCTCATCTCGAGTTGATTTTTGGTCCACGGAGCTCTTTCGTGTTGCTACAGTGACCTCAGGATCCCTCTAGCCTTGAAACAGTGTTCTTGGGGTTTCTCTGGAGTGCCAACAAGGAAATCAAGGCTCCTTTCATGTGTGATGTGCAACACGGAATTGCTCTGCACGCAGTGCAGGGGAATCGGGCCTCATCTCGCGGCGAGGGGGAAGTCTCCTGGTTTTTCTCGAGTTGCGGCGGGAACCTGGGGTATATTCTCGAGTTACGACGGGGATGGCCCTTCCACACACGTGTTAGTTCAGCGACGGCAGGACTCCTGCCTAGTTGCGAGGGATAACTCGGGATTCTCCTCGAGGATTGGCAGGGCAATTGGGATGCCTCTCCAGCTGAGGCGGGAGACCAAGTGTCCCTTTCCACGTGCCACAGGAATCCTGGGACTCCTATCAAGTTTCACGAGGAGTCAGGCATCGTCTCCTTTGGAGGCACTGATTTCCACGTACCTCTGGAGTTTTCAAGGGATGTGAGGCCTCCGGTCGAGATGAGGTGGGGAACTAGGTCTTTCTCTGTGGTCTCCACAGGGGATTCAGACATCCTTTCATCTTGGGAGATGCAAGACGAGCCTGCATTCAAGTCACTGCAGGGATATTCGGCCTTATTTCGAGTCATGGCATCGCGGTGTCCATTCCACTTGAGGCCGCAAAATCAGGGTCCCTCTCACATACCTAGATCTGAGAGAAGCCTCCTCTTGAGGTGCTTGTGGTAAGGTGGTATTCCTCTGGAGTCGAAGCCAGGGACTAACCTCTCATCTCGAGTTGATTTTTGGTCCACGGAGCTCTTTCGTGTTGCTACAGTGACCTCAGGATCCCTCTAGCCTTGAAACAGTGTTCTTGGGGTTTCTCTGGAGTGCCATCAAGGAAATCAAGGCTCCTTTCTTGTTTGATGTGCAACACGGAATTGCTCTGCACGCAGTGCAGGGGAATTGGGCCTCATCTCGCGGCGAGGTGGAAGTCTCATGGTTTTTCTCGAGTTGCGGCGGGAAACTGGGGAATATTCTCGAGTTATGACGGGGATGGCCCTTCCACACACGTGTTTGTTCAGCGACGTCAGGACTCCTGCCTAGTTGCGAGGGACAACTCGGGATTCTCCTCGAGGCTTGGCAGGGCAATTGGGATGCCTCTCCAGCTGAGGCGGGAGACCAAGGGTCCCTTTCCACGTGCCACAGGAATCCTGGGACTCCTATCAAGTTTCACGAGGAGTCAGGCATCGTCTCCTTTGGAGGCACTGATCTCCGCTTACCTCTGGAGTTTTCAAAGGATGTGAGGCTTCCGGTCGCCATGAGTTGGGGAACTAGGTCTTTCTCTGTGGTCTCCACAGGGGATTCAGACATCCTTTCGTCTTGGGAGATACAAGACGAGCCTGCATTCAAGTCACTGCAGGGATATCCGGCCTTATTTCGAGTCAGGGCATCGCGGTGTCCATTCCACTTGAGGCCGCAAACTCAGGGTCCCTCTCACATACCTAGAGCTGAGAGAAGCCTCCTCTTGAGGTGCTTGTGGTGAGGTGGTATTCCTCTGGAGTCGAAGCCAGGGACTGACCTTTCATCTCGAGTTGATTGTTGGTCCACGGAGCTCTTTCGTGTTGCTACAGTGACCTCAGGATCCCTCTAGCCTTGAAACAGTGTCCTTGGGGTTTGTCTGGAGTGCCAACAAGGAAATCAAGGCTCCTTTCATGTGTGATGTGCAACACGGAATTGCTCTGCACGCAGTGCAGGGGAATCGGGCCTCATATCGCGGCGAGGGGGAAGTCTCATGGTTTTTCTTGAGTTGCGGCGGGAACCTGGGGTATATTCTCGAGTTACGACGGGGATGGCCCTTCCACCCACGTGTTTCTTCAGCGACGTCAGGACTCCTGCCTAGTTGCGAGGGACAACTCGGGATTCTCCTCGAGGCTTGGCAGGGCAATTGGGACGCCTCTCCAGCTGAGGCGGGAGACCAAGTGTCCCTTTCCACGTGCCACAGGAATCCTGGGACTCCTATCAAGTTTCACGAGGAGTGAGGCATCGTCTCCTTTGGAGGCACTGATCTCTGCGTACCTCTGGAGTTTTCAAGGGATGTGAGGTCTCCGGTCGCGATGAGGTGGGGAACTAGGTCTTTCTCTGTGGTCTCCATAGGGGATTCAGACATCCTTTCGTCTTGGGAGATGCAAGACGAGCCTGCATTCAAGTCATGCAGGGATATCCGGCCTTATTTCGAGTCACGGCATCGCGGTGTCCATTCCACTTGAGGCCGCAAACTCAGGGTCCCTCTCACATAGCTAGAGCTGAGAGACCCTCCTCTTGAGGTGCTTGTGGTGAGGTGGTATTCCTCTGGAGTCGAAGCCAGGGACTAACCTCTCATCTCGAGTTGATTTTTGGTCCACGGAGCTCTTTCGTGTTGCTACAGTGACCTCAGGATCCCTCCAGCCTTGAAACAGTGTTCTTGGGGTTTCTCTGGAGTGCCATCAAGGAAATCAAGGCTCCTTTCATGTGTGATGTGCAACACGGAATTGCTCTGCACGCAGTGCAGGGGAATCGGGCCTCATCTCGCGGCGAGGGGGAAGTCTCATGATTTTCTCGAGTTGCGGCGGGAACCTGGGGTATAATCTTGAAGTACGACGGGGATGGCCCTTCCAACCACGTGTTTGTTCAGCGACGTCAGGACTCCTGCCTAGTTGCGAGGGACAACTCGGGGTTCTCCTCGAGGCTTGGCAGGACAATTGGGACGCCTCTCCAGCTGAGGCGGGTGACCAAGGGTCCCTTTCCACGTGCCACAGGAATCCTGGGACTCCTATCAAGTTTCACGAGGAGTCACGCATCGTCTCCTTTGGAGGCACTCATCTCCGCGTACCTCTGGAGTTTTCAAAGGATGTGAGGCCTCCGGTCGCGATCAGGTGGGGAACTAGGTCTTTCTCTGTGGTCTCCACAGGGGATTCAGACATCCTTTCGTCTTGGGAGATGCAAGACGAGACTGCATTCAAGTCACTGCAGGAATATCCGGGCTTATTTCGAGTCAGGGCATCGCGGTGTCCATTCCACTTGAGGCCGCAAACTCAGGGTCCCTCTCACATAGCTAGAGCTGAGAGAAGCCTCCTCTTGAGGTGCTTGTGGTAAGTTGGTATTCCTCTGGAGTGGAAGCCAGGGACTAACCTCTCATCTCGAGTTGATTTTTGGTCCACGGAGCTCTTTCGTGTTGCTACAGTGACCTCAGGATCCCTCTTGCCTTGAAACAGTGTTCTTGGGGTTTCTCTGGAGTGCCAACAAGGAAATCAAGGCTCCTTTCATGTGTGATGTGCAACACGGAATTGCTCTGCACGCAGTGCAGGGCAATCGGGCCTCATCTCGCGGCGAGGGGGAAGTCTCATGGTTTTTCTCGAGTTGCGGCGGGAACCTGGGGTATATTCTCGAGTTACGACGGGGATGGCCCTTCCACACACGTGTTAGTTCAGCGACGGCAGGACTCCTGCCTAGTTGCGAGGGATAACTCGGGATTCTCCTCTAGGATTGGCAGGGCAATTGGGATGCCTCTCCAGCTGAGGCGGGAGACCAAGTGTCCCTTTCCACGTGCCACAGGAATCCTGGGACTCCTATCAAGTTTCACGAGGAGTCAGGCATCGTCTCCTTTGGAGGCACTGATCTCCACGTACCTCTGGAGTTTTCAAGGGATGTGAGGCCTCCGGTCGAGATGAGGTGGGGAACTAGGTCTTTCTCTGTGGTCTCCACAGGGGATTCAGACATCCTTTCGTCTTGGGAGATGCAAGACGAGCCTGCATTCAAGTCACTGCAGGGATATTCGGCCTTATTTCGAGTCAGCGCATCGCGGTGTCCATTCCACTTGAGGCCGCAAACTCAGGGTCCCTCTCACATACCTAGAGCTGAGAGAAACCTCCTTTTGAGGTGCTTGTGGTAAGGTGGTATTCCTCTGGAGTTCAAGCCAGGGACTAACCTCTCATCTCGAGTTGATTTTTGGTCCACGGAGCTCTTTCGTGTTGCTACAGTGACCTCAGGATCCCTCTAGTCTTGAAACAGTGTTCTAGGGGTTTCTCTGGAGTGCCATCAAGGAAATCAAGGCTCCTTTCATGTGTGATGTGCAACACGGAATTGCTCTGCATGCAGTGCAGGGGAATCGGGCCTCATATCGCGGCGAGGAGGAAGTCTCATGATTTTTCTCGAGTTGCGGAGGGAACCTGGGGTATATTCTCGAGTTACGACGGGGATGGCCCTTCCACGCACGTGTTTGTTCAGCGACGTCAGGACTCCTGCCTAGTTGCGAGGGACAACTCGGGATTCTCCTCAAGGCTTGGCAGGGCAATTGGGACGCCTCTCCAGCTGAGGCGGGAGACCAAGGGTCCCTTTCGACGTGCCACAGAAATCCTGGGACTCCTATCAAGTTTCACGAGGAGTCAGGCATCGTCTCCTTTGGAGGCACTGATCTCCGCGTCCCTCTGGAGTTTTCAAAGGATGTGAGGCCTCCGGTCGCGATGAGGTGGGGAACTAGGTCTTTCTCTGTGGTCTCCACAGGGGATTCAGACATCCTTTCATCTTGGGAGATGCAAGACGAGCCTGCCCTCAAGTCACTGCAGGGATATCCGGCCTAATTTCGAGTCAGGGCATCGCGGTGTTCATTCCACTTGAGGCCGCAAGCTCAGGGTCCCTCTCACATAGCTAGAGCTGAGAGAAGCCTCCTCTTGAGGTGCTTGTGGTAAGGTGGTATTCCTCTGAAGTCGAAGCCAGGGACTAACCTGTCATCTCGAGTTGATTTTTGGTCCACGGGGCTCTTTCGTGTTGCTACAGTGACCTCAGGATCCCTCTAGCCTTGAAACAGTGTTCTTGGGGTTTCTCTGGATTGCCATCAAGGAAATCAAGGCTCCTTTCATGTGTGATGTGCAACACGGAATTGCTCTGCACGCAGTGCAGGGGAATCGGGCCTCATCTCGCGGCGAGGGGGAAGTCTCATGGTTTTTCTCGAGTTGAGGCGGGATCCTGGGGTATATTCTCGAGTTACGACGGGGATGGCCCTTCCACACACGTGTTAGTTCAGCGACGTCAGGACTCCTGCCTAGTTGCTAGGGACAACTCGGGATTCTCCTCGAGGCTTGGCAGGGCAATTGGAACGCTTCTCCAACTGAGGCGGGAGACCAAGTGTCCCTTTCCACGTGCCACAGGAATCCTGGGACCCCTATCAATTTTCACGAGGAGTCAGGCATCGTCTCCTTTGGAGGCACTGATCTCCGCGTACCTCTGGAGTTTTCAAAGGATGTGAGGCCTCCGGTCGCGATGAGGTGGGGAACTAGGTCTTTCTCTGTGGTCTACACAGGTGATTCAGACATCCTTTCGTCTTGGGAGATGCAAGGCGAGCCTGCATTCTAGTCATGCAGGGATATCCGGCCTTATTTCGAGTCACGGCATCGCGGTGTCCATTCCACTTGAGGCCGCAAACTCAGGGTCCCTCTCACATACCTAGAGCTGAGAGACCCTCCTCTTGAGGTGCTTGTGGTGAGGTGGTATTCCTCTGGAGTCGAAGCCAGGGACTAACCTCTCATCTCGAGTTGATTTTTGGTCCACGGAGCTCTTTCGTGTTGCTACAGTGACCTCAGGATCCCTCCAGCCTTGAAACAGTGTTCTTGGGGTTTCTCTGGAGTGCCATCAAGGAAATCAAGGCTCCTTTCATGTGTGATGTGCAACAAGGAATTGCTCTGCACGCAGTGCAGGGGAATCGGGCCTCATCTCGCGGCGAGGGGGAAGTCTCATGGTTTTTCTCGAGTTGCGGCGGGAACCTGGGGTATATTCTTGAAGTACGACGGGGATGGCCCTTCCAACCACGTGTTTGTTCAGCGACGTCAGGACTCCTGCCTAGTTGCGAGGGACAACTCGGGGTTCTCCTCGAGGCTTGGCAGGACAATTGGGACGCCTCTCCAGCTGAGGCGGGTGACCAAGGGTCCCTTTCCACGTGCCACAGGAATCCTGGGACTCCTATCAAGTTTCACGAGGAGTCACGCATCGTCTCCTTTGGAGGCACTCATCTCCGCGTACCTCTGGAGTTTTCAAAGGATGTGAGGCCTCCGGTCGCGATCAGGTGGGGAACTAGGTCTTTCTCTGTGGTCTCCACAGGGGATTCAGACATCCTTTCGTCTTGGGAGATGCAAGACGAGACTGCATTCAAGTCACTGCAGGAATATCCGGCCTTATTTCGAGTCAGGGCATCGCGGTGTCCATTCCACTTGAGGCCGCAAACTCAGGGTCCCTCTCACATAGCTAGAGCTGAGAGAAGCCTCCTCTTGAAGTGCTTGTGGTAAGTTGGTATTCCTCTGGAGTCGAAGCCAGGGACTAACCTCTCATCTCGAGTTGATTTTTGGTCCACGGAGCTCTTTCGTGTTGCTACAGTGACCTCAGGATCCCTCTAGCCTTGAAACAGTGTTCTTGGGGTTTCTCTGGAGTGCCAACAAGGAAATCAAGGCTCCTTTCATGTGTGATGTGCAACACGGAATTGCTCTGCACGCAGTGCAGGGGAATCGGGCCTCATCTCGCGGCGAGGGGGAAGTCTCATGGTTTTTCTCGAGTTGCGGCGGGAACCTGGGGTATATTCTCGAGTTACCGCGGGGATGGCCCTTCCACACACGTGTTAGTTCAGCGACGGCAGGACTCCTGCCTAGTTGCGAGGGATAACTCGGGATTCTCCTCGAAGATTGGCAGGGCAATTGGGACGCCTCTCCAGCTGAGGCGGGAGACCAAGTGTCCCTTTCCACGTGCCACAGGAATCCTGGGACTCCTATCAAGTTTCACGAGGAGTCAGGCATCGTCTCCTTTGGAGGCACTGATCTCCACGTACCTCTGGAGTTTTCAAGGGATGTGAGGCCTCCGGTCGAGATGAGGTGGGGAACTAGGTCTTTCTCTGTGGTCTCCACAGGGGATTCAGACATCCTTTCGTCTTGGGAGATGCAAGACGAGCCTGCATTCAAGTCACTGCAGGGATATTCGGCCTTATTTCGAGTCAGGGCATCGCGGTGTCCATTCCACTTGAGGCGGCAAATTCAGGGTCCCTCTCACATACGTAGAGCTGAGAGAAGCCTCCTTTTGAGGTGCTTATGGTAAGGTGGTATTCCTCTGGAGTTCAAGCCAGGGACTAACCTCTCATCTCGAGTTGATTTTTGGTCCACGGAGCTCTTTCGTGTTGCTACAGTGACCTCAGGATCCCTCTAGTCTTGAAACAGTGTTCTAGGGGTTTCTCTGGAGTGCCATCAAGGAAATCAAGGCTCCTTTCATGTGTGATGTGCAACACGGAATTGCTCTGCATGCAGTGCAGGGGAATCGGGCCTCATATCGCGGCGAGGAGGAAGTCTCATGGTTTTTCTCGAGTTGCGGCGGGAACCTGGGGTATATTCTCGAGTTACGACGGGGATGGCCCTTCCACGCACGTGTTTGTTCAGCGACGTCAGGACTCCTGCCTAGTTGCGAGGGACAACTCGGGATTCTCCTCAAGTTCTGGCAGGGCAATTGGGACGCCTCTCCAGCTGAGGCGGGAGACCAAGGTTCCCTTTCCCCGTGCCACAGGAATCCTGGGACTCCTATCAAGTTTCACGAGGAGTCAGGCATCGTCTCCTTTGGAGGCACTGATCTCCGCGTACCTCTGGAGTTTTCAAAGGATGTGAGGCCTCCGGTCGCGATGAGGTGGGGAACTAGGTCTTTCTCTGTGGTCTCCACAGGGGATTCAGACATCCTTTCATCTTGGGAGATGCAAGACGAGCCTGCCCTCAAGTCACTGCAGGGATATCCGGCCTAATTTCGAGTCAGGGCATCGCGGTGTTCATTCCACTTGAGGCCACAAGCTCAGGGTCCCTCTCACATAGCTAGAGCTGAGAGAAGCCTCCTCTTGAGGTGCATGTGGTAAGGTGGTATTCCTCTGAAGTCGAAGCCAGGGACTAACCTCTCATCTCGAGTTGATTTTTGGTCCACGGGGCTCTTTCGTGTTGCTACAGTGACCTCAGGATCCCTCTAGCCTTGAAACAGTGTTCTTGGGGTTTCTCTGGATTGCCATCAAGGAAATCAAGGCTCCTTTCATGTGTGATGTGCAACACGGAATTGCTCTGCACGCAGTGCAAGGGAATCGGGCCTCATCTCGCGGCGAGGGGGAAGTCTCATGGTTTTTCTCGAGTTGAGGCGGGATCCTGGGGTATATTCTCGAGTTACGACGGGGATGGCCCTTCCACACACGTGTTAGTTCAGCGACGTCAGGACTCCTGCCTAGTTGCTAGGGACAACTCGGGATTCTCCTCGAGGCTTGGCAGGGCAATTGGAACGCTTCTCCAACTGAGGCGGGAGACCAAGTGTCCCTTTCCACGTGCCACAGGAATCCTGGGACCCCTATCAAGTTTCACGAGGAGTCAGGCATCGTCTCCTTTGGAGGCACTGATCTCCGCGTACCTCTGGAGTTTTCAAAGGATGTGAGGCCTCCGGGCGCGATGAGGTGGGGAACTAGGTCTTTCTCTGTGGTCTACACAGGTGATTCAGACATCCTTTCGTCTTGGGAGATGCAAGGCGAGCCTGCATTCAAGTCACTGCAGGGATATTCGGCCTTATTTCGAGCCAGAGCATCGCGGTGTCCATTCCACTTGAGGCCGCAAAATCAGGGTCCCTCTCACATAGCTAGAGCTGAGAGAAGCCTCCTCTTGAGGTGCTTGTGGTAAGGTGGTATACTTCTGGAGTCGAAGCCAGCGACTAACCTCTCATCTCGAGTTGATTTTTGGTCCACGGAGCTCTTTCGTGTTGCTACAGTGACCTCAGGATCCCTCTAGCCTTGAAACAGTGTTCTTGGGGTTTCTCTGGAGTGCCATCAAGGAAATCAAGGCTACTTTCATGTGTGATGTGCAACACGGAATTACTCTGCACGCAGTGCAGGGGAATCGGGCCTCATCTCGCGGCGAGGGGGAAGTCTCATGGTTTTTCTCGAGTTGCGGCGGGAACCTGGGGTATATTCTCGAGTTACGACGGGGATGGCCGTTCCACCCATGTGTTTTTCAGCGACGTCAGGACTCCTGCCTAGTTGCGAGGGACAACTCGGGATTCTCCTCTAGGATTGGCAGGGCAATTGGGACACCTCTCCAGCTGTGGCGGGAGACCAAGGGTCCCTTTCCACGTGCCACAGGAATCCT
This sequence comes from Cervus elaphus, assembly GCF_910594005.1. Taxonomy (NCBI): domain Eukaryota; kingdom Metazoa; phylum Chordata; class Mammalia; order Artiodactyla; family Cervidae; genus Cervus; species Cervus elaphus. The sequence goes on along the minus strand of NW_025316680.1, from coordinate 3,985,822 downwards.
GGGACTCCTATCAAGTTTCACGAGGAGTCAGGCATCGTCTCCTTTGGAGGCACTGATCTCCGCATACCTCTGGAGTTTTCAAAGGATGTGAGGCCTCCGGTCGCGATGAGGTGGGGAACTAGGTCTTTCTCTGTGGTCTCCACAGGGGATTCAGACATCCTTTCATCTCGGGAGATGCAAGACGAGCCTGCATTCAAGTCACTGCAGGGATATTCGGCCTTATTTCGAGTCAGGGCATCGCGGTTTCCTTTCCAATTGAGGCAGCAAAATCAGGGTCCCTCTCACATACCTAAAGCTGAGAGAAGCCTCCTCTTGACGTGCTCATGGTAAGGTGGTATTCCTCTGGAGTCGAAGCCAGGGACTAACCTCTCATCTCGAGTTGGTTTTTGGTCCACGGAGCTCTTTCGTGTTGCTACAGTGACCTCAGGATCCCTCTAGCCTTGAAACAGTGTTCTTGGGGTTTCTCTGGAGTGCAATCAAGGAAATCAAGGCTCCTTTCATGTGTGATGTGCAACACGGAATTGCTCTGCACGCAGTGCAGGGGAATCGGGCCTCATCTCGCGGAGAGGGGGAAGTCTCATGGTTTTTCTCGAGTTGCGGCGGGAACCTGGGGTATATTCTCGAGTTACGACGGGGATGGCCCTTCCACCCACGTGTTTGTTCAGCGACGTCAGGACTCCTGCCTAGTCGCGAGGGACAACTCGGGATTCTCCTCGAGGCTTGGCAGGGCAATTGGGACGCCTCTCCAGCTGAGGCGGGAGACCAAGGGTCCCTTTCCACGTGCCACAGGAATCCTGGGACTCCTATCAAGTTTCACGAGGAGTCAGGCATCGTCTCCTTTGGAGGCACTGATCTCCACGTACCTCTGGAGTTTTCTAAGGTTGTGAGGCCTCCGGTCGCCATGAGGTGGGGAAATAGGTCTTTCTCTGTGGTCTCCACAGGGGATTCAGACATCCTTTCGTCTTGGGAGATGCAAGACGAGCCTGCATTCAAGTCACTGCAGGGATATCCGGCCTTATTTCGAGTCAGGGCATCGCGGTGTCCATTCCACTTGAGGCCGCAAACTCAGGGTCCCTCTCACATACCTAGAGCTGAGAGAAGCCTCCTCTTGAGGTGCTTGTGGTAAGGTGGTATTCCTCTGGAGTCGAAGCCAGGGACTAACCTCTCATCTCGAGTTGATTTTTGGTCCACGGAGCTCTTTCCTGTTGCTACAGTGACCTCAGGATCCCTGTAGCCTTGAAACAGTGTTCTTGGGGTTTCTCTGGAGTGCCATGAAGGAAATCAAGGCTCCTTTCATGTGTGATGTGCAACACGGAATTGCTCTGCACGCAGTGCAGGGCAATCGGGCCTCATCTCGCGGCGAGGGGGAAGTCTCATGGTTTTTCTGGAGTTTCGGCGGGAACCTGGGCTATATTCTCGAGTTACGACGGGGATAGCCCTTCCACCCACGTGTTTCTTCAGCGACGTCAGGACTCCTGCCTAGTTGCGAGGGATAACTCGGGATTCTCCTCGAGGCTTGGCAGGGCAATTGGGACGCCTCTCCAGCTGAGGCGGGAGACCAAGGGTCCCTTTCCACGTGCCACAGGAATCCTGGGACTCCTATCAAGTTTCACGAGGAGTCAGGCATCGTCTCCTTTGGAGGCACTGATCTCCGCGTACCTCTGGAGTTTTCAAGGGATGTGAGGCCTCCGGTCGCGATGAGGTGGGGAACTAGGTCTTTCTCTGTGGTCTCCACAGGGGATTCAGACATCCTTTCGTCTTGGGAGATGCAAGACGAGCCTGCATTCAAGTCACTGCAGGGATATCCGGCCTTATTTCGAGTCAGGGCATGGCGGTCTCCATTCGACTTGAGACCGCAAACTCAGGGTCCCTCTCACATAGCTAGAGCTGAGAGAAGCCTACTCTTGAGGTGCTTGTGGTAAGGTGGTATTCCTCTGGAGTCGAAGCCAGGGACTAACCTCTCATCTCGAGTTGATTTTTGGTCCACGGGGTTCTTTCTGTTGCTACAGTGACCTCAGGATCCCTCTAGCCTTGAAACAGTGTTCTTGGGGTTTCTCTGGAGTGCCGTGAAGGAAATCAAGGTTCCTTTCATGTGTGATGTGCAACACGGAATTGCTCTGCACGCAGTGCAGGGGAATCGGGCCTCATCTCGCGGCGAGGGGGAAGTCTCATGGTTTTTCTCGAGTTGTGGCGGGAACCTGGGGTATATTCTCGAAGTACAAAGGGATGGCCCATCCAACCACGTGTTTGTTCAGCGACGTCAGGACTCCTGCCTAGTTGCGAGGGACAACTCGAGATTCCTCTCGAGGCTTGGTAGGGCAATTGGAACGCCTCTCCAGCTGAGGCGGGAGACCAAGGGTCCCTTTCCACGTGCCACAGGAATCCTGGGACTCCTATAAAGTTTCACGAGGAGTCAGGCATCGTCTCCTTTGGAGGCACTGATCTCCGCATACCTCTGGAGTTTTCAAAGGATTTGAGGCCTTCGGTCGCCATGAGGTGGGGAACTAGGTCTTTCTCTGTGGTCTCCACAGGGGATTCAGACATCCTTTCATCTTGGGAGATGCAAGACGAGCCTGCATTCAAGTCACTGCAGGGATATTCGGCCTTATTTGGAGTCATGGCATCGCGGTGTCCATTCCACTTGAGGCCGCAAAATCAGGGTCCCTCTCACATACCTAGATCTGAGAGAAGCCTCCTCTTGAAGAGCTTGTGGTAAGGTGGTATTCCTCTGGAGTCGAAGCCAGGGACTAACCTCTCATCTCGAGTTGATTTTTGGTCCACGGAGCTCTTTCGTGTTGCTACAGTGACCTCAGGATCCCTCTAGCCTTGAAACAGTGTTCTTGGGGTTTCTCTGGAGTGCCATCAAGGAAATCAAGGCTCCTTTCTTGTTTGATGTGCAACACGGAATTGCTCTGCACGCAGTCGAGGGGAATTGGGCCTCATCTCGCGGCGAGGTGGAAGTCTCATGGTTTTTCTCGAGTTGTGGCGGGAACCTGGGGAATATTCTCGAGTTACGACGGGGATGGCCCTTCCACACACGTGTTTGTTCAGCGACGTCAGGACTCCTGCCTAGTTGCGAGGGACAACTCGGGATTCTCCTCGAGGCTTGGCAGGGCAATTGGGACGCCTCTCCAGCTGAGGCGGGAGACCAAGGGTCCCTTTCCACGTGCCACAGGAATCCTGGGACTCCTATCAAGTTTCACGAGGAGTCAGGCATCGTCTCCTTTGGAGGCACTGATCTCCGCGTACCTCTGGAGTTTTCAAAGGATGTGAGGCCTCCGGTCGCGATGAGGTGGGGAACTAGGTCTTTCTCTGTGGTCTCCACAGGGGATTCAGACATCCTTTCGTCTTGGGAGATGAAAGACGAGCCTGCATTCAAGTCACTGCAGGGATATCCGGCCTTATTTCGAGTCAGGGCATCGCGGTCTCCATTCCACTTGAGGCCGCAAACTCAGGGTCCCTCTCACATACCTAGAGCTGAGAGAAGCCTCCTCTTGAGGTGCTTGTGGTAAGGTGGTATTCCTCTGGAGTCGAAGCCAGGGACTAACCTCTCATCTCGAGTTGATTTTTAGTCCACGGAGCTCTTTCGTGTTGCTACAGTGACCTCAGGATCCCTCTAGCCTTGAAACAGTGTTCTTGGGGTTTCTCTGGAGTGCCATTAAGGAAATCAAGGCTCCTTTCATGTGTGATGTGCAACACGGAATTGCTCTGCATGCAGTGCATGGTATCGGGCCTTATTTTGCGGCGAGGGGGAAGCCTCATGGTTTTTCTCGAGTTGCGGCGGGAACCTGGGGTATATTCTCGAGTTACGACGGGTATGGCGCTTCCACCTACGTGTTTGTTCAGCGACGTCAGGACTCCTGCCTAGTTGCGAGGGACAACTCGGGATTCTCCTCGAGGCTTGGCAGGGCAATTGGGACGCCTCTCCAGCTGAGGCGGGAGACCAAGGGTACCTTTCCACGTGCCACAGAAATCCTGGGACTCCTATCAAGTTTCACGAGGAGTCAGGCATCGTTTCCTTTGGAGGCACTGATCTCCGCGTACCTCTGGAGTTTTCAAAGGATGTGAGGCCTCCGGTCGCGATGAGGTGGGGAACTAGGTCTTTCTCTGTGGTCTCCACAGGGGATTCAGACATCCTTTCGTCTTAGGAGATGCAAAGCAAGCCTGCATTCAAGTCACTGCAGGGATATCCGGCCTTATTTCGAGTCAGGGCATCGCGGTGTCCATTCCACTTGAGGCCGCAAACTCAGGGTCCCTCTCACATACCTAGAGCTGAGAGAAGCCTCCTCTTGAGGTGCTTGTGGTAAGGTGGTATTCCTCTGGAGTCGAAGCCAGGGACTAACCTCTCATCTCGAGTTGATTTTTGGTCCACGGAGCTCTTTCGTGTTGCTACAGTGACCTCAGGATCCCTCTAGCCTTGAAACAGTGTTCTTGGGGTTTCTCTGGAGTGCCATCAAGGAAATCAAGGCTCCTTTCATGTGTGATGTGCAACTCGGAATTGCTCTGCATGCAGTGCAGGGTATCGGGCCTCATTTTGCGGCCAGGGGGAAGTCTCATGGTTTTTCTCGAGTTGCGATGGGAACATGGGGTATATTCTCGAGTTACGATGGGGATGGCCCTTCCACCCACGTGTTTGTTCAGCGACGTCAGACTCCAGCCTAGTTGCAGGGGACAACTCGGGATTTTCCTCGAGGCTTAGCAGGGCAATTGAGAGGCCTCTCCAGCTGAGGCGGGAGACCAAGAGTCCCTTTCCACGTGCCACAGGAATCCTGGGACTCCTATCAAGTTTCACGAGGAGTCAGGCATCGTCTCCTTTGGAGGCACTGATCTCCGCCTACTTCTGGAGTTTTCAAAGGATGTGAGGCCTCCGGTCGCGATGAGGTGGGGAACTAGGTCTTTCTCTGTGGTCTCCACAGGGGATTCAGACATCCTTTCGTCTTCGGAGATGCAAGACGAGCCTGCATTCAAGTCACTGCAGGGTTATCCGGCCTTATTTCGAGTCAGGGCATCGCAGTGTCCATTCCACTTGAGGCCGCAAACTCAGGGTCCCTCTCACATACCTAGAGCTGAGAGAAGCCTCCTCTTGAGGTGCTTGTGGTAAGGTTGTATTCCTCTGGAAACGAAGCCAGGACTAACCTCTCATCTCGAGTTGATTTTTGGTCCACGGAGCTCTTTCCTGTTGCTACAGTGACCTTAGGATCCCTCTAGCCTTGAAACAGTGTCCTTGGGGTTTCTCTGGAGTGCCATCAAGGAAATCAAGGCTCCTTTCATGTTTGATGTGCAGCACGGAATTGCTCTGCACGCAGTGCAGGGGAATCGGGCCTCATCTCGCGGCGAGGGGGAAGTCTCATGGTTTTTCTCGAGTTGCGATGGGAACCTGGGGTATATTGTCGAGTTACGACGGGGATGGCCCTTCCACCCACGTGTTTGTTCAGCGACGTCAGACTCCTGCCTAGTTGCGAGTGACAACTCGGGATTCTCCTCGAGGCTTGGCAGGGCAATCGGGACGCCTCTCCAGCTGAGGCCGGAGACCAAGGGTCCCTTTCCACGTGCCACAGGAATCCTGGGACTCCTATCAAGTTTCACGAGGAGTCAGGCATCGTCTCCTTTGGAGGCACTGATCTCCGCGTACCTCTGGAGTATTCAAAGGATGTGAGGCCTCCGGTCGCGATGAGGTGGAGAACTAGGTCTTTCTCTCTGGTCTCCACAGGGGATTCAGACATCCTTTCATCTTGGGAGATGCAAGACGAGCCTGCATTCAAGTCACTGCAGGGATATCCGGCCTTATTTCGAGTCAGGGCATCGCAGTGTCCATTCCGCTTGAGGCCCCAAAATCAGGGTCCCTCTCACATACCTAGAGCTGAGAGAAGCCTCCTCTTGAGGTGCTTGTGGTAAGGTGGTATTCCTCTGGAGTCGAAGCCAGGGACTAACCTCTCATCTCGAGTTGATTTTTGGTCCACGGAGCTCTTTCGTGTTGCTACAGTGACCTCAGGATCCCTCTCGCCTTGAAACAGTGTTCTTGGGGTTTCTCTGGAGTGCCATCAAGGAAATCAAGGCTCCTTTCATGTGTGATGTGCAACACGGAATTGCTCTGCACGCAGTGCAGGGGAATCGGGCCTCATCTCGCGGCGAGGGGGAAGTCTCATGGTTTTTCTCGAGTTACGGCGGGAACCTGGGGAATATTCTCGAGTTACGACGGGGATGGCCCTTCCACACACGTGTCTCTTCAGCGACGTCAGAACTCCTGCCTAGTTGCAAGGGACAACTCGGGATACTCCTCGAGGCTTGGCAGGGCAATTGGGACGCCTCTCCAGCTGAGGCGGGAGACAAAGGATCCCTTTCCACGTGCCACAGAAATCCTGGGACTCCTATCAAGTTTCACGAGGAGTCAGGCATCGTCTCCTTTGGAGGCACTGATCTCCGCGTACCTCTGAAGTTTTCAAAGGATGTGAGGCCTCCGGTCGCGATGAGGTGGGGAACTAGGTCTTTCTCTGTGGTCTCCACAGGGGATTCAGACATCCTTTCGTCTTGGGAGATGCAAGACGAGCCTGCATTCATGTCACTGCAGGGATAACCGGCCTTATTTCGCGTCAGGACATCGCAGTGTCCATTCCACTTGAGACCGCAAACTCAGGTTCCCTCTCACATACCTAGAGCTGAGAGAAGCCTCCTCTTGAGGTGCTTGTGGTAAGGTGGTATTCCTCTGGAGTCAAAGAAAGGAACTAACCTCTCATCTCGAGTTGATTCTTGGTCCACGGAGCTCTTTAGTGTTGCTACAGTAACCTCAGGATCCCTCTCGCCTTGAAACAGTGTTCTTGGTGTTTCTCTGGAGTGCCATCAAGGAAATCAAGGCTCCTTTCATGTGTGATGTGCAACACGGAATTGCTCTGCATGCAGTGCAGGGTATCGGGCCTAATTTTGCGGCGAGGGGGAATTCTCATGGTTTTTCTCGAGTTGCGATGGGAACCTGGGGTATATTTTCGAGTTACGACGGGGATGGCCCTTCCACACACGTGTTTGTTCAGTGACGTCAGACTCCTGCCTAGTTGCGAGGGACAACTCGGGATTCTCCTCGAGGTTTGGCAGGGCAATTGGGACGCCTCTCCAGCTGAGGCGGGAGACCAAGGGTCCCTTTCCACGTGCCACAGGAATCCTGGGACTCCTATCAAGTTTCACGAGGAGTCAGGCATCGTCTCCTTTGGAGGCACTGATCTCCGCGTACCTCTGGAGTTTTCAAAGGATGTGAGGCCTCCGGTCGCGATGAGGTGGGGAACTAGGTCTTTCTCTGTGGTCTCCACAGTGGATTCAGACATCCTTTCGTCTTGGGAGATGCAAGACGAGCCTGCATTCAAGTCACTTCAGGGATATCCGGACTTATTTCGACTCAGGGCATCGCAATGTCCATTCCACTTGAGGCCGGAAACTCAGGGTCCCTCTCACATACCTAGAGGTGAGAGAAGCCTCCTCTTGAGGTGCTTGTGGTAAGGTGGTATTCCTCTGGAGTCGAAGCCAGGGACTAACCTCTCATCTCGAGTTGATTCTTGGTCCACGGAGCTCTTTCGTGTTGCTACAGTGACCTCAGGATCCCTCTCGCCTTGAAACAGTGTTCTTGGGGTTTCTCTGGAGTGCCATCAAGGAAATCAAGGCTCCTTTCATGTGTGATGTGCAACACGGAATTGCTCTGCACGCAGTGCAGGGGAATCGGGCCTCATCTCGTGGCGAGGGGGCAGTCTCATGGTTTTTCTCGAGTTGCGGCGGGAACCTGGGGTATATTCTCGAGTTACGACGGGGATGGCCCTTCCACACACGTGTCTCTTCAGCGACGTTAGGACTCCTGCCTAGTTGTGAGGGACAACTCAGGATACTCCTCGAGGCTTGGCAGGGCAATTGGGACGCCTCTCCAGCTGAGGCGGGAGACCAAGGGTCCCTTTCCACGTGCCACAGGAATCCTGGGACTCCTATCAAGTTTCACGAGGAGTCAGGCATCGTCTCCTTTGGAGGCACTGATCTCTGCGTACCTCTGGAGTTTTCAAAGAATGTGAGGTCTCCGGTCGCGATGAGGTGGGGAACTAGGTCTTTCTCTGTGGTCTCCACAGGGGATTCAGACATCCTTTCATCTTGGGAGATGCAAGACGAGCCTGCATTCAAGTCACTGCAGGGATATCCGGCCTTATTTCGAGTCAGGGCATCGCGGTGTCCATTCCACTTGAGACCGCAAACTCAGGGTCCCTCTCACATACCTAGAGCTGAGAGAAGCCTCCTCTTGAGGTGCTTGTGGTAAGGTGGTATTCCTCTGGAGTCGAAGCCAGGGACTAACCTCTCATCTCGAGTTGATTTTTGGTCCACGTAGCTCTTTCGTGTTGCTACAGTGACCTCAGGATCCCTCTCGCCTTGAAACAGTGTTCTTGGGGTTTCTCTGGAGTGCCATCAAGGAAATCAAGGCTCCTTTCATGTGTGATGTGCAACACGGAATTGCTCTGCACGCAGTGCAGGGGAATCGGGCCTCATCTCGTGGCGAGGGGGCAGTCTCATGGTTTTTCTCGAGTTGCGGCGGGAACCTGGGGTATATTCTCGAGTTACGACGGGGATGGCCCATCCACCCACGTGTTTCTTCAGCGAGGTCAGACTCCTGCCTAGTTGCAAGGGACAACTCGGGATTTTCCTCGAGGCTTGGCAGGGCAATTGGGACGCCTCTCCAGCTGAGCCTGGAGACCAAGGGTCCCTTTCCACGTGCCACAGGAATCCTGGGACTCCTATCAAGTTTCACGAGGAGTCTGGCATCGTCTCCTTTGGAGGCACTGATCTCCGCGTACCTCTGGAGTTTTCAAAGGATGTGAGGCCTCCGGTCGCGATGAGGTGGGGAACTAGGTCTTTCTCTGTGGTCTCCACAGAGGATTCAGACATCCTTTCGTCTTGGGAGATGCAAGACGAGCCTGCATTCAAGTCACTGCAGGGATATCCGGCCTTATTTCGACTCAGGGCATCGCAATGTCCATTCCACTTGAGGCCGGAAACTCAGGGTCCCTCTCACATACCTAGAGCTGAGAGAAGCCTCCTCTTGAGGTGCTTGTGGTAAGGTGGTATTCCTCTGGAGTCGAAGCCAGGGACTAACCTCTCATCTTGAGTTGATTTTTGGTCCACGGAGCTCTTTCGTGTTGCTACAGTGACCTCAGGATCCCTCTCGCCTTGAAACAGTGTTCTTGGGGTTTCTCTGGAGTGCCATCAAGGAAATCAAGGCTCATTTCATGTGTGATGTGCAACACGGAATTGCTCTGCACGCAGTGCAGGGGAATCGGGGCTCATCTCGTGGCGAGGGGGCAGTCTCATGGTTTTTCTCGAGTTGCGGCGAGAACCTGAGGTATATTCTCGAGTTACGACGGGGATGGCCCTTCCACACACGTGTCTCTTCATCGACGTCAGGACTCCTGCCTAGTTGCGAGGGACAACTCAGGATACTCCTCGAGGCTTGGCAGGGCAATTGGGACGCCTCTCCAGCTGAGGCGGGAGACCAAGGGTCCCTTTCCACGTGCCACAGGAATCCTGGGACTCCTATCAAGTTTCACGAGGAGTCAGGCATCGTCTCCTTTGGAGGCACTGATCTCCGCATACCTGTGGAGTTTTCAAAGGATGAGAGGACTCCGGTCGCGATGAGGTGGGGAACTAGGTCTTTCTCTGTGGTCTCCACAGGGGATTCAGACATCCTTTCTTCTTGGGAGATGCAAGACGAGCCTGCATTCAAGTCACTGCAGGGATATTCGGCCTTATTTCGAGTCAGGGCATCGCGGTGTCCATTCCACTTGAGGCCGCAAACTCAGGGTCCCTCTCACATACCTAGAGCTGAGATAAGCCTGCTCTTGAGGTGCTTGTGGTAAGGTGGTATTCCTCTGGAGTCGAAGCCAGGGACAAACCTCTCATCTCGAGTTGATTTTTGGTCCACGGAGCTCTTTCGTGTTGCTACAGTGACCTCAGGATCCCTCGAGCCTTGAAACAGTGTTCTTGGGTTTTCTCTGGAGTGCCATCAAGGAAATCAAGGCTCCTTTCATGTGTGATGTGCAACACGGAATTGCTCTGCACGCAGTGCAGGGGAATCGGGCCTCATCTCGCGGCGAGGGGGAAGTCTCATGGTTTTTCTCGAGTTGCGGCGGGAACCTGGGGTATATTCTCGAGTTACGACGGGGATGGCCCTTCCACCCACGTGTTTGTTCAGCCATGTCAGGAATCCTGCCTAGTTGCGAGGGACAACTCGGGATTCTCCTCGAGGCTTGGCAGGGCAATTGGGACGCCTCTCCAGCTGATGCGGTAGACCAAGGGTCCCTTTCCATGTGCCACAGGAATCCTGGGACTCCTATCAAGTTTCACGAGGAGTCAGGCATCGCCTCCTTTGGAGGCACTGATCTCCGCGTACCTCTGGAGTTTTCAAAGGATGTGAGGCCTCTGGTCGCCATGAGGTGGGAAAGCAGGTTTTCTCTGTGGTCTCCCCAGGGGATTCAGACATCCTTTCGTCTTGGGAGATGCAAGACGAGCCTGCATTCAAGTCACTGCATGGATATTCGGCCTTATTTCGAGTCAGGGCATCGCGGTGTCCATTCCACTTGAGGCCGCAAAATCAGGGTCCCTCTCACATACCTAGAGCTGAGAGAATCCTCCTCTTGAGGTGCTTGTGGTAAGGTGGTATTCGTCTGGAGTCGAAGCCAGGGACTAACCTCTCATCTCGAGTTGATTCGTGGTCCACGGAGCTCTTTCGTGTTGCTACAGTGACCTCGGTTTCCCTCTAGCCTTGAAACAGTGTTCTTGGAGTTTCTCTGGAGTGCCATCAAGGAAATCAAGGCTCCTTTCATGTGTGATGTGCAACAGGGAATTGCTCTGCACGCAGTGCAGGGTATCGGGCCTCATTTTTCGGCGAGGGGGAAGTCTCATGGTTTTTCTCGAGTTGCTGTGTGAACCTGGGGTATATTCTCGAATTACGACGGGGATGGCCCTTCAACCCACGTGTTTGTTCAGCGACGTCAGGACTCCTGCCTAGTTGGGAGGGACAACTCGGGATTCTCCTCGAGGCTTGGCAGGGCAATTGGGACTCCTCTCAATCTGAGGCGGGAGACCAAGGGTCCCTTTCCACGTGCCACAGGAATCCTGGGACTCCTATCAAGTTTCACGAGCAGTCAGGCATCGTCTCCTTTGGAGGCACTGATCTCCGCGTACCTCTGGAGTTTTCAAAGGATGTGAGGCCTCCGGTCGTCATGAGGTGGGGAACTAGGTCTTTTTCTGTGGTCTCCACAGGGGATTCAGACATCCTTTCATCTTGGGAGAAGCAAGACGAGCCTGCATTCAAGTCACTGCAGGGATATTCGGCCTTATTTCGAGTCAGGGCATCACGGTGTCCATTCCACTTGAGACCGCAAACTCAGGGTCCCTCTCACATATCTAGACCTGAGAGAAGCCTCCTCTTGAGGTGCTTGTGGTAAGGTGGTATTCCTCTGGAGTCGAAGCCAGGGACTAACCTCTCAAATCGAGTTGGTTTTTTTGTCCACGGAGCTCTTTTGTGTGGCTACAGTGACCTCAGGATCCCTCTACCTTGAAACAGTGTTCTTGGGGTTTCTCTGGAATGCCATCAAGGAAGTCAAGGCTCCTTTCATGTGTGATGTGCAAGACGGAATTGCTCTGCAGGCAGTGCAGGGGAATCTGGCCTCATCTCGCGGCGAGGGGGAAGTCTCATGGTTTTTCTCGAGTTGCGGCGGGAACCTGGGGTATATTCTCGAGTTACGAAGGGGATGGCCCTTCCACCCACGTGTTTGTTCAGCCACGTCAGGACTCCTGCCTAGTTGCGAGGGACAACTCGGGATTATCCTCGAGGCTTGGCAGGGCAATTGGGACGCCTCTCCAGCTGAGGTGGGAGACCAAGTTTCCCTTTCCCCGTGCCACAGGAATCCTGGGACTCCTATCAAGTTTCACGAGGAGTCAGGCATCGTCTCCTTTTGAAGCACTGATCTCCGCGGACCTCTGGAGTTTTCAAAGGATGTGAGGCCTCTGGTCGCGATGAGGTGGGTAAGTAGGTTTTCTCTGTTGTCTCCACAGGGGTTTCAGATATCCTTTCGTCTTGGGAGATGCAAGACGAGCCTGCATTCAAGTCACTGCAGGGATATTCGGCCTTATTTCGCGTCAGGGCATTGCGGTGTCCATTCCACTTGAGGCCGCAAACTCAGGGTCCCTCTCACATAGCTAGAGCTGAGAGAAGCCTCCTCTTGAGGTGCTTGTGGTAAGATGGTATTCCTCTGGAGTCTAAGCCAGGACTAACCTCTCGTCTCGAGTTGATTTTTGGTCCACGGAGCTCTTTCGTGTTGCTACAGTGACCTCAGGATCCCTCTAGCCTTGAAACAGTGTTCTTGGGGTTTCTCTGGACTGCCATCAAGGAAATCAAGGCTCCTTTCATGTGTGATGTGCAACACGGAATTGCTCTGCACGCAGTGCAGGGGAATCGGGCCTCATCTCGCGGCGAGGGGGAAGTCTCATGGTTTTTCTCGAGTTGCGGCGGGAACCTGGGGTATATTCTCAAGTTACGACGGGGATGGCCCTTCCACACACGTGTTTGTTCAGCGACGTCAGGACTCCTGCCTAGTTGCGAGGGACAACTCGGGATTCTCCTCGAGGCTTGGCAGGGCAATTGGGACGTCTCTCCAGCTGAGGCGGGAGAACAAGGGTCCCTTTCCATGTGCCACAGGAATCCTGGGACTCCTATCAAGTTTCACGAGGAGTCAGGCATCGTCTCCTTTGGAGGCACTGATCTCCGTGTACCTCTGGAGTTTTCAAAGGATGTGAGGCCTCCGGTCGCGATGAGGTGGGGAAGTAGGTTTTCTCTGTGGTCTCAACAGGGGATTCAGACATCCTTTCGTCTTGGGAGATGCAAGACGAGCCTGCATTCAAGTCACTGCAGGGATATTCGGCCTTATTTCGAGTCAGGGCATCACGGTGTCCATTCCATTTGAGGCCGCAAACTCAGGGTCCCTCTCACATAGCTAGAGCTGATAGAAGCCTCCTCTTGAGGTGCTTGTGGAAAGGTGGTATTCCTCTGGAGTCGAAGCCAGGGACTAACCTCTCATCTCGAGTTGATTTTTGGTCCACGGAGCTCTTTCGTGTTGCTACAGTGACCTCAGGATCACTCTAGCCTTGAAACAGTGTTCTTGGGGTTTCTCTGGAGTGCCATCAAGGAAATCAAGGCTCCTTTCATGTGTGATGTGCAACACGGAATTGCTCTGCACGCAGTGAAGGGGAATCGGGCCTCATCTCGTGGCGAGGGGGAATTCTCATGGTTTTTCTCGAGTTGCGGCGGGAACCTGGGGTATATTCTCGAGTTATGACGGGGATGGCCCTTCCACACACGTTTTAGTTCAGCGATGGCAGGACTCTTGCCTAGTTGCGAGGGACAACTCGGGATTCTCCTCGAGGCTTGGCAGGGCAATTGGGACGCCTCTCCAGCTGAGGGGGGAGACCAAGGGTCCCTTTCCACGTGCCACAGGAATCCTGGGACTCCTATCAAGTTTCACGAGGAGTCAGGCATCGTCTCCTTTGGAGGCACTGATCTCCGCGTACCTCTGGAGTTTTCAAAGGATGTGAGGCCTCCGGTCGCGATGAGGTGGGGAACTAGGTCTTTCTCTGTGGTCTCCACAGGGGATTCAGACATCCTTTCGTCTTGGGAGATGCAAGAAGAGCCTGCATTCAAGTCACTGCAGGGATATCCGGCCTTATTTCGCGTCAGGGCATCCCGGTGTCCATTCCACTTGAGGCCGCAAACTCAGGGTCCCTCTCACATACCTAGAGCTGAGAGAAGCCTCCTCTTGAGGTGCTTGTGGTAAGGTGGTATTCCTCTGGAGTCGAAGCCAGGGACTAAGCTCTCATCTCGAGTTGATTTTTGGTCCACGGAGCTCTTTCGTGTTGCTACAGTGACCTCAGGATCCCTCTAGCCTTGAAACAGTGTTCTTGGGGTTTCGCTGGAGTGCCGTCAAGGAAATCAAGGCTCCTTTCATGTGTGATGTGCAACACGGAATTGCTCTGCACGCAGTGCAGGGGAATCAGGCCTCATCTCGCAGCGAGGGGGAAGTCTCATGGTTTTTCTCGAGTTGCGGCGGGAACCTGGGGTATATTTTCGTGTTACGACGGGGATGGCCTTTCCACACACGTGTTAGTTCAGCGATGGCAGGACTCCTGCCTAGTTGCGAGGGACAACTCGGGGTTCTCTTCGAGGCTTGGCAGGGCAATTGGGACGCCTCTCCAGCTGAGGCGGGAGACCAAGGGTCCCTTTCCACGTGCCACAGGAATCCTGGAAATCCTATCAAGTTTCACAAGAAGTCAGGCATCGTCTCCTTTGGAGGCACTGATCTCCGCGTACCTCTGGAGTTTTTAAAGGATGTGAGGCCTCCGGTCGCAATGAGGCGGGGAAGTAGGTCTTTCTCTGTGGTCTCCACAGGGGATTCAGACATCCTTTCGTCTTGGGAGATGCAAGACGAGCCTGCATTCAAGTCACTGCAGGGATATCCGGCCTTATTTCGAGTCAGGGCATCACGGTGTCCATTCCACTTGAGGCCGCAAACTCAGGATCCCTCTCACATAGCTAGAGCTGAGAGAAGCCTCCTCTTGAGATGCTTGTGGTAAGGTGGTATTCCTCTGGAGTCGAAGCCAGGGACTAACCTCTCATCTCGAGTTGATTTTTGGTCCACGGAGCTCTATCGTGCTGCTAGAGTGACCTCAGGATCCCTCTAGCCTTGAAACAGTGTTCTTGGGGTTTCTCTGGAGTGCCATTAAGGAAATCAAGGCTCCTTTCATGTGTGATGTGTAACACGGAATTGCTCTGCACGCAGTGCAGGGGAATCGGGCCTCATCTCGCGGCGAGGGGGAAGTCTCATGGTTTTTCTCGAGTTGCGGCGGGAACCTGGGGTATATTCTCAAGTTACGACGGGGATGGCCCTTCCACACACGTGTTTCTTCAGCGACGTCAGGACTCCTGCCTAGTTGCGAGGGACAACTCGGGATTCTCCTCGAGGCTTGGCAGGGCAATTGGGACGCCTCTCCAGCTGAGGCGGGAGACCAACGGTCCCTTTCCACGTGCCACAGGAATCCTGGGACTCCTATCAAGTTTCACGAGGAGTCAGGCATGGTCTCCTTTGGAGGCACTGATCTCCGCGTACCTCTGGATTTTTCAAGGGATGTGAGGCCTCCGGTCGCGATGAGCTGGGGAACTAGGTCTTTCTCTGTGGTCTCCACAGGGGATTCAGACATCCTTTCGTCTTGGGAGATGCAAGACGAGGCTGCATTCAAGTCACTGCAGGGATATCCGGCCTTATTTCGAGTCAGGGCATTGCGGTCTCCATTCCACTTGAGGCCGCAAACTCAGGGTCCCTCTCACATACCTAGAGCTGAGAGAAGCCTCATCGTGAGGTGCTTGTGGTAAGGTGGTATTCCTCTGGAGTCGAAGCCAGGGACTAACCTCTCATCTCGAGTTGATTCTTGGTCCACGGAGCTCTTTCATGTTGCTACAGTGACCTCAGGATCCCTCTAGCCTTGAAGCAGTGTTCTTGGGGTTTCTCTGGAGTGCCATCAAGGAAATCAAGGCTCCTTTCATGTGTGATGTGCAACACGGAATTGCTCTGCACGCAGTGCAGGGGAATCGGGCCTCATCTCGCGGCGAGGGGGAAGTCTCATGGTTTTTCTCAAGTTGCGGCAGGAACCTGGGGAATAGTCTCGAGTTACGACGGGGATGGCCCTTCTACACACGTGTTTCTTCAGCGACGTCAGGACTCCTGCCTAGTTGCGAGGGACAACTCGGGATTCTCCTCGAGGCTTGGCAGGGCAATTGGGAACGCCTCTCCAGCTGAGGCGGGAGACCAAGGGTCCCTTTCCACGTGCCACAGGAATCCTGGGACTCCTATCAAATTTCACGAGGAGTCAGGCATCGTCTCCTTTGGAGGCACTGATCTCCGAGTACCTCTGGGACTTTCAAAGGATGTGAGCCCTCCGGTCGCGATGAGGTGGGGAACTAGGTGTTTCTCTGTGGTCTCCACAGGGGATTCAGACATCCTTTCTTCTTGGGAGATGCAAGACGAGCCTGCATTCAAGTCACTGCAGGGATATCCGGCCTTATTTCGAGTCAGGGCATCGCGTCTCCATTCCACTTGAGGCCGCAAACTCAGGGTCCCTCTCACATAGCTAGAGCTGAGAGAAGCCTCCTCTTGAGGTGCTTGTGGTAAGGTGGTATTCCTCTGGAGTCGAAGCCAGGGACTAACCTCTCATCTCGAGTTGATTTTTGGTCCATGGAGCTCTTTAGTGTTGCTACAGTGACCTCAGGATCCCTCTAGCCTTGAAACAGTGTTCTTGGGGTTTCTCTGGAGTGCCACCATGGAAATCAAGGCTCCTTTCATGTGTGATGTGCAACACGGAATTGCTCTGCACGCAGTGCAGGGGAATCGGGCCTCATCTCGCGGTGAGGGGGAAGTCTCATGGTTTTTCTCGAGTTGCGGCGGGAACCTGGGGTGTATTCTCGTGTTACGACGGGGATGGCCCTTCCACCCACGTGTTTGTTCAGCGACGTCAGGACTCCTGCCTAGTTGCGAGGGACAACTCGGGATTCTCCTCGAGGCTTGGCAGGGCAATTGGGACGCCTCTCCAGGTGAGGCGGGAGACCAAGGGTCCCTTTCCACGTGCCACAGGAATCCTGGGACTCCTATCAATTTTCACGAGGAGTCAGGCATCGTCTCCTTTGGAGGCACTCATCTCCGCGTACCTCTGGAGTTTTCAAAGGATGTGAGGCCTCCGGTCGCGATAAGGTGGGGAACTAGGTCTTTCTCTGTGGTCTCCACAGGGGATTTAGACATCCTTTCGTCTTGGGAGATGCAAGACGAGCCTGCATTCAAGTCACTGCAGGGATATCCGGCCTTATTTCGCGTCAGGGCATCGCAGTGTCCACTCCACTTGAGGCCGCAAACTCAGGGTCCCTCTCACATACATAGAGCTGAGAGAAGCCTCCTCTTGAGGTGCTTGTGGTAAGGTGGTATTCCTCTGGAGTCGAAGCCAGGGACTAACCTCTCATCTCGAGTTGATTCTTGGTCCACGGAGCTCTTTCGTGTTGCTACAGTGACCTCAGGATCCCTCTCGCCTTGAAACAGTGTTCTTGGGGTTTCTCTGGAGTGCCATCAAGGAAATCAAGGCTACTTTCATGTTTGATGTGCAACACGGAATTGTTCTGCACGCAGTGCAGGGGAATCGTGCCTCATCTCGCGGCGAGGGGGAAGTCTCATGGTTTTTCTCGAGTTGCGGCAGGAATCTGGAGTATATTCTCGAGTTACGACGGGGATGGCCCTTCCACCCACATGTTTGTTCAGCGACGTCAGGACTCCTGCCTAGTTGCGAGGGACAACTCGGGATTCTCCTCGAGGCTTGGCAGGGCAATTGGGACGCCTCTCCCGCTGAGGCGGGAGACCAAGGGTCACTTTCCACGTGCCACAGGAATCCTGGGACTCCTATCAAGTTTCACGAGGAGTCAGGCATCTTCTCCTTTGGAGGCACTGATCTCCCCATACCTCTGGAGTTTTCAAAGGATGTGAGGCCTCCAGTCGCCATGAGGTGGGGAACTAGGTCTTTCTCTGTGGTCTCCACAGGGGATTCAGACATCCTTTCGTCTTGGGAGATGCAAGACGAGCCTGCATTCAAGTCACTGCAGGGATATCCGGCCTTATTTCGAGTCAGGGCATCGCGTCTCCATTCCACTTGAGGCCGCAAACTCAGGGTCCCTCTCACATATCTAGAGCTGAGAGAAGCCTCCTCTTGAGGTGCTTGTGGTAAGGTGGTATTCCTCTGGAGTCGAAGCCAGGGACTAACCTCTCATCTCGAGTTGATTTTTGGGCCACGGAGCTCTTTCGTGTTGCTACAGTGACCTCAGGATCCCTCTAGCCTTGAAACAGTGTTCTTGGGGTTTCTCTGGAGTGCCATCAAGGAAATCAAGGCTCCTTTCATGTGTGATGTGCAACACGGAATTGCTCTGCACGCAGTGCAGGGGAATCGGGCCTCATCTCGCGGCGAGGGGGAAGTCTCATGGTTTTTCTCGAGTTGCGGCGGGAACCTGGGGTATATTCTCGAGTTACGACGGGGATGGCCCTTCCACACACGTGTTAGTTCAGCGACGGCAGGACTCCTGCCTAGTTGCGAGGGACAACTCGGGATTCTCCTCGAGGCTTGGCAGGGCAATTGGGACGCCTCTCCAGCTGAGGCGGGAGACCAAGGGTCCCTTTCCACGTGCCACAGGAATCCTGGGACTCCTATCAAGTTTCACGAGGAGTCAGGCATCGTCTCCTTTGGACGCACTGATCTCCGCGTACCTCTGGATTTTTCAAGGGATGTGAGGCCTCCGGTCGCGATGAGCTGGGGAACTAGGTCTTTCTCTGTGGTCTCCACAGGGGATTCAGACATCCTTTCGTCTTGGGAGATGCAAGACGAGGCTGCATTCAAGTCACTGCAGGGATATCCGGCCTTATTTCGAGTCAGGGCATTGCGGTGTCCATTCCACTTGAGGCCGCAAACTCAGGGTCCCTCTCACATACCTAGAGCTGAGAGAAGCCTCCTCTTGAGGTGCTTGTGGTAAGGTGGTATTCCTCTGGAGTCGAAGCCAGGGACTAACCTCTCATCTCGAGTTGATTTTTGGTCCACGGAGCTCTTTCGTGTTGCTACAGTGACCTCAGGATCCCTCTAGCCTTGAAGCAGTGTTCTTGGGGTTTCTCTGGAGTGCCATCAAGGAAATCAAGGCTCCTTTCATGTGTGATGTGCAACACGGAATTGCTCTGCACGCAGTGCAGGGGAATCGGGCCTCATCTCGCGGCGAGGGGGAAGTCTCATGGTTTTTCTCGAGTTGCGGCAGGAACCTGGGGAATAGTCTCGAGTTACGACGGGGATGGCCCTTCTACACACGTGTTTCTTCAGCGACGTCAGGACTCCTGCCTAGTTGCGAGGGACAACTCGGGATTCTCCTCGAGGCTTGGCAGGGCAATTGGGAACGCCTCTCCAGCTGAGGCGGGAGACCAAGGGTCCCTTTCCACGTGCCACAGGAATCCTGGGACTCCTATCAAATTTCACGAGGAGTCAGGCATCGTCTCCTTTGGAGGCACTGATCTCCGAGTACCTCTGGGACTTTCAAAGGATGTGAGCCCTCCGGTCGCGATGAGGTGGGGAACTAGGTGTTTCTCTGTGGTCTCCACAGGGGATTCAGACATCCTTTCGTCTTGGGAGATGCAAGACGAGCCTGCATTCAAGTCACTGCAGGGATATCCGGCCTTATTTCGCGTCAGGGCATCGCGGTGTCCATTCCACTTGAGGCCGCACACTCTGGGTCCCTCTCACATACCTACAGCTGAGAGAAGCCTCCTCTTGAGGTGCTTGTGGTAAGGTGGTATTCCTCTGGAGTCGAAGCCAGGGACTAGCCTCTCATCTCGAGTTGATTTTTGGTCCACGGAGCTCTTTCGTGTTGCTACAGTGACCTCAGGATCCCTCTAGCCTTGAAACAGTGTTCTTGGGGTTTTGCTGGAGTGCCGTCAAGGAAATCAAGGCTCCTTTCATGTGTGATGTGCAACACGGAATTACTCTGCACGCAGTGCAGGGGAATCAGGCCTCATCTCGCGGCGAGGGGGAAGTCTCATGGTTTTTCTCGAGTTGCGGCGGGAACCTGGGGTATATTCTCGAGTTACGACGGGGATGGCCCTTCCACACACGTGTTTCTTCAGCGAAGTCAGGACTCCTGCCTAGTTACGAGGGACAACTCGGGGTTCTCCTCGAGGCTTGGCAGGGCAATTGGGACGCCTCTCCAGCTGAGGCGGGAGGCCAAGGGTCCCTTTCCACGTGCCACAGGAATCCTGGGACTCCTATCAAGTTTCACGAGGAGTCAGGCATCGTCTCCTTTGGAGACACTGATCTCTGCGTACCTCTGGAGTTTTCAAAGGATGTGAGGCCTCCGGTCGCGATGAGGTGGGGAACTAGGTCTTTCTCTGTGGTCTCCACAGGGGATTCAGACATCCTTTCGTCTTGGGAGATGCAAGACGAGCCTGCATTCAAGTCACTGCAGGGATATCCGGCCTTATTTCGAATCAGGGCATCGCGGTGTCCATTCCACTTGAGGCCGCAAACTCAGGGTCCCTCTCACATAGCTAGAGCTGAGAGAAGCCTCCTCTTGAGGTGCTTGTGGTAAGGTGGTATTCCTCTGGAGTCGAAGCCAGGGACTAGCCTCTCATCTCGAGTTGATTTTTGGTCCACGAAGCTCTTTCGTGTTGCTACAGTGACCTCAGGATCCCACTAGCCTTGAAACAGTGTTCTTGGGGTTTCTCTGGAGTGCCATCAAGGAAATCAAGGCTCCTTTCATGTGTGATGTGAAACACGGAATTGCTCTGCACGCAGTGCAGGGGAATCGGGCCTCATCTCGCGGCGAGGGGGAAGTCTCATGCTTTTTCTCGGGTTGAGGCGGGAACCTGGGGTATATTCTCGAGTTACGACGGGGATGGCCCTTCCACACACGTGTTTGTTCAGCGACGTCAGGACTCCTGCCTAGTTGCGAGGGACAACTCGGGATTCTCCTCGAGGCTTGGCAGGGCAATTGGGACGCCTCTCCAGCTGAGGCGGGAGACCAAGGGTCCCTTTCCACGTGCCACAGGAATCCTGGGACTCCTATCAAGTTTCACGAGGAGTCAGGCATCGTCTCCTTTGGAGGCACTGATCTCCGCGTACCTCTGGAGTTTTCAAGGGATGTGAGGCCTCCTGTCGCCATAAGGTGGGGAACTAGGTCTTTCTCTGTGGTCTCCACAGGGGATTCAGACATCCTTTCGTCTTGGGAGATGCAAGACGAGCCTGAATTCAAGTCACTGCAGGGATATCCGGCCTTATTTCGAGTCAGGGCATCGCGGTGTCCATTCCACTTGAGGCCGCAAACTCAGCGTCCCTCTCACATACCTAGAGCTGAGAGAAGCCTCCTCTTGAGGTGCTTGTGGTAAGGTGGTATTCCTCTGGAGTCGAAGCCAGGGACTAACCTCTCATCTCGAGTTGATTCTTGGTCCACGGAGCTCTTTCGTGTTGCTACACTGACCTCAGGATCCCTCTAGCCTTGAAACAGTGTTCTTGGGGTTTCTCTGGAGTGCCATCAAGGAAATCAAGGCTCCTTTCATGTGTGATGTGCAAGACGGAATTGCTCTGTACGCAGTGCAGGGGAATCGGGCCTCATCTCGCGGCGAGGGGGAAGTCTCATGGTTTTTCTCGAGTTGCGGCGGAAACCTGGGGTTTATTCTCGAGTTACGACGGGGATGGGCCTTCCAGCCACGTGTTTGTTCAGCGACGTCAGGACTCCAGCCTAGTTGCGAGGGACAACAAGGGATTCTCTTCGAGGCTTGGCAGGGCAATTGGGACACCTCTCCAGCTGAGGCGGGAGACCAAGGGTCCCTTTCCACGTGCCACAGGAATCCTGGGACTCCTATCAAGTTTCACGAAGAGTCAGGCATCGTCTCCTTTGGAGGCACTCATCTCCGCGTACCTCTGGACTTTTCAAAGGATGTGAGGTCTCCGGTCGCGATGAGGTTGGGAACTACGTCTTTCTCTGTGGTCTCCACAGAGGATTCAGACATCCTTTCATCTTGGGAGATGCAAGAAGAGCCTGCATTCAAGTCACTGCAGGGATATCCCTCCTTATTTCACGTCAGTGCATCGCGGTGTCCATTCCACTTGAGGCCGCAAAATCAGGGTCCCTCTCACATACCTAGAGCTGAGAGAAGCCTCCTCTTGAGGTGCTTGTGGTAAGGTGGTATTCCTCTGGAGTCGAAGCCAGGGACTAACCTCTCATCTCGAGTTGATTTTTGGTCCACGGAGCTCTTTCGTGTTGCTACATTGACCTCAGGATGCCTCTAGCCTTGAAACAGTGTTCTTGGGGTTTCTCTGGAGTGCCATCAAGGAAATCAAGGCTCCTTTCATGTGTGATGTGCAACACCGAATTGCTCTGCACGCAGTGCAGGGGAATCGGGCCTCATCTCGCGGCGAGGGGGAAGTCTCATGGTTTTTCTCGAGTTGCGGCGGGAACCTGGGGTATATTCTCGAGTTACGACGGGGATGGCCCTTCCACACACGTGTTTCTTCAGCGACGTCAGGACTCCTGCCTAGTTGCGAGGGACAACTCGGGATTCTCCTCGAGGCTTGGCAGGGCAATTGGGACGCCTCTCCAGCTGAGGCGGGAGACCAAGGGTCCCTTTCCACGTGCCACTGGAATCCTGGGACTCCTATCAAGTTTCAAGAGGAGTGAGGCATCGTCTCCTTTGGAGGCACTGATCTCCACGTACCTCTGGAGTTTTCAAAGGATGTGAGGCCTCCGAACGCGATGAGGTGGGGAACTAGGTCTTTCTCTGTGGTCTCCACAGGGGATTCAGACATCCTTTCGTCTTGTGAGATGCAAGACGAGCCTGCATTCAAGTCACTGCAGGGATATCCGGCCTTATTTCGCGTCAGGGCATCGCAGTATCCATTCCACTTGAGGCCGCAAACTCAGGGTCCCTCTCACATACCTAGAGCTGAGAGAAGCCTCCTCTTGAGGTGCTTGTGGTAAGGTGGTATTCCTCTGGAGTCGAAGCCAGGGACGAACCTCTCATCTCGAGTTGATTCTTGGTCCACGGAGCTCTTTCGTGTTGTTACAGTGACCTCAGGATCCCTCTAGCCTTGAATCAGTGTTCTTGGGGTTTCTCTGGAGTGCCATCAAGGAAATCAAGGCTCCTTTCATGTGTGATGTGCAAGACGGAATTGCTCTGCACACAGTGCAGGGGAATCGGGCCTCAGCTCGCGGCGAGGTGGAAGTCTCATGGTTTTTCTCGAGTTGCGGCGGGAACCTGGGGTATATTCTCGAGTTACGACGGGGATGGCCCTTCCACACACGTGTTTGTTCAGCGACGTCAGGACTCCTGCCTAGTTGCGAGGGACAACTCGGGATTCTCCTCGAGGCTTGGCAGGGCAATTGGGACGCCTCTCCAGCTGAGGCGGGAGACCAAGGGTCCCTTTCCACGTGGCACAGGAATCCTGGGACTCCTATCAAGTTTCACGAGGAGTCAGGCATCGTCTCCTTTGGAGGCACTGATCTCCGAGTACCTCTGGGACTTTCAAAGGATGTGAGGCCTCCGGTCGCGATGAGGTGGGGAACTAGGTCTTTCTCTGTGGTCTCCACAGGGGATTCAGACATCCTTTCGTCTTGGGAGATGCAAGACGAGCCTGCATTCCAGTCACTGCAGGGATATCCGGCCTTATTTCGAGTCAGGGCATCGCGGTGTCCATTCCACTTGAGGCCGCAAACTCAGGGTCCCTCTCACATAGCTAGAGCTGAGAGAAGCCTCCTCTTGAGGTGCTTGTGGTAAGGTGGTATTCCTCTGGATTCGAAGCCAGGGACTAACCTCTCATCTCCAGTTGATTTTTGGTCCACGGAGCTCTTTCGTGTTGCGACAGTGACCTCAGGGTCCCTCTAGCCTTGAAACAGTGTTCTTGGGGTTTCTCTGGAGTGCCACCATGGAAATCAAGGCTCCTTTCATGTGTGATGTGCAACACGGAATTGCTCTGCACGCAGTGCAGGGGAATCGGGCTTCATCTCGCGGTGAGGGGGAAGTCTCATGGTTTTTCTCGAGTTGCGGCGGGAACCTGGGGTATATTCTCGAGTTACGACGGGGATGGCCCTTCCACCCACGTGTTTGTTCAGCGACGGCAGGATTCCTGCCAAGTTGCGAGGGACAACTCGGGATTCTCCTCGAGGCTTGGCAGGGCAATTGGGACGCCTCTCCAGCTGAGGCGGGAGACCAAGGGTCCCTTTCCATGTGCCACAGGAATCCTGGGACTCCTATCAAGTTTCCCGAGGAGTCAGGCATCGTCTCCTTTGGAGGCACTGATCTCTGCGTACCTCTGGAGTTTTCCAAGGATGTGAGGCCTCCGGTCGCCATGAGGTGGGGAACTAGGTCTTTCTCTGTGTTTTCCACAGGGGATTGAGACATTCTTTCATCTTGGGAGATGCAAGACGAGCCTGCATTCAAGTCACTGCAGGGATATCCGGCCTTATTTCACGTCAGTGCATCGCGGTGTACATTCCACTTGAGGCCGCAAAATCAGGGTCCTTCTCACATACCTAGAGCTGAGAGAAGCCTCCACTTGAGGTGCTTGTGGTAAGGTGGTATTCCTCTGGAGTCGAAGCCAGGGACTAACCTCTCATCTCGAGCTGATTTTTGGTCCACGGAGTTCTTTCATGTTGCTACAGTGACTTCAGGATCCCTCTAGCCTTGAAACAGTGTTCTTGGGGTTTCTCTGGAGTGCCATCAAGGAAATCAAGGCTCCTTTCATGTGTGATGTGCAACACGGAATTGCTCTGCACGCAGTGCAGGGGAATCGGGCCTCATCTCGCGGCGAGGGGAAAGTCTCAGGCTTTTTCTCGAGTTGCGGCGGGAACCTGGGGTATATTCTCGATTTACGACGGGGATGGCCCTTACACACACGTGTTTATTCAGCGACGTCAGGACTCCTGCCTAGTTGCGAGGGACAACTCGGTATTCTCCTCGAGACTTGGCAGGGCAATTGGGACGCCTCTCCAGCTGAGGCGGGAGACCAAGGGTCCCTTTCCACGTGCCACAGGAATCCTGGGACTCCTATCAAGTTTCACGAGGAGTCAGGCATCGTCTCCTTTGGATGCACTGATCTCCACGTACCTCTGGAGTTTTCAAAGGATGTGAGGCCTCCGAACGCGATGAGGTGGGGAACTAGGTCTTTCTCTGTGGTCTCCACAGGGGATTCAGACATCCTTTCGTCTTGGGAGATGCAAGACGAGCCTGCATTCAAGTCACTGCAGGGATATCCGGCCTTATTTCGCGTCAAGGCATTGCAGTGTCCATTCCATTTGAGGCCGCAAACTCAGGGTCCCTCTCACATACCTAGAGCTGAGAGAAGCCTCCTCTTGAGGTGCTTGTGGTAAGGTGGTATTTCTCTGGAGTCGAAGCCAGGGACTAACCTCTCATCTCGAGTTGATTCTTGGTCCACGGAGCTCTTTCGTGTTGCTACACTGACCTCAGGATCCCTCTAGCCTTGAATCAGTGTTCTTGGGGTTTCTCTGGAGTGCCATCAAGGAAATCAAGGCTCCTTTCATGTGTGATGTTCAAGACGGAATTTCTCTGCACGCAGTGCAGGGGAATCGGGGCGCATCTCGCGGCGAGGGGGAAGTCTCATGGTTTTTCTCGAGTTGCGGCGGAAACCTGGGGTATATTCTCGAGTTACGACGTGGATGGGCCTTCCAGCCACGTGTTTGTTCAGCGACGTCAGGACTCCTGCCTAGTTGCGAGGGACAACTCGGGATTCTCCTCGAGGCTTGGCAGGGCAATTGGGACGCCTCTCCAGCTGAGGCGGGAGACCAAGGGTCCCTTTCCACGTGCCACAGGAATCCTGGGACTCCTATCAAGTTTCACGAGGAGTCAGGCATCGTCTCCTTTGGAGGCACTGATCTCCGCGTACCTCTGGAGTTTTCAAAGGATGTGAGGCCTCCGGTCGCGATGAGGTGGGGAACTAGGTCTTTCTCTGTGGTCTCCACAGGGGATTCAGACATCCTTTCATCTTGGGAGATGCAAGACGAGCCTGCATTCAAGTCACTGCAGGGATATCCGGCCTTATTTCACGTCAGTGCATCGCGGTGTCCATTCCACTTGAGGCCACAAAATCAGGGTCCATCTCACATACCTAGAGCTGAGAGAAGCCTCCACTTGAGGTGCTTGTGGTAAGGTGGTATTCCTCTGGAGTCGAAGCCAGGGACTAACCTCTCATCTCGAGTTGATTCTTGGTCCACGGAGCTCTTTCGTGTTGCTACAGTGACCTCAGAATCCCTCTTGCCTTGAAACAGTGTTCTTGGGGTTTCTCTGGAGTGCCATCAAGGAAATCAAGGCTCCTTTCATGTGTGATGTGCAACACGGAATTGCTCTGCACGCAGTGCAGGGGAATTGGGCCTCATCTCGCGGCGAGGGGGAAGTCTCATGGTTTTTCTCGAGTTGTGGCGGAAACCTGGGGTATATTCTCGAGTTACGACGGGGATGGCCCTTCCACACACGTGTTTGTTCAGCGACGTCAGCACTCCTGCCTAGTTGCAAGGGACAGCTCGGGATTCTCCTCAAGGCTTGACAGGGCAATTGGGACGCCTCTCCAGCTGAGGCGGGAAACCAAGGGCCCCTTTCCCCGAGCCACAGGAATCCTGGGACTCCTATCAAGTTTCATGAGCAGTCAGGCATCGTTTCCTTTGGAGGCACTGATCTCCGCGTTCCTCTGGGATTTTCAAAGGATGTGAGGCCTCCGGTCGCGATGAGATGGAAAACTAGGTCTTTCTCAGTGGTCTCCACAGGGGATTCAGACATCCTTTCATCTTGGGAGATGCAAGACGAGCCTGCATTCAAGTCACTGCAGGGATATCCGGCCTTATTTCGAGTCAGGGCATCGCGGTGTCCATTCCACTTGAGGCCGCAAACTCAGGGTCCCTCTCACATACATAAAGCTGAGTGAAGCCTCCTCTTGAGGTGCTTGTGGTAAGGTGGTATTCCTCTGGAGTCGAAGCCAGGGACTAGCCTCTCATCTCGAGTTGATTCTTGGTCCACGGAACTCTTTCGTGTTGCTACAGTGACCTCAGGATCCCTCTAGCCTTGAAACAGTGTTCTTGGGGTTTCTCTGGAGTGCCACCATGGAAATCAAGGCTCCTTTCATGTGTGATGTGCAACACGGAATTGCTCTGCACGCAGTGCAGGGGAATCGGACCTCATCTCGCGGCGAGGGGGAAGTCTCATGGTTTTTCTCGAGTTGCGGCGGGAACCTGGGGTATATTCTCGAGTTACGACGGGGATGGCCCTTCCACACACGTGTTTCTTCAGCCACGTCAGGACTCCTGGCTAGTTGCGAGGGACAACTCGGGATTCTCCTCGAGGCTTGGCAGGGCAATTGGGATGCCTCTCCAGCTGAGGCGGGAGACCAAGGGTCCCTTTTCACGTGCCACAGGAATCCTGGGACTCCTATCAAGTTTCACGAGGAGTCAGGCATCGTCTCCTTTGGAGGAACTGATCTCCGGGTACCTCTGGAGTTTTCAAAGGATGTGAGGCCTCCGGTCGCCATGAAGTGGGGAACTAGGTCTTTCTCTGTGGTCTCCACAGGGGATTCAGACATCCTTTCACCTTGGGAGATGCAAGACGAGCCTGCATTCAAGTCACTGCAGGGATATCCGGCCTTATTTCACGTCAGTGCATCGCGGTGTCCATTCCACTTGAGGCCGCAAAATCAGGGTCCCTCTCACATGCCTAGAGCTGAGAGAAGCCTCCACTTGAGGTGCTTGTGGTAAGGTGGTATTCCTCTGGAGTCGAAGCCATTGACTAACCTCTCATCTCGAGTTGATTTTTGGTCCACGGAGCTCTTTCGTGTTGCTACAGTGACTTCAGGATCCCTCTAGCCTTGAAACAGTGTTCTTGGGTTTTCTCTGGAGTGCCATCAAGGAAATCAAGGCTCCTTTCATGTCTGATGTGCAACACGCAATTACTCTGCACGCAGTGCAGGGGAATCAGGCCTCATCTCGCGGCGAAGGGGAAGTCTCATGCTTTTTCTCGAGTTGCGGCGGGAACCTGGGGTATATTCTCGAGTTACGACTGGGATGGCCCTTCCACACACGTGTTTGTTCAGCGACGTCAGGACTCCTGCCTAGTTGCGAGGGACAACTCGGGATTCTCCTCGAGGCTTGGCAGGGCAATTGGGACGCCTCTCCAGCTGAGGCGGGAGACCAAGGGTCCCTTTCCACGTGCCACAGGAATCCTGGGACTCCTATCAAGTTTCACGAGGAGTCAGGCATCGTCTTCTTTGGAGGCACTGATCTCCGCGTTCCTCTGGGACTTTCAAAGGATGTGAGGCCTCCGGTCGCGATGAGGTGGGGAACTAGGTCTTTCTCTGTGGTCTCCACAGGGGATTCAGACATCCTTTCGTCTTGGGAGATGCAAGACGAGCCTGCATTCAAGTCACTGCAGGGATATCCGGCCTTATTTTGAGTCAGGGCATCGCGGTGTCCATTCCACTTGAGGCCGCAAACTCAGGGTCCCTCTCACATAGCTAGAGCTGAGAGAAGCCTCCTCTTGAGGTGCTTGTGGTAAGGTGGTATTCCTCTGGAGTCGAAGCCAGGGACTAACCTCTCATCTCCAGTTGATTTTTGGTCCACGGAGCTCTTTCGTGTTGCTACAGTGACCTCAGGGTCCCTCTAGCCTTGAAACAGTGTTCTTGGGGTTTCTCTGGAGTGCCACCATGGAAATCAAGGCTCCTTTCATGTGTGATGTGCAACACGGAATTGCTCTGCACGCAGTGCAGGGGAATCGGGCCTCATCTCGCGGTGAGGGGGAAGTCTCATGGTTTTTCTCGAGTTGCGGCGGGAACCTGGGGTATATTCTCAAGTTACGACGGGGATGGCCCTTCCACCCACGTGTTTGTTCAGCGACGGCAGGATTCCTGCCAAGTTGCGAGGGACAACTCGGGATTCTCCTCGAGGCTTGGCAGGGCAATTGGGACGCCTCTCCAGCTGAGGTGGGAGACCAAGGGTCCCTTTCCATGTGCCACAGGAATCCTGGGACTCCTATCAAGTTTCACGAGGAGTCAGGCATCGTCTCCTTTGGAGGCACTGATCTCTGCGTACCTCTGGAGTTTTCCAAGGATGTGAGGCCTCCGGTCGCCATGAGGTGGGGAACTAGGTCTTTCTCTGTGTTTTCCACAGGGGATTGAGACATTCTTTCATCTTGGGAGATGCAAGACGAGCCTGCATTCAAGTCACTGCAGGGATATCCGGCCTTATTTCACGTCAGTGCATCGCGGTGTACATTCCACTTGAGGCCGCAAAATCAGGGTCCTTCTCACATACCTAGAGCTGAGAGAAGCCTTCACTTGAGGTGCTTGTGGTAAGTTGGTATTCCTCTGGAGTCGAAGCCAGGGACTAACCTCTCATCTCGAGCTGATTTATGGTCCACGGAGTTCTTTCATGTTGCTACAGTGACTTCAGGATCCCTCTAGGCTTGAAACAGTGTTCTTGGGTTTTCTCTGGAGTGCCATCTAGGAAATCAAGGCTCCTTTCATGTGTGATGTGCAACACGGAATTGCTCTGCACGCAGTGCAGGGGAATCGGGCCTCATCTCGCGGCGAGGGGAAAGTCTCAGGCTTTTTCTCGAGTTGCGGCGGGAACCTGGGGTATATTCTCGATTTACGACGGGGATGGCCCTTACACACACGTGTTTATTCAGCGACGTCAGGACTCCTGCCTAGTTGCGAGGGACAACTCGGTATTCTCCTCGAGGCTTGGCAGGGCAATTGGGACGCCTCTCCAGCTGAGGCGGGAGACCAAGGGTCCCTTTCCACGTGCCACAGGAATCCTGGGACTCCTATCAAGTTTCACGAGGAGTCAGGCATCGTCTCCTTTGGAAGCACTGATCTCCACGTACCTCTGGAGTTTTCAAAGGATGTGAGGCCTCCGAACGCGATGAGGTGGGGAACTAGGTCTTTCTCTGTGGTCTCCACAGGGGATTCAGACATCCTTTCGTCTTGGGAGATGCAAGACGAGCCTGCATTCAAGTCACTGCAGGGATATCCGGCCTTATTTCGCGTCAAGGCATTGCAGTGTACATTCCATTTGAGGCCGCAAACTCAGGGTCCCTCTCACATACCTAGAGCTGAGAGAAGCCTCCTCTTGAGGTGCTTGTGGTAAGGTGGTATTCCTCTGGAGTCGAAGCCAGGGACTAACCTCCCATCTCGAGTTGATTCTTGGTCCACGGAGCTCTTTCGTGTTGCTACACTGACCTCAGGATCCCTCTAGCCTTGAATCAGTGTTCTTGGGGTTTCTCTGGAGTGCCATCAAGGAAATCAAGGCTCCTTTCATGTGTGATGTTCAAGACGGAATTTCTCTGCACGCAGTGCAGGGGAATCGGGGCGCATCTCGCGGCGAGGGGGAAGTCTCATGGTTTTTCTCGAGTTGCGGCGGAAACCTGGGTTATATTCTCGAGTTACGACGGGGATGGGCCTTCCAGCCACGTGTTTGTTCAGCGACGTCAGGACTCCTGCCTAGTTGCGAGGGACAACTCGGGATTCTCCTCGAGGCTTGGCAGGGCAATTGGGACGCCTCTCCAGCTGAGGCGGGAGACCAAGGGTCCCTTTCCACGTGCCACAGGAATCCTGGGACTCCTATCAAGTTTCACGAGGAGTCAGGCATCGTCTCCTTTGGAGGCACTGATCTCCGCGTACCTCTGGAGTTTTCAAAGGATGTGAGGCCTCCGGTCGCGATGAGGTGGGGAACTAGGTCTTTCTCTGTGGTCTCCACAGGGGATTCAGACATCCTTTCATCTTGGGAGATGCAAGACGAGCCTGCATTCAAGTCACTGCAGGGATATCCGGCCTTATTTCACGTCAGTGCATCGCGGTGTCCATTCCACTTGAGGCCACAAAATCAGGGTCCATCTCACATACCTAGAGCTGAGAGAAGCCTCCACTTGAGGTGCTTGTGGTAAGGTGGTATTCCTCTGGAGTCGAAGCCAGGGACTAACCTCTCATCTCGAGTTGATTCTTGGTCCACGGAGCTCTTTCGTGTTGCTACAGTGACCTCAGAATCCCTCTTGCCTTGAAACAGTGTTCTTGGGGTTTCTCTGGAGTGCCATCAAGGAAATCAAGGCTCCTTTCATGTGTGATGTGCAACACGGAATTGCTCTGCACGCAGTGCAGGGGAATCGGGCCTCATCTCGCGGCGAGGGGGAAGTCTCATGGTTTTTCTCGAGTTGCGGCGGAAACCTGGGGTATATTCTCGAGTTACGACGGGGATGGCCCTTCCACACACGTGTTTGTTCAGCGACGTCAGCACTCCTGCCTAGTTGCAAGGGACAGCTCGGGATTCTCCTCGAGGCTTGGCAGGGCAATTGGGACGCCTCTCCAGCTGAGGCGGGAAACCAAGGGCCCCTTTCCCCGTGCCACAGGAATCCTGGGACTCCTATCAAGTTTCATGAGCAGTCAGGCATCGTTTCCTTTGGAGGCACTGATCTCCGCGTTCCTCTGGGATTTTCAAAGGATGTGAGGCCTCCGGTCGCCATGAGGTGGGGAACTAGGTCTTTCTCTGTGGTCTCCACAGGGGATTCAGACATCCTTTCACCTTGGGAGATGCAAGACGAGCCTGCATTCAAGTCACTGCAGGGATATCCGGCCTTATTTCACGTCAGTGCATCGCGGTGTCCATTCCACTTGAGGCCGCAAAATCAGGGTCCCTCTCACATACCTAGAGCTGAGAGAAGCCTCCACTTGAGGTGCTTGTGGTAAGGTGGTATTCCTCTGGAGTCGAAGCCAGGGACTAACCTCTCATCTCGAGTTGATTTTTGGTCCACGGAGCTCTTTCGTGTTGCTACAGTGACTTCAGGATCCCTCTAGCCTTGAAACAGTGTTCTTGGGTTTTCTCTGGAGTGCCATCAAGGAAATCAAGGCTCCTTTCATGTCTGATGTGCAACACGCAATTACTCTGCACGCAGTGCAGGGGAATCAGGCCTCATCTCGCGGCGAAGGGGAAGTCTCATGCTTTTTCTCGAGTTGCGGCGGGAACCTGGGGTATATTCTCGAGTTACGACTGGGATGGCCCTTCCACACACGTGTTTGTTCAGCGACGTCAGGACTCCTGCCTAGTTGCGAGGGACAACTCGGGATTCTCCTCGAGGCTTGGCAGGGCAATTGGGACGCCTCTCCAGCTGAGGCGGGAGACCAAGGGTCCCTTTCCACGTGCCACAGGAATCCTGGGACTCCTATCAAGTTTCACGAGGAGTCAGGCATCGTCTCCTTTGGAGGCACTGATCTCCGAGTACCTCTGGGACTTTCAAAGGATGTGAGGCCTCCGGTCGCGATGAGGTGGGGAACTAGGTCTTTCTCTGTGGTCTCCACAGGGGATTCAGACATCCTTTCGTCTTGGGAGATGCAAGACGAGCCTGCATTCAAGTCACTGCAGGGATATCCGGCCTTATTTCGAGTCAGGGCATCGCGGTGTCCATTCCACTTGAGGCCGCAAACTCAGGGTCCCTCTCACATAGCTAGAGCTGAGAGAAGCCTCCTCTTGAGGTGCTTGTGGTAAGGTGGTATTCCTCTGGAGTCGAAGCCAGGGACTAACCTCTCATCTCCAGTTGATTTTTGGTCCACGGAGCTCTTTCGTGTTGCTACAGTGACCTCAGGGTCCCTCTAGCCTTGAAACAGTGTTCTTGGGGTTTCTCTGGAGTGCCACCATGGAAATCAAGGCTCCTTTCATGTGTGATGTGCAACACGGAATTGCTCTGCACGCAGTGCAGGGGAATCGGGCCTCATCTCGCGGTGAGGGGGAAGTCTCATGGTTTTTCTCGAGTTGCGGCGGGAACCTGGGGTATATTCTCAAGTTACGACGGGGATGGCCCTTCCACCCACGTGTTTGTTCAGCGACGGCAGGATTCCTGCCAAGTTGCGAGGGACAACTCGGGATTCTCCTCGAGGCTTGGCAGGGCAATTGGGACGCCTCTCCAGCTGAGGTGGGAGACCAAGGGTCCCTTTCCATGTGCCACAGGAATCCTGGGACTCCTATCAATTTTCACGAGGAGTCAGGCATCGTCTCCTTTGGAGGCACTGATCTCTGCGTACCTCTGGAGTTTTCCAAGGATGTGAGGCCTCCGGTCGCCATGAGGTGGGGAACTAGGTCTTTCTCTGTGTTTTCCACAGGGGATTGAGACATTCTTTCATCTTGGGAGATGCAAGACGAGCCTGCATTCAAGTCACTGCAGGGATATCCGGCCTTATTTCACGTCAGTGCATCGCGGTGTACATTCCACTTGAGGCCGCAAAATCAGGGTCCTTCTCACATACCTAGAGCTGAGAGAAGCCTCCACTTGAGGTGCTTGTGGTAAGGTGGTATTCCTCTGGAGTCGAAGCCAGGGACTAACCTCTCATCTCGAGCTGATTTTTGGTCCACGGAGTTCTTTCATGTTGCTACAGTGACTTCAGGATCCCTCTAGCCTTGAAACAGTGTTCTTGGGTTTTCTCTGGAGTGCCATCAAGGAAATCAAGGCTCCTTTCATGTGTGATGTGCAACACGGAATTGCTCTGCACGCAGTGCAGGGGAATCGGGCCTCATCTCGCGGCGAGGGGAAAGTCTCAGGCTTTTTCTCGAGTTGCGGCGGGAACCTGGGGTATATTCTCGATTTACGACGGGGATGGCCCTTACACACACGTGTTTATTCAGCGACGTCAGGACTCCTGCCTAGTTGCGAGGGACAACTCGGTATTCTCCTCGAGGCTTGGCAGGGCAATTGGGACGCCTCTCCAGCTGAGGCGGGAGACCAAGGGTCCCTTTCCACGTGCCACAGGAATCCTGGGACTCCTATCAAGTTTCACGAGGAGTCAGGCATCGTCTCCTTTGGATGCACTGATCTCCACGTACCTCTGGAGTTTTCAAAGGATGTGAGGCCTCCGAACGCGATGAGGTGGGGAACTAGGTCTTTCTCTGTGGTCTCCACAGGGGATTCAGACATCCTTTCGTCTTGGGAGATGCAAGACGAGCCTGCATTCAAGTCACTGCAGGGATATCCGGCCTTATTTCGCGTCAAGGCATTGCAGTGTCCATTCCATTTGAGGCCGCAAACTCAGGGTCCCTCTCACATACCTAGAGCTGAGAGAAGCCTCCTCTTGAGGTGCTTGTGGTAAGGTGGTATTCCTCTGGAGTCGAAGCCAGGGACTAACCTCCCATCTCGAGTTGATTCTTGGTCCACGGAGCTCTTTCGTGTTGCTACACTGACCTCAGGATCCCTCTTGCCTTGAATCAGTGTTCTTGGGGTTTCTCTGGAGTGCCATCAAGGAAATCAAGGCTCCTTTCATGTGTGATGTGCAAGACGGAATTTCTCTGCACGCAGTGCAGGGGAATCGGGGCGCATCTCGCGGCGAGGGGGAAGTCTCATGGTTTTTCTCGAGTTGCGGCGGAAACCTGGGGTATATTCTCGAGTTACGACGGGGATGGCCCTTCACCCACGTGTTTGTTCAGCGACGTCAGGACTCCTGCCTAGTTGCGAGGGACAACTCGGGATTCTCCTCGAGGCTTGGCAGGGCAATTGGGACGCCTCTACAGCTGAGGCGGGAGACCAAGGGTCCCTTTCCACGTGCCACAGGAATCCTGGGACTCCTATCAAGTTTCACGAGGAGTCAGGCATCGTCTCCTTTGGAGGCACTGATCTCCGCGTACCTCTGGAGTTTTCAAAGGATGTGAGGCCTCCGGTCGCGATGAGGTGGGGAACTAGGTCTTTCTCTGTGGTCTCCACAGGGGATTCAGACATCCTTTCATCTTGGGAGATGCAAGACGAGCCTGCATTCAAGTCACTGCAGGGATATCCGGCCTTATTTCACGTCAGTGCATCGCGGTGTCCATTCCACTTGAGGCCACAAAATCAGGGTCCATCTCACATACCTAGAGCTGAGAGAAGCCTCCACTTGAGGTGCTTGTGGTAAGGTGGTATTCCTCTGGAATCGAAGCCAGGGACTAACCTCTCATCTCGAGCTGATTTTTGGTCCACGGAGCTCTTTCGTGTTGCTACAGTGACCTCAGGATCCCTCTAGCCTTGAAACAGTGTTCTTGGGGTTACTCTGAAGTGCCATCAAGGAAATCAAGGCTCCTTTCATGTGTGATGTGCAACACGGAATTGCTCTGCACGCAGTGCAGGGGAATCGGGCCTCATCTCGCGGTGAGGGGGAAGTCTCATGGTTTTTCTCGAGTTGCGGCGGGAACCTGGGGTATATTCTCGAGTTACGACGGGGATGGCCCTTCCACCCACGTGTTTGTTCAGCGACGGCAGGATTCCTGCCAAGTTGCGAGGGACAACTCGGGATTCTCCTCGAGGCTTGGCAGGGCAATTGGGACGCCTCTCCAGCTGAGGCGGGAGACCAAGGGTCCCTTTCCATGTGCCACAGTAATCCTGGGACTCCTATCAAGTTTCACGAGGAGTCAGGCATCGTCTCCTTTGGAGGCACTGATCTCTGCGTACCTCTGGAGTTTTCCAAGGATGTGAGGCCTCCGGTCGCCATGAGGTGGGGAACTAGGTCTTTCTCTGTGTTTTCCACAGGGGATTGAGACATTCTTTCATCTTGGGAGATGCAAGACGAGCCTGCATTCAAGTCACTGCAGGGATATCCGGCCTTATTTCACGTCAGTGCATCGCGGTGTACATTCCACTTGAGGCCGCAAAATCAGGGTCCTTCTCACATACTTAGAGCTGAGAGAAGCCTCCACTTGAGGTGCTTGTGGTAACGTGGTATTCCTCTGGAGTCGAAGCCAGGGACTAACCTCTCATCTCGAGCTGATTTTTGGTCCATGGAGTTCTTTCATGTTGCTACAGTGACTTCAGGATCCCTCTAGCCTTGAAACAGTGTTCTTGGGGTTTCTCTGGAGTGCCATCAAGGAAATCAAGGCTCCTTTCATGTGTGATGTGCAACACGGAATTGCTCTGCACGCAGTGCAGGGGAATCGGGCCTCATCTCGCGGCGAGGGGGAAGTCTCATGGTTTTTCTCGAGTTGCGGCGGAAACCTGGGGTATATTCTCGAGTTACGACGGGGATGGGCCTTCCAGCCACGTGTTTGTTCAGCGACGTCAGGACTCCTGCCTAGTTGCGAGGGACAACTCGGGATTCTCCTCGAGGCTTGGCAGGGCAATTGGGACGCCTCTCCAGCTGAGGCGGGAGACCAAGGGTCCCTTTCCACGTGCCACAGGAATCCTGGGACTCCTATCAAGTTTCACGAGGAGTCAGGCATCGTCTCCTTTGGAGGCACTGATCTCCGCGTACCTCTGGAGTTTTCAAAGGATGTGAGGCCTCCGGTCGCGATGAGGTGGGGAACTAGGTCTTTCTCTGTGGTCTCCACAGGGGATTCAGACATCCTTTCATCTTGGGAGATGCAAGACGAGCCTGCATTCAAGTCACTGCAGGGATATCCGGCCTTATTTCACGTCAGTGCATCGCGGTGTCCATTCCACTTGAGGCCACAAAATCAGGGTCCATCTCACATACCTAGAGCTGAGAGAAGCCTCCACTTGAGGTGCTTGTGGTAAGGTGGTATTCCTCTGGAGTCGAAGCCAGGGACTAACCTCTCATCTCGAGTTGATTCTTGGTCCACGGAGCTCTTTCGTGTTGCTACAGTGACCTCAGAATCCCTCTTGCCTTGAAACAGTGTTCTTGGGGTTTCTCTGGAGTGCCATCAAGGAAATCAAGGCTCCTTTCATGTGTGATGTGCAACACGGAATTGCTCTGCACGCAGTGCAGGGGAATTGGGCCTCATCTCGCGGCGAGGGGGAAGTCTCATGGTTTTTCTCGAGTTGCGGCGGAAACCTGGGGTATATTCTCGAGTTACGACGGGGATGGCCCTTCCACACACGTGTTTGTTCAGCGACGTCAGCACTCCTGCCTAGTTGCAAGGGACAGCTCGGGATTCTCCTCGAGGCTTGGCAGGGCAATTGGGACGCCTCTCCAGCTGAGGCGGGAAACCAAGGGCCCCTTTCCCCGTGCCACAGGAATCCTGGGACTCCAATCAAGTTTCATGAACAGTCAGGCATCGTTTCCTTTGGAGGCACTGATCTCCGCGTTCCTCTGGGATTTTCAAAGGATGTGAGGCCTCCGGTCGCCATGAAGTGGGGAACTAGGTCTTTCTCTGTGGTCTCCACAGGGGATTCAGACATCCTTTCACCTTGGGAGATGCAAGACGAGCCTGCATTCAAGTCACTGCAGGGATATCCGGCCTTATTTCACGTCAGTGCATCGCGGTGTCCATTCCACTTGAGGCCGCAAAATCAGGGTCCCTCTCACATACCTAGAGCTGAGAGAAGCCTCCACTTGAGGTGCTTGTGGTAAGGTGGTATTCCTCTGGAGTCGAAGCCAGGGACTAACCTCTCATCTCGAGTTGATTTTTGGTCCACGGAGCTCTTTCGTGTTGCTACAGTGACTTCAGGATCCCTCTAGCCTTGAAACAGTGTTCTTGGGTTTTCTCTGGAGTGCCATCAAGGAAATCAAGGCTCCTTTCATGTCTGATGTGCAACACGCAATTACTCTGCACGCAGTGCAGGGGAATCAGGCCTCATCTCGCGGCGAAGGGGAAGTCTCATGCTTTTTCTCGAGTTGCGGCGGGAACCTGGGGTATATTCTCGAGTTACGACTGGGATGGCCCTTCCACACACGTGTTTGTTCAGCGACGTCAGGACTCCTGCCTAGTTGCGAGGGACAACTCGGGATTCTCCTCGAGGCTTGGCAGGGCAATTGGGACGCCTCTCCAGCTGAGGCGGGAGACCAAGGGTCCCTTTCCACGTGCCACAGGAATCCTGGGACTCCTATCAAGTTTCACGAGGAGTCAGGCATCGTCTCCTTTGGAGGCACTGATCTCCGAGTACCTCTGGGACTTTCAAAGGATGTGAGGCCTCCGGTCGCGATGAGGTGGGGAACTAGGTCTTTCTCTGTGGTCTCCACAGGGGATTCAGACATCCTTTCGTCTTGGGAGATGCAAGACGAGCCTGCATTCAAGTCACTGCAGGGATATCCGGCCTTATTTCGAGTCAGGGCATCGCGGTGTCCATTCCACTTGAGGCCGCAAACTCAGGGTCCCTCTCACATAGCTAGAGCTGAGAGAAGCCTCCTCTTGAGGTGCTTGTGGTAAGGTGGTATTCCTCTGGAGTCGAAGCCAGGGACTAACCTCTCATCTCGAGTTGATTTTTGGTCCACGGAGCTCTTTCGTGTTGCTACAGTGACCTCAGGGTCCCTCTAGCCTTGAAACAGTGTTCTTGGGGTTTCTCTGGAGTGCCACCATGGAAATCAAGGCTCCTTTCATGTGTGATGTGCAACACGGAATTGCTCTGCACGCAGTGCAGGGGAATCGGGCCTCATCTCGCGGTGAGGGGGAAGTCTCATGGTTTTTCTCGAGTTGCGGCGGGAACCTGGGGTATATTCTCAAGTTACGACGGGGATGGCCCTTCCACCCACGTGTTTGTTCAGCGACGGCAGGATTCCTGCCAAGTTGCGAGGGACAACTCGGGATTCTCCTCGAGGCTTGGCAGGGCATTTGGGACGCCTCTCCAGCTGAGGTGGGAGACCAAGGGTCCCTTTCCATGTGCCACAGGAATCCTGGGACTCCTATCAAGTTTCACGAGGAGTCAGGCATCGTCTCCTTTGGAGGCACTGATCTCTGCGTACCTCTGGAGTTTTCCAAGGATGTGAGGCCTCCGGTCGCCATGAGGTGGGGAACTAGGTCTTTCTCTGTGTTTTCCACAGGGGATTGAGACATTCTTTCATCTTGGGAGATGCAAGACGAGCCTGCATTCAAGTCACTGCAGGGATATCCGGCCTTATTTCACGTCAGTGCATCGCGGTGTACATTCCACTTGAGGCCGCAAAATCAGGGTCCTTCTCACATACCTAGAGCTGAGAGAAGCCTCCACTTGAGGTGCTTGTGGTAAGGTGGTATTCCTCTGGAGTCGAAGCCAGGGACTAACCTCTCATCTCGAGCTGATTTTTGGTCCACGGAGTTCTTTCATGTTGCTACAGTGACTTCAGGATCCCTCTAGCCTTGAAACAGTGTTCTTGGGTTTTCTCTGGAGTGCCATCAAGGAAATCAAGGCTCCTTTCATGTGTGATGTGCAACACGGAATTGCTCTGCACGCAGTGCAGGGGAATCGGGCCTCATCTCGCGGCGAGGGGAAAGTCTCAGGCTTTTTCTCGAGTTGCGGCGGGAACCTGGGGTATATTCTCGATTTACGACGGGGATGGCCCTTACACACACGTGTTTATTCAGCGACGTCAGGACTCCTGCCTAGTTGCGAGGGACAACTCGGTATTCTCCTCGAGGCTTGGCAGGGCAATTGGGACGCCTCTCCAGCTGAGGCGGGAGACCAAGGGTCCCTTTCCACGTGCCACAGGAATCCTGGGACTCCTATCAAGTTTCACGAGGAGTCAGGCATCGTCTCCTTTGGATGCACTGATCTCCACGTACCTCTGGAGTTTTCAAAGGATGTGAGGCCTCCGAACGCGATGAGGTGGGGAACTAGGTCTTTCTCTGTGGTCTCCACAGGGGATTCAGACATCCTTTCGTCTTGGGAGATGCAAGACGAGCCTGCATTCAAGTCACTGCAGGAATATCCGGCCTTATTTCGCGTCAAGGCATTGCAGTGTCCATTCCATTTGAGGCCGCAAACTCAGGGTCCCTCTCACATACCTAGAGCTGAGAGAAGCCTCCTCTTGAGGTGCTTGTGGTAAGGTGGTATTCCTCTGGAGTCGAAGCCAGGGACTAACCTCCCATCTCGAGTTGATTCTTGGTCCACGGAGCTCTTTCGTGTTGCTACACTGACCTCAGGATCCCTCTAGCCTTGAATCAGTGTTCTTGGGGTTTCTCTGGAGTGCCATCAAGGAAATCAAGGCTCCTTTCATGTGTGATGTGCAAGACGGAATTTCTCTGCACGCAGTGCAGGGGAATCGGGGCGCATCTCGCGGCGAGGGGGAAGTCTCATGGTTTTTCTCGAGTTGCGGCGGAAACCTGGGGTATATTCTCGAGTTACGACGGGGATGGCCCTTCCACCCACGTGTTTGTTCAGCGACGTCAGGACTCCTGCCTAGTTGCGAGGGACAACTCGGGATTCTCCTCGAGGCTTGGCAGGGCAATTGGGACGCCTCTACAGCTGAGGCGGGAGACCAAGGGTCCCTTTCCACGTGCCACAGGAATCCTGGGACTCCTATCAAGTTTCACGAGGAGTCAGGCATCGTCTCCTTTGGAGGCACTGATCTCCGCGTACCTCTGGAGTTTTCAAAGGATGTGAGGCCTCCGGTCGCGATGAGGTGGGGAACTAGGTCTTTCTCTGTGGTCTCCACAGGGGATTCAGACATCCTTTCATCTTGGGAGATGCAAGACGAGCCTGCATTCAAGTCACTGCAGGGATATCCGGCCTTATTTCACGTCAGTGCATCGCGGTGTCCATTCCACTTGAGGCCACAAAATCAGGGTCCATCTCACATACCTAGAGCTGAGAGAAGCCTCCACTTGAGGTGCTTGTGGTAAGGTGGTATTC
Source organism: Cervus elaphus (assembly GCF_910594005.1). NCBI lineage: Eukaryota > Metazoa > Chordata > Mammalia > Artiodactyla > Cervidae > Cervus > Cervus elaphus. The sequence goes on along the minus strand of NW_025316680.1, from coordinate 3,945,698 downwards.
CTCTGGAGTCGAAGCCAGGGACTAACCTCTCATCTCGAGTTGATTCTTGGTCCACGGAGCTCTTTCGTGTTGCTACAGTGACCTCTGAATCCCTCTTGCCTTGAAACAGTGTTCTTGGGGTTTCTCTGGAGTGCCATCAAGGAAATCAAGGCTCCTTTCATGTGTGATGTGCAACACGGAATTGCTCTGCACGCAGTGCAGGGGAATTGGGCCTCATCTCGCGGCGAGGGGGAAGTCTCATGGTTTTTCACGAGTTGCGGCGGAAACCTGGGGTATATTCTCGAGTTACGACGGGGATGGCCCTTCCACACACGTGTTTGTTCAGCGACGTCAGCACTCCTGCCTAGTTGCAAGGGACAGCTCGGGATTCTCCTCGAGGCTTGGCAGGGCAATTGGGACGCCTCTCCAGCTGAGGCGGGAAACCAAGGGCCCCTTTCCCCGTGCCACAGGAATCCTGGGACTCCAATCAAGTTTCATGAACAGTCAGGCATCGTTTCCTTTGGAGGCACTGATCTCCGCGTTCCTCTGGGATTTTCAAAGGATGTGAGGCCTCCGGTCGCCATGAAGTGGGGAACTAGGTCTTTCTCTGTGGTCTCCACAGGGGATTCAGACATCCTTTCACCTTGGGAGATGCAAGACGAGCCTGCATTCAAGTCACTGCAGGGATATCCGGCCTTATTTCACGTCAGTGCATCGCGGTGTCCATTCCACTTGAGGCCGCAAAATCAGGGTCCCTCTCACATACCTAGAGCTGAGAGAAGCCTCCACTTGAGGTGCTTGTGGTAAGGTGGTATTCCTCTGGAGTCGAAGCCAGGGACTAACCTCTCATCTCGAGTTGATTTTTGGTCCACGGAGCTCTTTCGTGTTGCTACAGTGACTTCAGGATCCCTCTAGCCTTGAAACAGTGTTCTTGGGTTTTCTCTGGAGTGCCATCAAGGAAATCAAGGCTCCTTTCATGTCTGATGTGCAACACGCAATTACTCTGCACGCAGTGCAGGGGAATCAGGCCTCATCTCGCGGCGAAGGGGAAGTCTCATGCTTTTTCTCGAGTTGCGGCGGGAACCTGGGGTATATTCTCGAGTTACGACTGGGATGGCCCTTCCACACACGTGTTTGTTCAGCGACGTCAGGACTCCTGCCTAGTTGCGAGGGACAACTCGGGATTCTCCTCGAGGCTTGGCAGGGCAATTGGGACGCCTCTCCAGCTGAGGCGGGAGACCAAGGGTCCCTTTCCACGTGCCACAGGAATCCTGGGACTCCTATCAAGTTTCACGAGGAGTCAGGCATCGTCTCCTTTGGAGGCACTGATCTCCGAGTACCTCTGGGACTTTCAAAGGATGTGAGGCCTCCGGTCGCGATGAGGTGGGGAACTAGGTCTTTCTCTGTGGTCTCCACAGGGGATTCAGACATCCTTTCGTCTTGGGAGATGCAAGACGAGCCTGCATTCAAGTCACTGCAGGGATATCCGGCCTTATTTCGAGTCAGGGCATCGCGGTGTCCATTCCACTTGAGGCCGCAAACTCAGGGTCCCTCTCACATAGCTAGAGCTGAGAGAAGCCTCCTCTTGAGGTGCTTGTGGTAAGGTGGTATTCCTCTGGAGTCGAAGCCAGGGACTAACCTCTCATCTCGAGTTGATTTTTGGTCCACGGAGCTCTTTCGTGTTGCTACAGTGACCTCAGGGTCCCTCTAGCCTTGAAACAGTGTTCTTGGGGTTTCTCTGGAGTGCCACCATGGAAATCAAGGCTCCTTTCATGTGTGATGTGCAACACGGAATTGCTCTGCACGCAGTGCAGGGGAATCGGGCCTCATCTCGCGGTGAGGGGGAAGTCTCATGGTTTTTCTCGAGTTGCGGCGGGAACCTGGGGTATATTCTCAAGTTACGACGGGGATGGCCCTTCCACCCACGTGTTTGTTCAGCGACGGCAGGATTCCTGCCAAGTTGCGAGGGACAACTCGGGATTCTCCTCGAGGCTTGGCAGGGCAATTGGGACGCCTCTCCAGCTGAGGTGGGAGACCAAGGGTCCCTTTCCATGTGCCACAGGAATCCTGGGACTCCTATCAAGTTTCACGAGGAGTCAGGCATCGTCTCCTTTGGAGGCACTGATCTCTGCGTACCTCTGGAGTTTTCCAAGGATGTGAGGCCTCCGGTCGCCATGAGGTGGGGAACTAGGTCTTTCTCTGTGTTTTCCACAGGGGATTGAGACATTCTTTCATCTTGGGAGATGCAAGACGAGCCTGCATTCAAGTCACTGCAGGGATATCCGGCCTTATTTCACGTCAGTGCATCGCGGTGTACATTCCACTTGAGGCCGCAAAATCAGGGTCCTTCTCACATACCTAGAGCTGAGAGAAGCCTCCACTTGAGGTGCTTGTGGTAAGGTGGTATTCCTCTGGAGTCGAAGCCAGGGACTAACCTCTCATCTCGAGCTGATTTTTGGTCCACGGAGTTCTTTCATGTTGCTACAGTGACTTCAGGATCCCTCTAGCCTTGAAACAGTGTTCTTGGGTTTTCTCTGGAGTGCCATCAAGGAAATCAAGGCTCCTTTCATGTGTGATGTGCAACACGGAATTGCTCTGCACGCAGTGCAGGGGAATCGGGCCTCATCTCGCGGCGAGGGGAAAGTCTCAGGCTTTTTCTCGAGTTGCGGCGGGAACCTGGGGTATATTCTCGATTTACGACGGGGATGGCCCTTACACACACGTGTTTATTCAGCGACGTCAGGACTCCTGCCTAGTTGCGAGGGACAACTCGGTATTCTCCTCGAGGCTTGGCAGGGCAATTGGGACGCCTCTCCAGCTGAGGCGGGAGACCAAGGGTCCCTTTCCACGTGCCACAGGAATCCTGGGACTCCTATCAAGTTTCACGAGGAGTCAGGCATCGTCTCCTTTGGATGCACTGATCTCCACGTACCTCTGGAGTTTTCAAAGGATGTGAGGCCTCCGAACGCGATGAGGTGGGGAACTAGGTCTTTCTCTGTGGTCTCCACAGGGGATTCAGACATCCTTTCGTCTTGGGAGATGCAAGACGAGCCTGCATTCAAGTCACTGCAGGGATATCCGGCCTTATTTCGCGTCAAGGCATTGCAGTGTCCATTCCATTTGAGGCCGCAAACTCAGGGTCCCTCTCACATACCTAGAGCTGAGAGAAGCCTCCTCTTGAGGTGCTTGTGGTAAGGTGGTATTCCTCTGGAGTCGAAGCCAGGGACTAACCTCCCATCTCGAGTTGATTCTTGGTCCACGGAGCTCTTTCGTGTTGCTACACTGACCTCAGGATCCCTCTAGCCTTGAATCAGTGTTCTTGGGCTTTCTCTGGAGTGCCATCAAGGAAATCAAGGCTCCTTTCATGTGTGATGTGCAAGACGGAATTTCTCTGCACGCAGTGCAGGGGAATCGGGGCGCATCTCGCGGCGAGGGGGAAGTCTCATGGTTTTTCTCGAGTTGCGGCGGAAACCTGGGGTATATTCTCGAGTTACGACGGGGATGGCCCTTCCACCCACGTGTTTGTTCAGCGACGTCAGGACTCCTGCCTAGTTGCGAGGGACAACTCGGGATTCTCCTCGAGGCTTGGCAGGGCAATTGGGACGCCTCTACAGCTGAGGCGGGAGACCAAGGGTCCCTTTCCACGTGCCACAGGAATCCTGGGACTCCTATCAAGTTTCACGAGGAGTCAGGCATCGTCTCCTTTGGAGGCACTGATCTCCGCGTACCTCTGGAGTTTTCAAAGGATGTGAGGCCTCCGGTCGCGATGAGGTGGGGAACTAGGTCTTTCTCTGTGGTCTCCACAGGGGATTCAGACATCCTTTCATCTTGGGAGATGCAAGACGAGCCTGCATTCAAGTCACTGCAGGGATATCCGGCCTTATTTCACGTCAGTGCATCGCGGTGTCCATTCCACTTGAGGCCACAAAATCAGGGTCCATCTCACATATCTAGAGCTGAGAGAAGCCTCCACTTGAGGTGCTTGTGGTAAGGTGGTATTCCTCTGGAATCGAAGCCAGGGACTAACCTCTCATCTCGAGCTGATTTTTGGTCCACGGAGCTCTTTCGTGTTGCTACAGTGACCTCAGGATCCCTCTAGCCTTGAAACAGTGTTCTTGGGGTTACTCTGTAGTGCCATCAAGGAAATCAAGGCTCCTTTCATGTGTGATGTGCAACACGGAATTGCTCTGCACGCAGTGCAGGGGAATTGGGCCTCATCTCGCGGCGAGGGGGAAGTCTCATGGTTTTTCTCGAGTTGCGGCGGGAACCTGGGGTATATTCTCGAGTTACGACGGGGATGGCCCTTCCACACACGTGTTTGTTCAATGACGTCAGCACTCCTGCCTAGTTGCAAGGGACAGCTCGGGATTCTCCTCGAGGCTTGGCAGGGCAATTGGGACGCCTCTCCAGCTGCGGCGGGAGACCAAGGGCCCCTTTCCACGTGCCACAGGAATCCTGGGACTCCTATCAAGTTTCACGAGGAGTCAGGCATCGTCTCCTTTGGAGGCACTGATCTCCGCGTACCTCTGGAGTTTTCAAAGGATGTGAGGCCTCCGGTCGCGATGAGGTGGGGAACTAGGTCTTTCTCTGTGGTCTCCACAGGGGATTCATACATCCTTTCGTCTTGGGACATGCAAGACGAGCCTGCATTCAAGTCACTGCAGGGATATCCGGCCTTATTTCGAGTCAGGGCATCGCGGTGTCCATTCCACTTGAGGCCGAAAAATCAGGGTCCCTCTCACATACATAGAGCTGAGAGAAGCGTCCTCTTGAGGTGCTTGTGGTAAGGTGGTATTCCTCTGGAGTCGAAGCCAGGGACTAACCTCTCATCTCGAGTTGATTTGTGGTCCACGGAGCTCTTTCGTGTTGCTACAGTGACCTCAGGATCCCTCTAGCCTTGAAACAGTGTTTTTGGGGTTTCGCTGGAGTGCCGTCAAGGAAATCAAGGCTCCTTTCATGTGTGATGTGCAACACGGAATTGCTCTGCATGCAGTGCAGGGGAATCGGGCCTCATCTCGCGGCGAGGGGGAAGTCTCATGGTTTTTCTCGAGTTGTGGCGGGAACCTGGGGTATATTCTCGAAGTACAAAGGGGATGGCCCGTCTAACCACTTCTTTGTTCAGCGACGTTAGGACTCCTGCCTAGTTGCGAGGGACAACTCGGGATTCTCCTCGAGGCTTGGCAGGGCAATTGGGACGCCGCTCCAGCTGAGGCGGTAGACCAAGAGTCCCTTTCCACGTGCCACAGGAATCCTGGGAATCCTATCAAGTTTCACGAGGAGTCAGGCATCGTCTCCTTTGGAGGCACTGATCTCCGCGTACCTCTGGAGTTTTCAAAGGATGTGAGGCCTCCGGTCGCGATGAGGTGGGGAACTAGGTCTTTCTCTGTGGTCTCCACAGGGGATTCAGACATCCTTTCGTCTTGGGAGATGCAAGACGAGCCTGCATTCAAGTCACTGCAGGGATATCCGGCCTTATTTCGAGTCAGGGCATCACGGTGTACATTCCACTTGAGGCCGCAAACTCAGGGTCCCTCTCACATATCTAGAGCTGAGAGAAGCCTCCTCTTGAGGTGCTTGTGGTAAGGTGGTATTCCTCTGGAGTCGAAGCCAGGGACTAACCTCTCATCTCGAGTTGATTCTTGGTCCACGGAGCTCTTTCGTGTTGCTCCAGTGACCTCAGGATCCCTCTAGCCTTGAAACAGTGTTCTTGGGGTTTCTCTGGAGTGCCATCAAGGAAATCAAGGCTCCTTTCATGTGTGATGTGCAACAGGGAATTGCTCTGCACGCAGTGCACGGTATCGGGCCTCATTTTTCGGTGAGGGGGAAGTCTCATGGTTTTTCTCGAGTTGCGGCGGGAACCTGGGGTATATTCTCGAGTTACGACGGGGATGGCCCTTCCACACACGTGTTTGTTCAGCGACGTCAAGACTCCTGCCTAGTTGCGAGGGACAACTCGGGATTCTCCTCGAGGCTTGGCAGGGCAATTGGGATGCCTCTCCAGCTGAGACGGGAGACCAAGGGTCCCTTTCCACGTGCCACAGGAATCCTGGGTCTCCTATCAATTTTCACGAGGAGTCAGGCATCGTCTCCTTTGGAGGCACTGATCTCCGCGTACCTCTGGAGTTTTCAAAGGATGTGAGGCCTCTGGTCGTGATAAGGTGGGGAAGTAGGTTTTCTCTGTGGTCTCCACAGGGGTTTCAGATATCCTTTCGTCTTGGGAGATGCAAGACCAGCCTGCATTCAAGTCCCAGCAGGGATATTCGGCCTTTTTCCGAGTCAGGGCATCGCGGTGTCCATTCCACTTGAGGCCGCAAACTCAGGGTCCCTCTCACATAGCTAGAGCTGAGATAAGCCTCCTCTTGAGGTGCTTGTGGTAAGATGGTATTCCTCTGGAGTCGAAGCCAGGGACTAACCTCTCATCTCGAGTTGATTTTTGGTCCACGGAGTTCTTTCGTGTTGCTACAGTGACCTCAGGATCCCTCCAGCCTTGAAACAGTGTTTTTGGGGTTTCTCTGGAGTGCCATCAAGGAAATCAAGGCTCCTTTCATGTGTGATGTGCAACACGGAATTGCTCTGCACGCAGTGCAGGGGAATCGGGCCTCATCTCGCGGCGAGGGTGAAGTCTCATGGTTTTTCTCGAGTTGCGGCGGAAACCTGGGGTATATTCTCGAGTTACGACGGGGATGGCCCTTCCACCCACGTTTTTGTTCAGCGACGTCAGGACGCCTGCCTAGTTGCGAGGGACAACTCGGGATTCTCCTCGAGGCTTGGCAGGGCAATTGGGACACCTCTCCAGCTGAGGCGGGAGACCAAGTGTCCCTTTCCACGTGCCACAGGAATCCTGGGACTCCTATCAAGTTTCACGAGGAGTCATGCATTTTCTCCTTGGGAGGCACTGATATCTGCATACCTCTGGAGTTTTCAAAGGATGTGAGGCCCCCTGTCACGATTAGGTGGGGAACTAGGTCTTTCTCTGTGGTCTCCACAGGGGATTCAGACATCCTTTCGTCTTGGGAGATGCAAGACGAGCATGCATTCAAGTCACTGCAGGGATATCCGGCCTTATTTCGAGTCAGGGCATCGCGGTGTCCATTCCACTTGAGGCCGCAAACTCAGGGTCCCTCTCACATACCTAGAGCTGAGAGAAGCCTCCTCTTGAGGTGCTTGTGGTAAGGTGGTATTCCTCTGGAGTCGAAGCCAGAGACTAACCTCTCATCTCGAGTTGATTTTTGGTTCACGGAGCTCTTTCGTGTGGCTACAGTGACCTCAGGAACCCTCTTGCCTTGAAACAGTGTTCTTGGAGTTTCTCTGGAGTGCCATCAAGGAAATCAAGGCTCTTTTCATGTGTGATGTGCAACACGGAATTGCTCTGCACGCAGTGCAGGGGAATCGGGCCTCATCTCGCGGCGAGGGGGAAGTCTCATGGTTTTTCTCGAGTTGCGGCGGAAACCTGGGGTATATTCTCGAGTTACGACGGGGATGGCCCTTCCATACACGTGCTTGTTCAGCGACGTCAGGACTCCTGCCTTGTTGCGAGGGACAACTCGGGATTCTCCTCGAGGCTTGGCAGGGCAATTGGGACGCCTCTCCAGCTGAGGCGGGAGACCAAGGGTCCCTTTCCACGTGCCACAGGAATCCTGGGACTCCTATCAAGTTTCACGAGGAGTCAGGCATCGTCTCCTTTGGAGGCACTGATCTCCGCGTACCTCTGGAGATTTCAAAGAATGTGAGGCCTCCGCTCGCGATGAGGTGGGGAACTAGGTCTTTCTCTGTGGTCTCCACAGGGGATTCAGACATCCTTTCGTTTTGGGATATGCAAGACGAGCCTGCATTCAAGTCAGTGCAGGGATATCCGGCCTTATTTCGAGTCAGGGCATCGCAATGTCCATTCCACTTGAGGCCGCAAACTCAGGGTCCCTCTCACATACATAGAGCTGCGAGAAGCCTCCTCTTGAGGTGCTTGTGGTAAGGTTGTATTCCTCAGGAGTCGAAGCCAGGGACTAACCTCTCATCTCGAGTTGATTTTTGGTCCACGGAGCTCTTTCGTGCTGCTACAGTGACCTCAGGATCGCTCTAGCCTTGAAACAGTGTTCTTGGGGTTTCTCTGGAGTGCCATCACGGAAATCAAGGCTCCTTTCATGTTTGATGTGCAACTCGGAATTGTTTTGCATGCAGTGCAGGGGAATCGGGCCTCATTTCGCGGCGAGGGGGAAGTCTCATGGTTTTTCTCGAGTTGCGGCGGGAACCTCGGGTATATTCTCGAGTTACAACGGGGATGGCCCTTCCACCCACGTGTTTGTTCAGCGATGTCAGGACTCCTTCCTAGTTGCGAGGTACAACTCGGGATTGTCCTCGAGGCTTGGCAGGGCAATTGGGACGCCTCGCCAGCTGAGGCGGGAGACCAAGGGTCCCTTTCCACGTTCCACAGAAATCCTGGGACTCCTATCAAGTTTCACGAGGAGTCAGGCATCGTCTCCTTTGGAGGCACTGATCTCCGCGTTTCTCTGGAGATTTCAAAGGATGTGAGGCCTCCGGTCGCGATGAGGTGGGGAACTAGGTCTTTCTCTGTGGTCTCCACAGGGGATTCAGACACCCTTTCGTCTTGGGAGATGCAAGACGAGCCTGCATTCAATTCACTGCAGGGATATCCGGCCTTATTTCGAGTCAGGGCATCGCGGTGTCCATTCCAATTGAGGCCGCAAACTCAGGGTCCCTCTCACATACCTAGAGCTGAGAGAAGCCTCCTCTTGAGGTGCTTGTGGTAAGGTGGTATTCCTCTGGAGTCGAAGCCAGGGACTAACCTCTCATCTCGAGTTGATTTTTGGTCCACGGAGCTCTTTCATGTTGCTACAGTGACCTCAGGATCCCTCTAGCCTTGAAACAGTGTTCTTGGGGTTTCTCTGGAGTGCCATCAAGGAAATCAAGGCTCCTTTCATGTGTGATGTGCAACACGGAATTTCTCTGCACGCAGTGCAGGGGAATCGGGCCTCATCTCGCGCGAGGGGGAAGTCTCATGGTTTTTCTCGAGTTGCGGTGGGAACCTGGGGTATATTCTCGAGTTAAGACGGGGATGGCCCTTCCACACACGTGTTTGTTCAGCGACGTCAGGACTCCTGCCTAGTTGCGAGGGACAGCTCGGGAGTCTCCTCGAGGCTTGTCAGGGCAATTGGAACGCCTCTCCAGCTGAGGCGGGAGACCAAGGGTCCCTTTCCACGTGCCACAGGAATCCTGGAACTCCTATCAAGTTTCACGAGGAGTCAGGCATCGTCTCCTTTGGAGGCACTGATCTCCGCGTACCTCTGGAATTTTCAAAGGATGTGAGGCCTCCGGTCGCCATGAGGTGGATAACTAGGTCTTTCTCTGTGGTCTCCACAGGGGATTCAGACAACCTTTCGTCTTGGGAGATGCAAGATGAGCCTGCATTCAAGTCACTGCAGGGATATCCGGCCTTATTTCGAGGCAGGGCATCGCGGTGTCCATTTCACTTGAGGCCGCAAACTCAGGGTCCCTCTCACACACCTAGAGCTGAGAAAAACCTCCTCTTGAGGTGCTTGTGGTAAGGTGGTATTCCTCTGGAGTCGAAGCCAGGGACTAACCTCTCATCTCGAGTTGATTTTTGGTCCACGGAGCTCTTTCGTGTTGCTACAGTGACCTCAGGATCCCTCTAGCCTTGAAACAGTGTTCTTGGGGTTTCTCTGGAGTGCCATCAAGGATATCAAGGCTCCTTTCATGTGTGATGTGCAACACGGAATTGCTCTGCACGCAGTGCAGGGGAATCGGGCCTCATCTCGCGGCGAGGGGGAAGTCTCATGGTTTTTCTCGAGTTGCGGCGGGAACCTGGGGTATATTCTCGAGTTACGACGGGGATGGCCCTTCCACCCGCGTGTTTGTTCAGCGACGTCAGGACTCCTGCCTAGTTGCGAGGGACAACTCGGGATTCTCCTCGAGGCTTGGCAGGGCAATTGGGACGCCTCTCCAGCTGAGGCGGGAGACCAAGGGTCCCTTTCCACGTGCCACAGGAATCCTGGGACTCCTATCAAGTTACACGAGGAGTCAGGCATTTTCTCCTTGGGAAGCACTGATATCTGCATACCTCTGGAGTTTTCAAAGGATGTGAGGCCCCCTGTCACGATTAGGTGGGGAACTAGGTCTTTTTCTGTGGTCTCCACAGGGGAGTCAAACATCCTTTCGTCTTGGGAGATGCAAGACGAGCCTGCATTCAAGTCACTGCAGGGATATCCGGCTTATTTCGAGTCAGGGCATCGCGGTGTCCATTCCACTTGAGACCGCAAATCAGAGTCCCCCTCACATACCTAGAGCTGAGAGAAGCCTCCTCTTGAGGTGCTTCTGGTAAGGTGGTATTCCTCTGGAGTCGAAGCCAGGGACTAACCTCTCATCTCGAGTTGATTCTTGGTCCACGGAGCTCTTTCGTGTTGCTACAGTGACGTCAGGATCCCTCTAGCCTTGAAACAGTGTTCTTGGGGTTTCTCTGGAGTGCCATCAAGGAAATCAAGGCTCCTTTCATGTGTGATGTGCAACAGGGAATTGCTCTGCACGCAGTGCACGGTATCGGGCCTCATTTTTCGGTGAGGGGGAAGTCTCATGGTTTTTCTCGAGTTGCGGCGGGAACCTGGGGTATATTCTCGAGTTACGACGGGGATGGCCCTTCCACACACGTGTTTGTTCAGCGACGTCAAGACTCCTGCCTAGTTGCGAGGGACAACTCGGGATTCTCCTCGAGGCTTGGCAGGGCAATTGGGATGCCTCTCCAGCTGAGACGGGAGACCAAGGGTCCCTTTCCACGTGCCACAGGAATCCTGGGTCTCCTATCAATTTTAACGAGGAGTCAGGCATCGTCTCCTTTGGAGGCACTGATCTCCGCGTACCTCTGGAGTTTTCAAAGGATGTGAGGCCTCCGATCGTGATAAGGTGGGGAACTAGGTCTTTCTCTGTGGTCTCCACAGGGGTTTCAGATATCCTTTCGTCTTGGGAGATGCAAGACCAGCCTGCATTCAAGTCCCAGCAGGGATATTCGGCCTTATTCCGAGTCAGGGCATCACGGTGTCCATTCCACTTGAGGCCGCAAACTCAGGGTCCCTCTCACATAGCTAGAGCTGAGAGAAGCCTCCTCTTGAGGTGCTTGTGGTAAGATGGTATTCCTCTGGAGTCGAAGCCAGGGACTAACCTCTCATCTCGAGTTGATTTTTGGTCCACGGAGTTCTTTCGTGTTGCTACAGTGACCTCAGGATCCCTCTAGCCTTGAAACAGTGTTTTTGGGGTTTCTCTGGAGTGCCATCAAGGAAATCAAGGCTCCTTTCATGTGTGATGTGCAACACGGAAGTGCTCTGCACGTAGTGCAGGGGAATCGGGCCTCATCTCGCGGCGAGGGTGAAGTCTCATGGTTTTTCTCGAGTTGCGGCGGAAACCTGGGGTATATTCTCGAGTTAAGACGGGGATGGCCCTTACACACACGTGCTTGTTCAGCGACATCAGGACTCCTGCCTAGTTGCGAGGGACAACTCGGGATTCTCCTCGAGGCTTGGCAGGGCAATTGGAACGCCTCTCCAGTTGAGGGGGAGACCAAGTGTCCCTTTCCACCTTCCACAGGAATCTTGGGACTCATATCAAGTTTCACGAGGAGTCAGGCATCGTCTCCTTTGGAGGCACTGATCTCCTCGTACCTCTGGAGTTTTCAAAGGATGTGAGCCCTCCGGTCGCGATGAAGTGGGGAACTAGGTCTTTCTCTGTGGTCTCCACAGGGGATTCAGACATCCTTTCGTCTTGGGAGATGCAAAACGAGCCCCCATTTAAGTCACTGCAGGGATATCCGGCCTTATTTCGAGTCAGGGCATCGCGGTGTCCATTCCACTTGAGGCCGCAAAATCAGGGTCCCTCTCACATACCTAGAGCTGAGAGAAGCCTGCTCTTGAGGTGCTTGTGGTAAGGTGGTATTCCTCTGGAGTCGAAGCCAGGGACTAACCTCTCATCTCGAGTTGATTCTTGGTCCACGGAGCTCTTTCTTGTTGCTACAGTGCCCTCAGGATCCCTCTAGCCTTGAAACAGTGTTCTTGGGGTTTCTCTGGAGTGCCAACAAGGAAATCAAGGCTCCTTTCATGTGTGATGTGCAACACGGAATTGCTCTGCACGCAGTGCAGGGGAATCGGGCCTCATCTCGCGGCGAGGGGGAAGTCTCATGGTTTTTCTCGAGTTGCGGCGGGAACCTGGGGTATATTCTCGAGTTACGACGGGGATAGCCCTTCCACACACGTGTTTGTTCAGCGACGTCAGGACTCCTGCCTAGTTGCGAGGGACAACTCGGCATTCTCCTCGAGGCTTGGCAGGGCAATTGGGACGCCTCTCCAGCTGAGGCGGTAGACCAAGGGTCCCTTTCCACGTGCCACAGGAATCCTGGGACTCCTATCAAGTTTCCCGAGGAGTCAGGCATCGTCTCCTTTGGAGGCACTGATCTCCGCGTACCTCTGGAGTTTTCAAAGGATGTGAGGCCTCCGGTCGCGATGAGGTGGGGAACTAGGTCTTTCTCTGTGGTCTCCACAGGGGATTCAGACATCCTTTCGTCTTGGGAGATGCAAGACGAGCCTGCATTCAAGTCACTGCAGGGATATCCGGCCTTATTTCGAGTCACGGCATCACGGTGTCCTTTCCACTTGAGGCCGCAAACTCAGGGTCCCTCTCACATATCTAGAGCTGAGAGAAGCCTCCTCTTGAGGTGCTTGTGGTAAGGTGGTATTCCTCTGGAGTCGAAGCCAGGGACTAACCTCTCAACTCGAGTTGATTTTTGGTCCACGGAGCTCTTTTGTGTGGCTACAGTGACCTCAGGATCCCTCTACCTTGAAACAGTGTTCTTGGGGTTTCTCTACAGTGCCATCAAGGAAATCAAGGCTCCTTTCATGTTTGATGTGCAACACGGAATTTCTCTGCACGCAGTGCAGGGGAATCGGGCCTCATCTCGCGCGAGGGGGAAGTCTCATGGTTTTTCTCGAGTTGCGGTGGGAACCTGGGGTATATTCTCGAGTTACGACGGGGATGGCCCTTCCACACACGTGTTTGTTCAGCGACGTCAGGACTCCTGCCTAGTTGCGAGGGACAGCTCGGGAGTCTCCTCGAGGCTTGGCAGGGCAATTGGAACGCCTCTCCAGCTGAGGCGGGAGACCAAGGGTCCCTTTCCACGTGCCACAGGAATCCTGGAACTCCTATCAAGTTTCACGAGGAGTCAGGCATCGTCTCCTTTGGAGGCACTGATCTCCGCGTACCTCTGGAATTTTCAAAGGATGTGAGGCCTCCGGTCGCCATGAGGTGGATAACTAGGTCTTTCTCTGTGGTCTCCACAGGGGATTCAGACAACCTTTCGTCTTGGGAGATGCAAGATGAGCCTGCATTCAAGTCACTGCAGGGATATCCGGCCTTATTTCCAGGCAGGGCATCGCGGTGTCCATTTCACTTGAGGCCGCAAACTCAGGGTCCCTCTCACATACCTAGAGCTGAGACAAACCTCCTCTTGAGGTGCTTGTGGTAAGGTGGTATTCCTCTGGAGTCAAAGCCAGGGACTAACCTCTCATCTCGAGTTGATTTTTGGTCCACGGAGCTCTTTCGTGTTGCTACAGTGACCTCAGGATCCCTCTAGCCTTGAAACAGTGTTCTTGGGGTTTCTCTGGAGTGCCATCAAGGATATCAAGGCTCCTTTCATGTGTGATGTGCAACACGGAATTGCTCTGCACGCCGTGCAGGGGAATCGGGCCTCATCTCGCGGCGAAGGGCAAGTCTCATGGTTTTTCTCGAGTTGCGGCGGGAACCTGGGGTATATTCTCGAGTTACGACGGGGATGGCCCTTCCACCCACGTGTTTGTTCAGCGACGTCAGGACTCCTGCCTAGTTGCGAGGGACAACTCGGGATTCTCCTCGAGGCTTGGCAGGGCAATTGGGACGCCTCTCCAGCTGAGGCGGGAGACCAAGGGTCCCTTTCCACGTGCCACAGGAATCCTGGGACTCCTATCAAGTTTCACGAGGAGTCAGGCATTTTCTCCTTGGGAGGCACTGATATCTGCATACCTCTGGAGTTTTCAAAGGATGTGAGGCCCCCTGTCACGATTAGATGGGGAACTAGGTCTTTCTCTGTGGTCTCCACAGGGGATTCAGACATCCTTTCGTCTTGGGAGATGCAAGACGAGCCTGCATTCAAGTCAGTGCAGGGATATCCGGCCTTATTTCGAGTCAGGGCATCGCAATGTACATTCCCCTTGAGGCCGCAAACTCAGGGTCCCTCTCACATACCTAGAGCTGAGAGAAGCCTCCTCTTGAGGTGCTTGTGGTAAGGTGGTATTCCTCTGGAGTCGAAGCCAGGGACTAACCTCTCATCTCGAGTTGATTATTGGTCCACGGAGCTCTTTCATGTTGCTACAGTGACCTCAGGATCGCTCTAGCCTTGAAACAGTGTTCTTGGGGTTTCTCTGGATTGTCATCAAGGAAATCAAGGCTCCTTTCATGTTTAATGTGCAACTCGGAATTGTTTTGCATGCAGTGCAGGGGAATCGGGCCTCATCTCGCGGCGAGGGGGAAGTCTCATGGTATTTCTCGAGTTGCGGCGGAAACCTGGGGTATATTCTCGAGTTACGACGGGGATGGCCCTTCCACACACGTGCTTGTTCAGCGACGTCAGGACTCCTGCCTAGTTGCGAGGGACATCTCGGGATTCTCCTCGAGGCTTGGCAGGGCAATTGGGACCCCTCTCCAGCTGAGGCGGGAGACCAAGGGTCCCTTTCCACGTGCCACAGGAATCCTGGGACTCCTATCAAGTTTCACGAGGAGTCAGGCATCGTCTCCTTTGGAGGCACTGATCTCCGCATACCTCTGGAGTTTTCAAAGGCTGTGAGGCCTCCGGTCGCGATGAGGTGGGGAACTGGGTCTTTCTCTGTGGTCTCCACAGGGGAATCAGTCATCCTTTCATCTTGGGAGATGCAAGACGAGCCTGCATTCAAGTCACTGCAGGGATATCCGGCCTTATATCGAGTCAGGGCATCGCGGTGTCCATTCCACTTGAGGCCGCAAAATCAGGGTCCCTCTCACATACCTAGAGCTGAGAGAAGCCTGCTCTTGAGGTGCTTGTGCTAAGGTGGTATTCCTCTGGAGTCGAAGCCAGGGACTAACCTCTCATCTCGAGTTGATTCTTGGTCCACGGAGCACTTTCTTGTTGCTACAGTGCCCTCAGGATCCCTCTAGCCTTGAAACAGTGTTCTTGGGGTTTCTCTGGAGTGCCAACAAGGAAATCAAGGCTTCTTTCATGTGTGATGTGCAACACGGAATTGCTCTGCACGCAGTGCAGGGGAATCGGGCCTCATCTCGCGGCGAGGGGGAAGTCTCATGGTTTTTCTCGAGTTGCGGCGGGAACCTGGGGTATATTCTCGAGTTACGACGGGGATGGCCCTTCCACCCAGGTGTTTGTTAAGCCACGTCAGGACTCCTGCGTAGTTGCGAGGGACAACTCGGGATTCTCCTCGAGGCTTGGCAGGCCAATTGGGACGCCTCTCCAGCTGAGGCGGGAGACCAAGGGTCCGTTTCCCCGTGCCACAGGAATCCTGGGACTCATATCAAGTTTCACAAGGAGTCAGGCATCGTCTCCTTTGGAGGCACTGATCACCGCGTACCTATGGAGTTTTCAAAGAAAGTGAGGCCTCCGGTCGCGATGAGGTGGGGAACTAGTTCTTTTTCTGTGGTCTCCACAGGGGAGTCAAACATCCTTTCGTCTTGGGAGATGCAAGGCGAGCCTGCATTCAAGTCACTGCAGGGATATCCGGCTTATTTCGAGTCAGGGCATCGCGGTGTCCATTCCACTTGAGACCGCAAATCAGAGTCCCCCTCACATACCTAGAGCTGAGAGAAGCCACCTCTTGAGGTGCTTCTGGTAAGGTGGTATTCCTCTGGAGTCGAAGCCAGGGACTAACCTCTCATCTCGAGTTGATTCTTGGTCCACGGAGCTCTTTCGTGTTGCTACAGTGACGTCAGGATCCCTCTAGCCTTGAAACAGTGTTCTTGGGGTTTCTCTGGAGTGCCATCAAGGAAATCAAGGCTTCTTTCATGTGTGATGTGCAACAGGGAATTGCTCTGCACGCAGTGCACGGTATCGGGCCTCATTTTTCGGCGAGGGGGAAGTCTCATGGTTTTTCTCGAGTTGCGGCGGGAACCTGGGGTATATTCTCGAGTTACAACGGGGATGGCCCTTCCACACACGTGTTTGTTCAGCGACGTCAAGACTCCTGCCTAGTTGCGAGGGACAACTCGGGATTCTCCTCGAGGCTTTGCAGGGCAATTGGGATGCCTCTCCAGCTGAGACGGGAGACCAAGGGTCCCTTTCCACGTGCCACAGGAATCCTGGGTCTCCTATCAATTTTCACGAGGAGTCAGGCATCGTCTCCTTTGGAGGCACTGATCTCCGCGTACCTCTGGAGTTTTCAAAGGATGTGAGGCCTCCGTTCACGATGAGGTGGGGAACTAGGTCTTTCTCTGTGGTCTCCACAGGGGATTCAGACATCCTTTCGTCTTGGGACATGCAAGACGAGCCTGCATTCAAGTCACTGCAGGGATATCTGGCCTTATTTCGAGTCAGGGCATCGCGGTGTCCATTCCACTTGAGGCCGCAAACTCAGGGTCCTTCTCACATACCTAGAGCTGAGAGAAGCCTCCTCTTGAGGTGCTTGAGGTAAGTTGGTATTCCTCTGGAGTCGAAGCCAGGGACGAACCTCTCATCTCGAGTTGATTTTTGGTCCACGGAGCTCTTTCGTGTTGCTACAGTGACCTCAGGATCCCTCTAGCCTTGAAACAGTGTTCTTGGGGTTTCTCTGGAGTGCCATCAAGGAAATCAAGGCTCCTTTCATGTGTGATGTGCAACACGGAATTGCTCTGCACGCAGTGTAGGGGAATCGGGCCTCATCTCGCGGCGAGGGGGAAGTCTCATGGTTTTTCTCGAGTTGCGGCGGGAACCTGGGGTATATTCTCGAGTTTCGACGGGGATGGCCCTTCCACACACGTGTTTGTTAAGCGATGGCAGGACTCCAGCCTAGTTGCGAGGGACAACTCGGGATTCTCCTCGAGGCTTGGCAGGGCAATTGGGACGCCTCTCCAGCTGAGGCGGGAGACCGAGGGTCCCTTTCCACGTGCCACAGGAATCCTGGGACTCCTATCAAGTTTCCCGAGGAGTCAGGCATCGTCTCCTTTGGAGGCACTGATCTCCGCGTACCTCGGAGTTTTTAAAGGATGTGAGGCCTCCGGTCGCGATGAGGTGGGGAAGTAGGTCTTTCTCTGTGGTCTCCACAGGGGATTCAGACATCCTTTCTTCTTGGGAGATGCAAGACGAGCCTGCATTCAAGTCACTGCAGGGATATCCGGCCGTATTTCGAGTCAGGGCATCGCGGTGTCCATTCCACTTGAGGCCGCAAACTCAGGGTCCCTCTCACATAGCTAGAACTGAGAGAAGCCTCCTCTTGAGGTGCTTGTGGTAAGGTGGTATTCCTCTGGAGTCGAAGCCTGGGACTAACCTCTCATCTCGAGTTGATTTTTGGTCCACGGAGCTCTTTCGTGTTGCTACAGTGACCTCAGGATCCCTCTAGCCTTGAAACAGTGTTCTTGGGGATTCTTTGGAGTGCCATCAAGAAAATCAAGGCTCCTTTCATGTGTGATGTGCAAAACGGAATTGCTCTGCACGCAGTGAAGGGGAATCGGGCAGCATCTCGCGGCGAGGGGGAAGTCTCATGGTTTTTCTCGAGTTGCGGCGGGAACCTGGGGTATATTCTCGAGTTACGACGGGGATGGCGCTTCCACACACGTGTTTGTTCAGCGACGTCAGGACTCCTGCCTAGTTGCGAGGGACAACTCGGGATTCTCCTCGAGGCTTGGCAGCGCATTTGGGACGCCTCTCCAGCTGAGGCGGGAGACCAAGGGTCCCTTTCCACGTGCCACAGGAATCCTGGGACGCCTATCAAGTTTCACGAGGAGTCAGGCATCGTCTCCTTTAGAGGCACTGATCTCCGCGTTCCTCTGGAGTTTTCAAAGGATGTGAGGCCTCCGGTCGCGATGATGTGGGGAACTAGGCCTTTCTCTGAGGTCTCCACATTGGATTCAGACATCCTTTCGTCTTGGGAGATGCAAGAAGAGCCTGCATTCAAGTCACTGCAGGGATATCCGGCCTTATTTCGAGTCAGGGCATCGCGGTGTCCATTCCACTTGAGGCCGAAAAATCAGGGTCCCTCTCATATACCGAGAGCTGAGAGAAGCCTCCTCTTGAGGTGCTTGTGGTAAGGTGGTATTCCTCTGGAGTCGAAGCCAGGGACTAACCTCTCATCTCGAGTTGATTTTTGGTCCACGGAGCTCTTTCGTGTGGCTACAGTGACCTCAGGATCCCTGTAGCCTTGAAACAGTATTCTTGGGGTTTCTCTGGAGTGCCATCAAGGAAATCAAGGCTCCTTTCATGTGTGATGTGCAACACGGAATTGCTCTGCACGCAGTGCAGGGGAATCGGGGCTCATCTCGCGGCGAGGGGGAAGTCTCATGGTTTTTCTCGAGTTGCGGCGGGAACCTGGGGTATATTCTCGAGTTACGAAGGGGATGGCCCTTCCACACACGTGTTAGTTCAGCGACGGCAGGACTCCTGCCTAGTTGCGAGGGACAACTCGGGATTCTCCTCGAGGCTTGGCAGGGCAATTGGGAGGCCTCTCCAGCTGAGGCGGGAGACCATTGTCCCTTTCCACGTGCTACAGGAATCCTGGGACTCCTATCAAGTTTCACGAGTAGTCAGGCATCGTCTCCTTTGCAGGCACTGATCTCCGCGTACCTCTGGCGTTTTCAAGGGATGTGAGGCCTCCAGTCGCGATGAGGTGGGGAACTAGGTCTTTCTCTGTGGTGTCCACAGGGGATTCAGACATCCTTTCATCTTGGGAGATGCAAGACGAGCCTGCATTCAAGTCACTGCAGGGATATCCGGCCTTATTTCTCCTCAGGGCATCGCAGTGTCCATTCCACTTGTGTCCGCAAAGTCAGGGTCCCTCTCACATACCTAGAACTGAGAGAAGCCTCCTCTTGAGGTGCTTGTGGTAAGGTGGTATTCCTCTGGAGTCGAAGCCAGGGACTAACCTCTCATCTCGAGTTGATTTTTGGTCCACGGAGCTCTTTCGTGTTGCTACACTGACCTCAGGATCCCTCTAGCCTTGAAACAGTGTTCTTGGGGTTTCTCTGGAGTGCCATCAAGGAAATCAAGGCTCCTTTCATGTGTGATGTGCAACACGGAATTGCTCTGCACGCAGTGTAGGGGAATCGGGCCTCTTCTCGCGGCGAGGGGGAAGTCTCATGGTTTTTCTCGAGTTGCGGCGGGAACCTGGGGTATATTCTCGAGTTACGACGGGGATGGCCCTTCCACCCACGTGTTTGTTCAGCGACGTCAGGACTCCTGCCTAGTTGCGAGGGACAACTCGGGATTCTCCTCGAGGCTTGGCAGGGCAATTGGGACGCCTCTCCAGCTGAGGCGGTAGACCAAGAGTCCCTTTCCACGTGCCACAGGAATCCTGGGACTCCTATCAAGTTTCACGAGGAGTCAGGCATCGTCTCCTTTGGAGGCACTGATCTCCGCGTACCTCTGGAGTTTTTAAAGGATGTGAGGCCTCCGGTCGCGATGAAGTGGGGAAGTAGGTCTTTCTCTGTGGTCTCCACAGGGGATTCAGACATCCTTTCGTCTTGGGAGATGCAAGACGAGCCTGCATTCAATTCACTGCAGGGATATCCGGCCTTATTTCGCGTCAGGGCATCGCGGTGTCCATTCCACTTGAGGCCCCAAACTCAGGGTCCCTCTCACATAGCTAGAGCTGAGAGAAGCCTCCTCTTGAGGTGCTTGTGGTAAGGTGGTATTCCTCTGGAGTCGAAGCCAGGGACTAACCTCTCATCTCGAGTTGATTTTTGTTCCACGGAGCTCTTTCGTGTTGCTACAGTGACCTCAGGATCCCTCTAGCCTTGAAACAGTGTTCTTGGGGTTTCTCTGGAGTGCCATCAAGGAAATCAAGGCTCCTTTCATGTGTGATGTGCAACACGGAATTGCTGTGCACGCAGTGCAGGGGAATCGGGCCTCATCTCGCGGCGAGGGGGAAGTC
This sequence comes from Cervus elaphus, assembly GCF_910594005.1. NCBI lineage: Eukaryota > Metazoa > Chordata > Mammalia > Artiodactyla > Cervidae > Cervus > Cervus elaphus. The sequence goes on along the minus strand of NW_025316680.1, from coordinate 3,925,575 downwards.
TCATGGTTTTTCTCGAGTTGCGGCGGGAACCTGGGGTATATTCTCGAGATACGACGGGGATGGCCCTTCCACCCACGTGTTTCTTCAGGGACGTCACGACTTCTGCCTAGTTGCGAGGGAAAACTCGGAATTCTCCTCGAGGCTTGGCAGGGCAATTGGGACGCCTGTCAGGCTGAGGCGGGAGACCAAGGGTCCCTTTCCACGTGCCACAGGAATCCTGGGACTCCTATCAAGTTTCACGAGGAGTCAGGCATCGTCTCCTTTGGAGGCACTGATCTCCGCGTACCTCTGGAGTTTTTAAAGGATGTGAGGCCTCCGGTCGCGATGAGGTGGGGAAGTAGGTCTTTCTCTGTGGTCTCCACAGGGGATTCAGACATCCTTTCATCTTGGGAGATGCAAGACGAGCCTGCATTCAAGTCACTGCAGGGATATCCGGCCGTATTTCGAGTCAGGGCATCGCGGTGTCCATTCCACTTGAGGCCGCAAACTCAGGGTCCCTCTCACATAGCTAGAGCTGAGAGAAGCCTCCTCTTGAGGTGCTTGTAGTAAGGTGGTATTCCTCTGGAGTCGAAGCCAGGGACTAACCTCTCATCTCGAGTTGATTTTTCGTCCACGGAGCTCTTTCGTGTTGCTACAGTGACCTCAGGATCCCTCTAGCCTTGAAACAGTGTTCTTGGGGTTTCTCTGGAGTGCCATCAAGGAAATCAAGGCTCCTTTCATGTGTGATGTGCAACACGGAATTGCTCTGCACACAGTGCAGGGGAATCGGGCCTCATCTCGCGGCGAAGCGGAAGTCTCATGGTTTATCTCGAGTTGCGGCGGGAACCTGGGGAATATTCTCGAGTTACGACGGGGATGGCCCTTCCACCCACGTGTTTATTCAGCGACGTCAGGACTCCTGCCTAGTTGCGAGGGACAACTCGGGATTCTCCTCGAGGCTTGGCAGGGCAATTGGGACGCCTCTCCAGCTGAGGCGGGAGACCAAGGGTCCCTTTCCACGTGCCGTAGGAATCCTGGGACTCCTATCAAGTTTCACGAGGAGTCAGGCATCGTCTCCTTTGGAGGCACTGATCTCCGCGTACCTCTGGAGTTTTCAAAGGATGTGAGGCCTCCGGTCGCCATGAGGTGGGGAACTAGGTTTTTCTCTGTGGTCTCCACAGGGGATTCAGACATCCTTTCGTCTTGGGAGATGCAAGACGAGCCTGCATTCAAGTCACTGCAGGGATATCCGGCCTTATTTCGAGTCAGGGCATCGCGGTGTCCACTCCACTTGAGGCCGCAAACTCAGGTTCCCTCTCACATACCTAGAGCTGAGAGAAACCTCCTCTTGAGGTGCTTGAGGTAAGGTGGTATTCCTCCGGAGTGGAAGCCAGGGACTAACCTCTCATCTCGAGTTGATTTTTGGTCCACGGAGCTCTTTCGTGTTGCTACAGTGACCTCAGGATCCCTCTCGCCTTGAAACAGTGTTCTTGGGGTTTCTCTGGAGTGCCATCAAGGAAAACAAGGCTCCTTTCATGTGTAATGTGCAACACGGAATTGCTCTGCACGCAGTGAAGGGGAATCGGGCCTCATCTCGCGGCGAGGGGAAAGTCTCATGGTTTTTCTCGAGTTGCGGCGGGAACCTGGGGTATATTCTTGAGTTACGACTGGGATGGCCCTTCCTCACACGTGTTAGTTCAGCGACGGCAGGACTCCTGCCTAGTTGCGAGGGACAACTCGGGATTCTCCTCGAGTCTTGGCAGGGCAATTGGGACGCCTCTCCAGCTGAGGCGGGAGACCAAGGGTCCCTTTCCCCGTGCCACAGGAATCCTGGGACTCCTATCAAGTTTCACGAGGAGTCAGGCATCGTCTCCTTTGGAGGCACTGATCTCCGCGTACCTCTGGAGTTTTCAAAGGATGTGAGGCCTCCGGTCGCGATGAGGTGGGGAAGTAGGTCTTTCTCTGTGGTCTCCACAGGGGATTCAGACATCCTTTCATCTTGGGAGATGCAAGACGAGCCTGCATTCAAGTCAGTGCAGGGATATCCGGCCTTATTTCGCGTCAGGGCATCGCGGTGTACATTCCACTTGAGGCCGCAAAATCAGGGTCCCTCTCACATACCTAGAGCTGAGAGAAGCCTCCTCTTGAGGTGCTTGTGGTAAGGTGGTATTCCTCTGGAGTCGAAGCCAGGGACTAACCTCTCATCTCGAGTTGATTTTTGGTCCACGGAGCTGTTTGGTGTTGCTACAGTGACCTCAGGATCCCTGTAGCCTTGAAACAGTGTTCTTGGGGTTTCTCTGGAGTGCCATCAAGGAAATCAAGGCTCCTTTCATGTGTGATGTGCAACACGGAATTGCTCTGCATGCAGTGCAGGGGAATCGTGCCTCATCTCACGGCGAGGGGGAAGTCTCATGGTTTTTCTCGAGTTGGGGCGGGAACCTGGGGTATATTCTCGAGTTACGACGGGGATGGCCCTTCCACCCACATGTTTGTTCAGCGACGTCAGGACTCCTGCCTAGTTGCGAGTGACAACTCGGGATTCTCCTCGAGGCTTGGCAGGGCATTTGGGACGCCTCCCCAGCTGAGGCGCGAGACCAAGTGTCCCTTTCCACGTGCCACAGGAATCCTGGGACTCCTATCAAGTTTCACGAGGAGTCAGGCATCGTCTCCTTTGGAGGCACTGATCTCCGCGTACCTCTGGAGTTTTCAAAGGATGTGAGGCCTCCGGTCGCGATGAGGTGGGGAACTAGGTCTTTCTCTGTGGTCTCCACAGGGAATTCAGACATCCTTTCATCTTGGGAGATGCAAGACAAGCCTGCATTCAAGTCACTGCAGGGATATCCGGCCTTATTTCGAGTCAGGGCATCGCGGTGTCCATTCCACTTGAGGCCGCAAACTCAGGGTCCTTCTCACATACCTAGAGCTGAGAGAAGCCTCCTCTTGAGGTGCTTGAGGTAAGTTGGTATTCCTCTGGAGTCGAAGCCAGGGACGAACCTCTCATCTCGAGTTGATTTTTGGTCCACGGAGCTCTTTCGTGTTGCTACAGTGACCTCAGGATCCCTCTAGCCTTGAAACAGTGTTCTTGGGGTTTCTCTGGAGTGCCATTAAGGAAATCAAGGCTCCTTTCATGTGTGATGTGCAACACGGAATTGCTCTGCACGCAGTGCAGGGGAATCGGGCCTCATCTCGCGGCGAGGGGGAAGTCTCATGGTTTTTCTCGAGTTGCGGCGGGAACCTGGGGTATATTCTCGAGTTTCGACGGGGATGGCCCTTCCACACACGTGTTTGTTAAGCGATGGCAGGACTCCAGCCTAGTTGCGAGGGACAACTCGGGATTCTCCTCGAGGCTTGGCAGGGCAATTGGGACGCCTCTCCAGCTGAGGCGGGAGACCGAGGGTCCCTTTCCACGTGCCACAGGAATCCTGGGACTCCTATCAAGTTTCCCGAGGAGTCAGGCATCGTCTCCTTTGGAGGCACTGATCTCCGCGTACCTCTGGAGTTTTTAAAGGATGTGAGGCCTCCGGTCGCGATGAGGTGGGGAAGTAGGTCTTTCTCTGTGGTCTCCACAGGGGATTCAGACATCCTTTCTTCTTGGGAGATGCAAGACGAGCCTGCATTCAAGTCACTGCAGGGATATCCGGCCGTATTTCGAGTCAGGGCATCGCGGTGTCCATTCCACTTGAGGCCGCAAACTCAGGGTCCCTCTCACATAGCTAGAGCTGAGAGAAGCCTCCTCTTGAGGTGCTTGTGGTAAGGTGGTATTCCTCTGGAGTCGAAGCCTGGGACTAACCTCTCATCTCGAGTTGATTTTTGGTCCACGGAGCTCTTTCGTGTTGCTACAGTGACCTCAGGATCCCTCTAGCCTTGAAACAGTGTTCTTGGGGATTCTTTGGAGTGCCATCAAGAAAATCAAGGCTCCTTTCATGTGTGATGTGCAAAACGGAATTGCTCTGCACGCAGTGAAGGGGAATCGGGCAGCATCTCGCGGCGAGGGGGAAGTCTCATGGTTTTTCTCGAGTTGCGGCGGGAACCTGGTGTATATTCTCGAATTACGACGGGGATGGCGCTTCCACACACGTGTTTGTTCAGCGACGTCAGGACTCCTGCCTAGTTGCGAGGGACAACTCGGGATTCTCCTCGAGGCTTGGCAGGGCAATTGGGACGCCTCTCCAGCTGAGGCGGGAGACCAAGGGTCCCTTTCCACGTGCCACAGGAATCCTGGGACTCCTATCAAGTTTCACGAGGAGTCAGGCATCGTCTCCTTTGGAGGCACTGATCTCCGGGTTCCTCTGGAGTTTTCAAAGGATGTGAGGCCTCCGGTCGCGATGATGTGGGGAACTAGGCCTTTCTCTGAGGTCTCCACATTGGATTCAGACATCCTTTCATCTTGGGAGATGCAAGAAGAGCCTGCATTCAAGTCACTGCAGGGATATCCGGCCTTATTTCGAGTCAGGGCATCGCGGTGTCCATTCCACTTGAGGCCGAAAAATCAGGGTCCCTCTCATATACCGAGAGCTGAGAGAAGCCTCCTCTTGAGGTGCTTGTGGTAAGGTGGTATTCCTCTGGAGTCGAAGCCAGGGACTAACCTCTCATCTCGAGTTGATTTTTGGTCCACGGAGCTCTTTCGTGTTGCTACAGTGACCTCAGGATCCCTGTAGCCTTGAAACAGTATTCTTGGGGATTCTCTGGAGTGCCATCAAGGAAATCAAGGCTCCTTTCATGTGTGATGTGCAACACGGAATTGCTCTGCACGCAGTGCAGGGGAATCGGGGCTCATCTCGCGGCGAGGGGGAAGTCTCATGGTTTTTCTCGAGTTGCGGCGGGAACCTGGGGTATATTCTCGAGTTACGACGGGGATGGCCCTTCCACACACGTGTTAGTTCAGCGACGTCAGGACTCCTGCCTAGTTGCGAGGGACAACTCGGGATTCTCCTCGAGGCTTGGCAGGGCAATTGGGAGGCCTCTCCAGCTGAGGCGGGAGACCATTGTCCCTTTCCACGTGCTACAGGAATCCTGGGACTCCTATCAAGTTTCACGAGTAGTCAGGCATCGTCTCCTTTGCAGGCACTGATCTCCGCGTACCTCTGGAGTTTTCAAGGGATGTGAGGCCTCCAGTCGCGATGAGGTGGGGAACTAGGTCTTTCTCTGTGGTGTCCACAGGGGATTCAGACATCCTTTCATCTTGGGAGATGCAAGACGAGCCTGCATTCAAGTCACTGCAGGGATATCCGGCCTTATTTCTCCTCAGGGCATCGCAGTGTCCATTCCACTTGTGTCCGCAAAATCAGGGTCCCTCTCACATACCTAGAACTGAGAGAAGCCTCCTCTTGAGGTGCTTGTGGTAAGGTGGTATTCCTCTGGAGTCGAAGCCAGGGACTAACCTCTCATCTCGAGTTGATTTTTGGTCCACGGAGCTCTTTCGTGTTGCTACAGTGACCTCAGGATCCCTGTAGCCTTGAAACAGTGTTCTTGGGCTTTCTCTGGAGTGCCATCAAGGAAATCAAGGCTCCTTTCATGTGTGATGTGCAACACGGAATTGCTCTGCATGCAGTGCAGGGGAATCGTGCCTCATCTCACGGCGAGGGGGAAGTCTCATGGTTTTTCTCGAGTTGGGGCGGGAACCTGGGGTATATTCTCGAGTTACGACGGGGATGGCCCTTCCACCCACATGTTTGTTCAGCGACGTCAGGACTCCTGCCTAGTTGCGAGTGACAACTCGGGATTCTCCTCGAGGCTTGGCAGGGCATTTGGGACGCCTCCCCAGCTGAGGCGCGAGACCAAGTGTCCCTTTCCACGTGCCACAGGAATCCTGGGACTCCTATCAAGTTTCACGAGGAGTCAGGCATCGTCTCCTTTGGAGGCACTGATCTCCGCGTACCTCTGGAGTTTTCAAAGGATGTGAGGCCTCCGGTCGCGATGAGGTGGGGAACTAGGTCTTTCTCTGTGGTCTCCACAGGGAATTCAGACATCCTTTCATCTTGGGAGATGCAAGACAAGCCTGCATTCAAGTCACTGCAGGGATATCCGGCCTTATTTCGAGTCAGGGCATCGCGGTGTCCATTCCACTTGAGGCCGCAAACTCAGGGTCCTTCTCACATACCTAGAGCTGAGAGAAGCCTCCTCTTGAGGTGCTTGAGGTAAGTTGGTATTCCTCTGGAGTCGAAGCCAGGGACGAACCTCTCATCTCGAGTTGATTTTTGGTCCACGGAGCTCTTTCGTGTTGCTACAGTGACCTCAGGATCCCTCTAGCCTTGAAACAGTGTTCTTGGGGTTTCTCTGGAGTGCCATTAAGGAAATCAAGGCTCCTTTCATGTGTGATGTGCAACACGGAATTGCTCTGCACGCAGTGCAGGGGAATCGGGCCTCATCTCGCGGCGAGGGGGAAGTCTCATGGTTTTTCTCGAGTTGCGGCGGGAACCTGGGGTATATTCTCGAGTTTCGACGGGGATGGCCCTTCCACACACGTGTTTGTTAAGCGATGGCAGGACTCCAGCCTAGTTGCGAGGGACAACTCGGGATTCTCCTCGAGGCTTGGCAGGGCAATTGGGACGCCTCTCCAGCTGAGGCGGGAGACCGAGGGTCCCTTTCCACGTGCCACAGGAATCCTGGGACTCCTATCAAGTTTCCCGAGGAGTCAGGCATCGTCTCCTTTGGAGGCACTGATCTCCGCGTACCTCTGGAGTTTTTAAAGGATGTGAGGCCTCCGGTCGCGATGAGGTGGGGAAGTAGGTCTTTCTCTGTGGTCTCCACAGGGGATTCAGACATCCTTTCTTCTTGGGAGATGCAAGACGAGCCTGCATTCAAGTCACTGCAGGGATATCCGGCCGTATTTCGAGTCAGGGCATCGCGGTGTCCATTCCACTTGAGGCCGCAAACTCAGGGTCCCTCTCACATAGCTAGAGCTGAGAGAAGCCTCCTCTTGAGGTGCTTGTGGTAAGGTGGTATTCCTCTGGAGTCGAAGCCTGGGACTAACCTCTCATCTCGAGTTGATTTTTGGTCCACGGAGCTCTTTCGTGTTGCTACAGTGACCTCAGGATCCCTCTAGCCTTGAAACAGTGTTCTTGGGGATTCTTTGGAGTGCCATCAAGAAAATCAAGGCTCCTTTCATGTGTGATGTGCAAAACGGAATTGCTCTGCACGCAGTGAAGGGGAATCGGGCAGCATCTCGCGGCGAGGGGGAAGTCTCATGGTTTTTCTCGAGTTGCGGCGGGAACCTGGTGTATATTCTCGAATTACGACGGGGATGGCGCTTCCACACACGTGTTTGTTCAGCGACGTCAGGACTCCTGCCTAGTTGCGAGGGACAACTCGGGATTCTCCTCGAGGCTTGGCAGGGCAATTGGGACGCCTCTCCAGCTGAGGCGGGAGACCAAGGGTCCCTTTCCACGTGCCACAGGAATCCTGGGACTCCTATCAAGTTTCACGAGGAGTCAGGCATCGTCTCCTTTGGAGGCACTGATCTCCGGGTTCCTCTGGAGTTTTCAAAGGATGTGAGGCCTCCGGTCGCGATGATGTGGGGAACTAGGCCTTTCTCTGAGGTCTCCACATTGGATTCAGACATCCTTTCATCTTGGGAGATGCAAGAAGAGCCTGCATTCAAGTCACTGCAGGGATATCCGGCCTTATTTCGAGTCAGGGCATCGCGGTGTCCATTCCACTTGAGGCCGAAAAATCAGGGTCCCTCTCATATACCGAGAGCTGAGAGAAGCCTCCTCTTGAGGTGCTTGTGGTAAGGTGGTATTCCTCTGGAGTCGAAGCCAGGGACTAACCTCTCATCTCGAGTTGATTTTTGGTCCACGGAGCTCTTTCGTGTTGCTACAGTGACCTCAGGATCCCTGTAGCCTTGAAACAGTATTCTTGGGGTTTCTCTGGAGTGCCATCAAGGAAATCAAGGCTCCTTTCATGTGTGATGTGCAACACGGAATTGCTCTGCACGCAGTGCAGGGGAATCGGGGCTCATCTCGCGGCGAGGGGGAAGTCTCATGGTTTTTCTCGAGTTGCGGCGGGAACCTGGGGTATATTCTCGAGTTACGACGGGGATGGCCCTTCCACACACGTGTTAGTTCAGCGACGTCAGGACTCCTGCCTAGTTGCGAGGGACAACTCGGGATTCTCCTCGAGGCTTGGCAGGGCAATTGGGAGGCCTCTCCAGCTGAGGCGGGAGACCATTGTCCCTTTCCACGTGCTACAGGAATCCTGGGACTCCTATCAAGTTTCACGAGTAGTCAGGCATCGTCTCCTTTGCAGGCACTGATCTCCGCGTACCTCTGGAGTTTTCAAGGGATGTGAGGCCTCCAGTCGCGATGAGGTGGGGAACTAGGTCTTTCTCTGTGGTGTCCACAGGGGATTCAGACATCCTTTCATCTTGGGAGATGCAAGACGAGCCTGCATTCAAGTCACTGCAGGGATATCCGGCCTTATTTCTCCTCAGGGCATCGCAGTGTCCATTCCACTTGTGTCCGCAAAATCAGGGTCCCTCTCACATACCTAGAACTGAGAGAAGCCTCCTCTTGAGGTGCTTGTGGTAAGGTGGTATTCCTCTGGAGTCGAAGCCAGGGACTAACCTCTCATCTCGAGTTGATTTTTGGTCCACGGAGCTCTTTCGTGTTGCTACAGTGACCTCAGGATCCCTGTAGCCTTGAAACAGTGTTCTTGGGCTTTCTCTGGAGTGCCATCAAGGAAATCAAGGCTCCTTTCATGTGTGATGTGCAACACGGAATTGCTCTGCATGCAGTGCAGGGGAATCGTGCCTCATCTCACGGCGAGGGGGAAGTCTCATGGTTTTTCTCGAGTTGCGGCGGGAACCTGGGGTATATTCTCGAGTTACGACGGGGATGGCCCTTCCACCCACATGTTTGTTCAGCGACGTCAGGACTCCTGCCTAGTTGCGAGGGACAACTCGGGATTCTCCTCGAGGCTTGGCAGGGCATTTGGGACTCCTCCCCAGCTGAGGCGGGAGACCAAGGGTCCCTTTCCACGTGCCACAGGAATCCTGGGACTCCTATCAAGTTTCACGAGGAGTCAGGCATCGTCTCCTTTGGAGGCACTGATCTCCGCGTACCTCTGGAGTTTTCAAAGGATGTGAGGCCTCCGGTCGCGATGAGGTGGGGAACTAGGTCTTTCTCTGTGGTCTCCACAGGGAATTCAGACATCCTTTCATCTTGGGAGATGCAAGACAAGCCTGCATTCAAGTCACTGCAGGGATATCCGGCCTTATTTCGAGTCAGGGCATCGCGGTGTCCATTCCACTTGAGGCCGCAAACTCAGGGTCCTTCTCACATACCTAGAGCTGAGAGAAGCCTCCTCTTGAGGTGCTTGAGGTAAGTTGGTATTCCTCTGGAGTCGAAGCCAGGGACGAAACTCTCATCTCGAGTTGATTTTTGGTCCACGGAGCTCTTTCGTGTTGCTACAGTGACCTCAGGATCCCTGTAGCCTTGAAACAGTGTTCTTGGGGTTTCTCTGGAGTGCCATTAAGGAAATCAAGGCTCCTTTCATGTGTAATGTGCAACACGGAATTGCTCTGCACGCAGTGTAGGGGAATCGGGCCTCATCTCGCGGCGAGGGGGAAGTCTCATGGTTTTTCTCGAGTTGCGGCGGGAACCTGGGGTATATTCTCGAGTTTCGACGGGGATGGCCCTTCCACACACGTGTTTGTTAAGCGATGGCAGGACTCCAGCCTAGTTGCGAGGGACAACTCGGGATTCTCCTCGAGGCTTGGCAGGGCAATTGGGACGCCTCTCCAGCTGAGGCGGGAGACCGAGGGTCCCTTTCCACGTGCCACAGGAATCCTGGGACTCCTATCAAGTTTCCCGAGGAGTCAGGCATCGTCTCCTTTGGAGGCACTGATCTCCGCGTACCTCTGGAGTTTTTAAAGGATGTGAGGCCTCCGGTCGCGATGAGGTGGGGAAGTAGGTCTTTCTCTGTGGTCTCCACAGGGGATTCAGACATCCTTTCTTCTTGGGAGATGCAAGACGAGCCTGCATTCAAGTCACTGCAGGGATATCCGGCCGTATTTCGAGTCAGGGCATCGCGGTGTCCATTCCACTTGTGGCCGCAAACTCAGGGTCCCTCTCACATAGCTAGAGCTGAGAGAAGCCTCCTCTTGAGGTGCTTGTGGTAAGGTGGTATTCCTCTGGAGTCGAAGCCTGGGACTAACCTCTCATCTCGAGTTGATTTTTGGTCCACGGAGCTCTTTCGTGTTGCTACAGTGACCTCAGGATCCCTCTAGCCTTGAAACAGTGTTCTTGGGGATTCTTTGGAGTGCCATCAAGAAAATCAAGGCTCCTTTCATGTGTGATGTGCAAAACGGAATTGCTCTGCACGCAGTGAAGGGGAATCGGGCAGCATCTCGCGGCGAGGGGGAAGTCTCATGGTTTTTCTCGAGTTGCGGCGGGAACCTGGTGTATATTCTCGAGTTACGACGGGGATGGCGCTTCCACACACGTGTTTGTTCAGCGACGTCAGGACTCCTGCCTAGTTGCGAGGGACAACTCGGGATTCTCCTCGAGGCTTGGCAGCGCATTTGGGACGCCTCTCCAGCTGAGGCGGGAGACCAAGGGTCCCTTTCCACGTGCCACAGGAATCCTGGGACTCCTATCAAGTTTCACGAGGAGTCAGGCATCGTCTCCTTTGCAGGCACTGATCTCCGCGTACCTCTGGAGTTTTCAAAGGATGTGAGGCCTCCGGTCGCGATGATGTGGGGAACTAGGCCTTTCTCTGAGGTCTCCACATTGGATTCAGACATCCTTTCGTCTTGGGAGATGCAAGAACAGCCTGCATTCAAGTCACTGCAGGGATATCCGGCCTTATTTCGAGTCAGGGCATCGCGGTGTCCATTCCACTTGAGGCCGAAAAATCAGGGTCCCTCTCATATACCGAGAGCTGAGAGAAGCCTCCTCTTGAGGTGCTTGTGGTAAGGTGGTATTCCTCTGGAGTCGAAGCCAGGGACTAACCTCTCATCTCGAGTTGATTTTTGCTCCACGGAGCTCATTCGTGTTGCTACAGTGACCTCAGGATCCCTGTAGCCTTGAAACAGTATTCTTGGGGTTTCTCTGGAGTGCCATCAAGGAAATCAAGGCTCCTTTCATGTGTGATGTGCAACACGGAATTGCTCTGCACGCAGTGCAGGGGAATCGGGGCTCATCTCGCGACGAGGGGGAAGTCTCATGGTTTTTCTCGTGTTGCGGCGGGAACCTGGGGTATATTCTCGAGTTACGAAGGGGATGGCCCTTCCACACACGTGTTAGTTCAGCGACGGCAGGACTCCTGCCTAGTTGCGAGGGACAACTCGGGATTCTCCTCGAGGCTTGGCAGGGCAATTGGGAGGCCTCTCCAGCTGAGGCGGGAGACCATTGTCCCTTTCCACGTGCTACAGGAATCCTGGGACTCCTATCAAGTTTCACGAGTAGTCAGGCATCGTCTCCTTTGCAGGCACTGATCTCCGCGTACCTCTGGAGTTTTCAAGGGATGTGAGGCCTCCAGTCGCGATGAGGTGGGGAACTAGGTCTTTCTCTGTGGTGTCCACAGGGGATTCAGACATCCTTTCATCTTGGGAGATGCAAGACGAGCCTGCATTCAAGTCACTGCAGGGATATCCGGCCTTATTTCTCCTCAGGGCATCGCAGTGTCCATTCCACTTGTGTCCGCAAAATCAGGGTCCCTCTCACATACCTAGAACTGAGAGAAGCCTCCTCTTGAGCTGCTTGTGGTAAGGTGGTATTCCTCTGGAGTCGAAGCCAGGGACTAACCTCTCATCTCGAGTTGATTTTTGGTCCACGGAGCTCTTTCGTGTTGCTACAGTGACCTCAGGATCCCTGTAGCCTTGAAACAGTGTTCTTGGGGTTTCTCTGGAGTGCCATCAAGGAAATCAAGGCTCCTTTCATGTGTGATGTGCAACACGGAATTGCTCTGCACGCAGTGTAGGGGAATCGGGCCTCTTCTCGCGGCGAGGGGGAAGTCTCAAGGTTTTTCTCGAGTTGCGGCGGGAACCTGGGGTATATTCTCGAGTTACGACGGGGATGGCCCTTCCACCCACGTGTTTGTTCAGCGACGTCAGGACTCCTGCCTAGTTGCGAGGGACAACTCGGGATTCTCCTCGAGGCTTGGCAGGGCAATTGGGACGCCTCTCCAGCTGAGGCGGTAGACCAAGAGTCCCTTTCCACGTGCCACAGGAATCCTGGGACTCCTATCAAGTTTCACGAGGAGTCAGGCATCGTCTCCTTTGGAGGCACTGATCTCCGCGTACCTCTGGAGTTTTTAAAGGATGTGAGGCCTCCGGTCGCGATGAAGTGGGGAAGTAGGTCTTTCTCTGTGGTCTCCACAGGGGATTCAGACATCCTTTCGTCTTGGGAGATGCAAGACGAGCCTGCATTCAATTCACTGCAGGGATATCCGGCCTTATTTCGAGTCAGGGCATCGCGGTGTCCATTCCACTTGAGGCCCCAAACTCAGGGTCCCTCTCACATAGCTAGAGCTGAGAGAAGCCTCCTCTTGAGGTGCTTGTGGTAAGGTGGTATTCCTCTGGAGTCGAAGCCAGGGACTAACCTCTCATCTCGAGTTGATTTTTGTTCCACGGAGCTCTTTCGTGTTGCTACAGTGACCTCAGGATCCCTCTAGCCTTGAAACAGTGTTCTTGGGGTTTCTCTGGAGTGCCATCAAGGAAATCAAGGCTCCTTTCATGTGTGATGTGCAACACGGAATTGCTCTGCACGCAGTGCAGGGGAATCGGGCCTCATCTCGCGGCGAGGGCGAAGTCTCATGGTTTTTCTCGAGATGCGGCGGGAACCTGGGGTATATTCTCGAGATACGACGGGGATGGCCCTTCCACCCACGTGTTTCTTCAGGGACGTCACGACTCCTGCCTAGTTGCGAGGGAAAACTCGGAATTCTCCTCGAGGCTTGGCAGGGCAATTGGGACACCTGTCCAGCTGAGGCGGGAGACCAAGGGTCCCTTTCCACGTGCCACAGGAATCCTGGGACTCCTATCAAGTTTCACGAGGAGTCAGGCATCGTCTCCTTTGGAGGCACTGATCTCCGTGTACCTCTGGAGTTTTCAAAGGATGTGAGGCCTCCGGTCGCGATGAGGTGGGGAACTAGGTCTTTCTCTGTGGTCTCCACAGGGGATTCAGACATCCTTTCGTCTTGGGAGATGCAAGACGAGCCTGCATTCAAGTCACTGCAGGGATATCCGGCCTTATTTCGAGTCAGGGCATCGCGGTGTCCATTCCACTTGAGGCCGCAAACTCAGGGTCCCTCTCACATACCTAGAGCTGAGAGAAGCCTCCTCTTGAGGTGCTTTAGGTAAGTTGGTATTCCTCTGGAGTCGAAGCCAGGGACGAACGTCTCATCTCGAGTTGATTTTTGGTCCACGGAGCTCTTTCGTGTTGCTACAGTGACCTCAGGATCCCTCTAGCCTTGAAACAGTGTTCTTGGGATTTCTCTGGAGTGCCATTAAGGAAATCAAGGCTCCTTTCATGTGTGATGTGCAACACGGAATTGCTCTGCACGCAGTATAGGGGAATCGGGCCTCATCTCGCGGCGAGGGGGAAGTCTCATGGTTTTTCTCGAGTTGCGGCGGGAAACTGGGGTATATTCTCGAGTTACGACGGGGATGGCCCTTCCACACACGTGTTTGTTAAGCGATGGCAGGACTCCAGCCTAGTTGCGAGGGACAACTCGGGATTCTCCTCGAGGCTTGGCTGGGCAATTGGGAGGCCTCTCCAGCTGAGGCGGGAGACCGAGTGTCCCTTTCCACGTGCCACAGGAATCCTGGGACTCCTATCAAGTTTCACGAGGAGTCAGGCATCGTCTCCTTTGGAGGCACTGATCTCCGCGTACCTCTGGAGTTTTTAAAGGATGTGAGGCCTCCGGTCGCGATGAGGTGGGGAAGTAGGTCTTTCTCTGTGGTCTCCACAGGGGATTCAGACATCCTTTCATCTTGGGAGATGCAAGACGAGCCTGCATTCAAGTCACTGCAGGGATATCCGGCCGTATTTCGAGTCAGGGCATCGCGGCGTCCATTCCACTTGAGGCCGCAAACTCAGGGTCCCTCTCACATAGCTAGAGCTGAGAGAAGCCTCCTCTTGAGGTGCTTGTAGTAAGGTGGTATTCCTCTGGAGTCGAAGCCTGGGACTAACCTCTCATCTCGAGTTGATTTTTGGTCCACGGAGCTCTTTCGTGTTGCTACAGTGACCTCAGGATCCCTCTAGCCTTGAAACAGTGTTCTTGGGGTTTCTCTGGAGTGCCATCAAGGAAATCAAGGCTCCTTTCATGTGTGATGTGCAACACGGAATTGCTCTGCACACAGTGCAGGGGAATCGGGCCTCATCTCGCGGCGAAGCGGAAGTCTCATGGTTTATCTCGAGTTGCGGTGGGAACCTGGGGAATATTCTCGAGTTACGACGGGGATGGCCCTTCCACACACGTGTTTATTCAGCGACGTCAGGACTCCTGCCTAGTTGCGAGGGACAACTCGGGATTCTCCTCGAGGCTTGGCAGGGCAATTGGGACGCCTCTCCAGCTGAGGCGGGAGACCAAGGGTCCCTTTCCACGTGCCGTAGGAATCCTGGGACTCCTATCAAGTTTCACGAGGAGTCAGGCATCGTCTCCTTTGGAGGCACTGATCTCCGCGTACCTCTGGAGTTTTCAAAGGATGTGAGGCCTCCGGTCGCCATGAGGTGGGGAACTAGGTCTTTCTCTGTGGTCTCCACAGGGGATTCAGACATCCTTTCGTCTTGGGAGATGCAAGACGAGCCTGCATTCAAGTCACTGCAGGGATATCCGGCCTTATTTCGAGTCAGGGCATCGCGGTGTCCACTCCACTTGAGGCCGCAAACTCAGGTTCCCTCTCACATACCTAGAGCTGAGAGAAACCTCCTCTTGAGGTGCTTGAGGTAAGGTGGTATTCCTCCGGAGTCGAAGCCTGGAACGAACCTCTCATCTCGAGTTGATTTTTGGTCCACGGAGCTCTTTCGTGTTGCTACAGTGACCTCAGGATCCCTCTAGCCTTGAAACAGTGTTCTTTGGGTTTCTCTGGAGTGCCATCAAGGAAAACAAGGCTCCTTTCATGTGTAATGTGCAACACGGAATTGCTCTGCACGCAGTGAAGGGGAATCGGGCCTCATCTCGCGGCGAGGGGAAAGTCTCATGGTTTTTCTCGAGTTGCGGCGGGAACCTGGGTTATATTCTTGAGTTACGACTGGGATGGCCCTTCCTCACACGTGTTAGTTCAGCGACGGCAGGACTCCTGCCTAGTTGCGAGGGACAACTCGGGATTCTCCTCGAGTCTTGGCAGGGCAATTGGGACGCCTCTCCAGCTGAGGCGGGAGACCAAGGGTCCCTTTCCACGTGCCACAGGAATCCTGGGACTCCTATCAAGTTTCACGAGGAGTCAGGCATCGTCTCCTTTGGAGGCACTGATCTCCGCGTACCTCTGGAGTTTTCAAAGGATGTGAGGCCTCCGTTCGCGATGAGGTGGGGAACTAGGTCTTTCTCTGTGGTCTCCACAGGGAATTCAGACATCCTTTCATCTTGGGAGATGCAAGACAAGCCTGCATTCAAGTCACTGCAGGGATATCCGGCCTTATTTCGAGTCAGGGCATCGCGGTGTCCATTCTACTTGAGGACGCAAAATCAGGGTCCCTCTCACATACCTAGAGCTGAGAGAAGCCTCCTCTTGAGGTGCTTGTGGTAAGGTGGTATTCCTCTGGAGTCGAAGCCAGGGACTAACCTCTCATCTCGAGTTGATTTTTGGTCCACGGAGCTCTTTCGTGTTGCTACAGTGACCTCAGGATCCCTCTAGCCTTGAAACAGTGTTCTTGGGGTTTCTCTGGAGTGCCATCAAGGAAATCAAGGCTCCTTTCATGTGTGATGTGCAACACGGAATTGCTCTGCACGCAGTGCAGGGGAATCGGGCCTCATCTCGCGGCGAGGGGGAAGTCTCATGGTTTTTCTCGAGTTGCGGCGGGAACCTGGGATATATTATCGAGTTACGACGGGGATGGCCCTTCCACCCACGTTTTTGTTCAGCGACGGCAGGACTCCTGCCTAGTTGCGAGGGACAACTCGGGATTCTCCTCGAGGCTTGGCAGGGCAATTGGGACGCCTCTCCAGCTGAGGCGGGAGACCAAGGGTCCCTTTCCACGTGCCACAGGAATCCTGGGACTCCTATCAAGTTTCACGAAGAGTCAGGCATCGTCTCCTTTGGAGGCACTGATCTCCGCGTACCTCTGGAGTTTTCAAAGGATGTGAAGCCTCCGGTCGCGATGAGGTGGGGAACTAGGTCTTTCTCTGTGGTCTCCACAGGGGATTCAGACATCCTTTCATCTTGGGAGATGCAAGACGAGCCTGCATTCAAGTCACTGCAGGGATATCCGGCCTTATTTCTAGTCAGGGCATCGCATTGTCCATTCCACTTGAGGCCGCAAACTCAGGGTCCCTCTCACATAGCTAGAGCTGAGAGAAGCCTCCTCTTGAGGTGCTTGTGGTAAGGTGGTATTCCTCTGGAGTCGAAGCCAGGGACTAACCTCTCATCTCGAGTTGATTTTTGGTCCACGGAGCTCTTTCGTGTGGCTACAGTGACCTCAGGATCCCTCTAGCCTTGAAACAGTGTTCTTGGGGTTTCTCTGGAGTGCCATCAAGGAAATTAAGACTCCTTTCATGTGTGATGTGCAACACGGAATTGCTCTGCACGCAGTGCAGGGGAATCGGGCCTCATCTCGCGGCGAGGGGGAAGTCTCATGGTTTTTCTCGAGTTGCGGCGGGAACCTGGGGTATATTCTCGAGTTACGACGGGGATGGCCCTTCCACACACGTGTTTGTTCAGCGACGTCAGGACTCCTGCCTAGTTGCGAGGGAGAACTCGGGATTCTTCTCGAGGCTCGCAGGGCAATTGGGACGCCTCTCCAGCTGAGGCGGGAGACCAAGGGTCACTTTCCACGTGCCACAGGAATCCTGGGACTCCTATCAAGTTTCATGAGGAGTCAGGCATCGTCTCCTCTGGAGGCACTGATCTCCGCGTACCTCTGGAGTTTTCAAAGGATGTGAGGCCTCCGGTCGTGATGAGGTGGGGAACTAGGTCTTTCTCTGTGGTCTCCACAGGGGATTCAGACATCCTTTCGTCTTGGGAGATGCAAGACGAGCCTGCATTCAAGTCACTGCAGGGATATCCGGCCTTATTTCGAGTCAGGGCATCGCGGTGTCCATTCCACTTGAGGCCGAAAAATCAGGGTCCCTCTCACATAGCTAGAGCTGAGAGAAGCCTCCTCTTGAGGTGCTTGTGGTAAGGTGGTATTCCTCTGGAGTCGAAGCCAGGGACTAACCTTTCATCTCTAGTTGATTTTTGGTCCACGGAACTCTTTCGTGTTGCTACAGTGACCTCAGGATCCCTCTAGCCTTGAAACAGTGTTCTTGGGGTTTCTCTGGAGTGCCATCAAGGAAATCAAGGCTCCTTTCATGTGTGATGTACAACACGGAATTGCTCTGCACGCAGTGCAGGGGAATCGGGCCTCATCTCGCGGCGAGGGGGAAGTCTCATGGTTTTTATCGAGTTGCGGCGGGAACCTGGGGTATATTCTCGAGTTACGACGGGGATAGCCCTTCCACCCAAGTGTTTGTTCAGCGATGTCAGGACTCCTGCCTAGTTGTGAGGGACAACTCGCGGTTCTCCTCGAGGCTTGGCAGGGCAATTGGGACGCCTCTCCAGCTGAGGCGGGAGACGAAGGGTACCTTTCCACGTGCCAAAGGAATCCTGGGACTCCTATCAAGTTTCACGAGGAGTCAGGCATCGTCTCCTTTGGAGGCACTGATCTCCGCGTACCTCTGGAATTTTCAAAGGATGTGAGGCCTCCGGTCGCGATGAGGTAGGGAACTAGGTCTTTCTCTGTGGTCTCCACAGGGGATTCAGACATCCTTTCGTCTTGGGAGATGCAGAACGAGCCTGCATTCAAGTCACTGCAGGGATATCCGGCCTTATTTCGAGTCAGGGCATCGCGGTGTCCATTCCACTTGAGGCCGCAAACTCAGGGTCCCTCTCACATATCTAGAGCTGAGAGAAGCCTCCTCTTGAGGTGCTTGTGGTAAGGTGGTATTCCTCTGGAGTCGAAGCCAGGGGCTAACCTCTCATCTCGAGTTGATTTTTGGTCCACGGAGCACTTTCGTTTTGCTACAGTGACCTCAGGATCCCTCTAGCCTTGAAACAGTGTTCTTGGGGATTCTCTGGAGTGCCATCAAGAAAATCAAGGCTCCTTTCATGTGTGATGTGCAACACGGAATTGCTCTGCACGCACTGAAGGGGAATCGGGCAGCATCTCGCGGCGAGGGGGAAGTCTCATGGTTTTTCTAGAGTTGCGGCGGGAACCTGGGGTATATTCTCGAGTTACGACGGGGATGGCCCTTCCACACACGTGTTTGTTCAGCGACGTCAGGACTCCTGCCTAGTTGCGAGGGACAACTCGGGATTCTCCTCGAGGCTTGGCAGCGCATTTGGGACGCCTCTCCAGCTGAGGCGGGAGACCAACGGTCCCTTTCCACGTGCCACAGGAATCCTTGGACTCCTATCAAGTATCACGAGGAGTCAGGCATCGTCTCCTTTGGAGGCACTGATCTCCGCGTACCTCTGGAGTTTTCAAAGGATGTTAGGCCTCCGGTTGCGATGATGTGGGGAACTAGGCCTTTCTCTGAGGTCTCAACATTGGATTCAGACATCCTTTCGTCTTGGGAGATGCAAGAAGAGCCTGCATTAAAGTCACTGCAGGGATATCCGGCCTTATTTCGAGTCAGGGCATCGCGGTGTCCATTCCACTTGAGGCCGAAAAATCAGGGTCCCTCTCACATACCTAGAGCTGAGAGAAGCCTCCTCTTGAGGTGCTTGTGGTAAGGTGGTATTCCTCTGGAGTCGAAGCCAGGGACTAACCTCTCATCTCGAGTTGATTTTTGGTCCACGGGGCTCTTTCGTGTTGCTACACTGACCTCAGGATCCCTCTAGCCTTGAAACAGTGTTCTTGGGGATTCTCTGGAGTGCCATCAAGGAAATCAAGGCTCCTTTCCTGTGTGATGTGCAACACGGCATTGCTCTGCACGCAGTGCAGGGGAATCGGGCCTCATCTCGCGGCGAGGGGGAAGTCTCATGGTTTTTCTCGAGTTGCGGCGGGAACCTGGGGTATATTCTCGCGTTACGACGGGGATGGCCCTTCCACCCACATGTTTGTTCATCGACGTCAGGACTCCTGCCTATTTGCGAGGGACAACTCGGGATTCTCCTCGAGGCTTGGAAGGGCAATTGGGACGCCTCTCCAGCTGAGGCGGGAGACCAAGTGTCCCTTTCCACGTGCCACAGGAATCCTGGGACTCCTATCAAGTTTCACGAGGAGACAGGCATCGTCTCCTTTGGAGGCACTGATCTCTGCGTACCTCTGGAGCTTTCAAAGGATGTGAGGCCTCCGGTCGCGATGAGGTGGGGAACTAGGTCTTTCTCTGTGGTCTACACAGGTGATTCAGACATCCTTTCGTCTTGGGAGATGCAAGACGAGCCTGCATTCAAGTCAATGCAGGGATATGTGGCCTTATTTCGAGCCAGAGCATCGCGGTGTCCATTCCACTTGAGGCCGCAAATTCAGGGTCCCTCTCACATAGCTAGAGCTGAGAGAAGCCTCCTCTTGAGGTGCTTGTGGTAAGGTGGTATTGCTCTGGAGTCGAAGCCAGGGACTAACCTCTCATCTCTAGTTGATTTTTGGTCCACGGAGCTCTTTCGTGTTGCTACAGTGACCTCAGGATTCCTCTAGCCTTGAAACAGTGTTCTTGGGGTTTCTCTGGAGTGCCATCAAGGAAATCAAGGCTCCTTTCATGTGTGATGTGCAACACGGAATTGCTCTGCATGCAGTGCAGGGGAATCGGGCCTCATCTCGCGGCGAGGGGGAAGTCTCATGGTTTTTCTCGAGTTGGGGTGGGACCTGGGGTATATTCTCGAGTTACGACGGGGATGGCCCTTCCTCACACGTTTTTGTTCAGCGACGTCAGGACTCCTGCCTAGTTGAGAGGGACAACTCGGGGTTCTCCTCGAGGCTTGGCAGGGCAATTGGGACGCCTCTCCAGGAGAGGCGGGAGACCAAGGGTCCCTTTCCACGTGCCACAGGAATCCTGGGACTACTATCAAGTTTCACGAGGAGTCAGGCATCGTCTCCTTTGGAGGCACTGATCTCCGCGTCCCTCTGGTGTTTTCAAAGGTTGTGAGGACTCCGGGCGCGATGAGGTGGGGAACTAGGTCTTTCTCTGTGGTCTCCACAGGGTACTCAGACATCCTTTCGTCTTGGGAGATGCAAGACGAGCCTGCATTCAAGTCACTGCAGGGATATCCGGCCTTATTTCGAGTCAGGGCATCGCGGTGTCCATTCCACTTGAGGCCGAAAAATCAGGGTCCCTCTCACATAGCTAGAGCTGAGAGAAGCCTCCTCTTGAATTGCTTGAGGTAAGGTGGTATTCCTCTGGAGTTGAAGCCAGGGACTAACCTCTCATCTCGAGTTGATTTTTGTTCCGCGGAGCTCTTTCGTGTTGCTACAGTGACCTCAGGATCCCTCTAGCCTTGAAACAGTGTTCTTGGGGTTTCTCTGGAGTGCCATGAAGGAAATCAAGGCTCCTTTCATGTGTGATGTGCAACACGGAATTGCTCTGCACGCAGTGCACGGGAATCGGGCCTCATCTCGCGGCGAGGGGGAAGTCTCATGGTTTTTCTCGAGTTGCGGCGGGAACCTGGGGTATATTCTCGAGTTACGACGGGGATGGCCCTTCCACACACGTGTTTGTTCAGCGACGTCAGGACTCCTGCCTAGTTGTGAGGGACAACTCGGGGTTCTCCTCGAGGCTTGGCAGGGCAATTGGGACGCCTCTCCAGCTGAGGCGGGAGAACAAGGGTCCCTTTCCACGTGCCACAGGAATCCTGGGACTCCTATCAAGTTTGACGAGGAGTCAGGCATCGTCTCCTTTGGAGGCACTGATCTCCGCGTACCTCTGGAGGTTTCAAAGGATGTGAGGCCTCCGGTCGCGATGAGGTGGGGAACTAGGTCTTTCTCTGTGGTCTACACAGGGGATTCAGACATCCTTTCGTCTTGGGAGATGCAAGACGAGCCTGCATTCAAGTCACTGCAGGGATATCCGACCTTATTTCCAGTCAGGGCATCGCGGTGTCCATTCCAATTGAGGCCGCAAACTCAGGGTCCCTCTCACATACCTAGAGCTGAGAGAAGCCTCCTCTTGAGGTGCTTGTGGTAAGGTGGTATTCCTCTGGAGTCGAAGCCAGGGACTAACCTCTCATCTCGAGTTGATTTTTGGTCCACGGAGCTCTTTCGTGTTGCTACAGTGACCTCAGAATCCCTCTAGCCTTGAAACAGTGTTCTTGGGGTTTCTCTGGAGTGCCATCAAGGAAATCAAGGCTCCTTTCATGTGTGATTTGCAACACGGAATTGCTCTGCACGCAGTGCAGGGGAATCGGGCCTCATCTCGCGGCGAGGGGGAAGTCTCATGGTTTTTCTCGAGTTGCGGCGGGAACCTGGGGAATATTCTCGAGTTACGACGGGGATGGCCCTTCCACCCACGTGTTTGTTCAGCGACGTCAGGACTCCTGCCTAGTTGCGAGGGACAACTCGGGATTCTCCTCAAGGCTTGGCAGGGCAATTGCGACGCCTCTCCAGCTGAGGCGGGAGAACAAGGGTCCCTTTTCACGTGCCACAGGAATCCTGGGACTCCTATCAAGTTTCACGAGGAGTCAGGCATCGTCTCCTTTGGAGGCACTGATCTCCGCGTACCTCTGGAGTTTTCAAAGGATGTGAGGCCTCCGGTCGCGATGAGGTGGGGAACTAGGTCTTTCTCTGTGGTCTCCACAGGGGATTCAGACATCCTTTCGTCTTGGGAGATGCAAGATGAGCCTGCATTCAAGTCACTGCAGGGATATCCGGCCTTATTTCGAGTCAGGGCATTGCGGTGTCCATTCCACTTGAGGCCGCAAACTCAGGGTCCCTCTCACATACCTAGAGCTGAGAGAAGCCTCCTCTTGAGGTGCTTGTGATAAGGTGGTATTCCTCTGGAGTCGAAGCCAGGGACTAACCTCTCATCTCTAGTTGATTTTTGGTCCACGGAGCTCTTTCGTGTTGCTACAGTGACCTCAGGATCCCTCTAGCCTTGAAACAGTGTTCTTGGGGTTTCTCTGGAGTGCCATCAAGGAAATCAAGGCTCCTTTCATGTGTGATGTGCAACACGGAATTGCTCTGCATGCAGTGCAGGGGAATCGGGCCTCATCTCGCGGCGAGGGGGAAGTCTCATGGTTTTTCTCGAGTTGGGGTGGGACCTGGGGTATATTCTCGAGTTACGACGGGGATGGCCCTTCCACACACGTTTTTGTTCAGCGACGTCAGGATTCCTGCCTAGTTGAGGGGGACAACTCGGGGTTCTCCTCGAGGCTTGGCAGGGCAATTGGGACGCCTCTCCAAGAGAGGCGGGAGACCAAGGGTCCCTTTCCACGTGCCACAGGAATCCTGGGACTCCTATCAAGTTTCACGAGGAGTCAGGCATCGTCTCCTTTGGAGGCACTGATCTTCGCGTACCTCTGGAGTTTTCAAAGGATGTGAGGCCTCCGGTCGCGATGAGGTGGGGAAATAGGTCTTTCTCTGTGGTCTCCACAGGGGATTCAGACATCCTTTCGTCTTGGGAGATGCAAGACGAGCCTGCATTCAAGTCACTGCAGGGATATCCGGCCTTATTTCGAGTCAGGGCATCGCGGTGTCCATTCCACTTGAGGCCGCAAAATCAGGGTCCCTCTCACATAGCTAGAGCTGAGAGAAGCCTCCTCTTGAGGTGCTTGTGGTAAGGTGATATTCCTCTGGAGTTGAAGCCAGGGACTAACCTCTCATCTCGAGTTGATTTTTGGGCCACGGAGCTGTTTGGTGTTGCTACAGTGACCTCGGGATCCCTCTAGCTTTGAAACAGTGTTCTTGGGATTTCTCTGGAGTGCCATCAAGGAAATCAAGGCTCCTTTCATGTGTGATGTGCAACACGGAATTGCTCTGCACGCAGTGCAGGGGAATCGGGCCTCATCTCGCGGCGAGGGGGAAGTCTCATGGTTTTTCTCGAGTTGCGGTGGGAACCTGGGGTATATTCTCGAGTTACGACGGGGATGGCCCTTCCACCCACGTGTTTCTTCAGCGACGTCAGGACTCCTGCCTAGTGGCGAGGGACAACTCGGGATTCTCCTCGAGGCTTGGCAGGGCAATTGGGACGCCTCTCCAGCTGAGGCGGGAGACCAAGGATCCCTTTCCACGTGCCACAGGAATCCTGGGACTCCTATCAAGTTTCACGAGGAGTCAGGCATCGTCTCCTTTGGAGGCACTGATCTCCGCGTACCTCTGGAATTTTCAAAGGATGTGAGGCCTCCGGTCGCGATGAGGTGGGGAACTAGGTCTTTGTCTGTGGTCTCCACAGGGGATTCAGACATCCTTTCATCTTGGGAGATGCAAGACTAGCCTGCATTCAAGTCACTGCAGGGATATCCGGCCTTATTTCGAGTCAGGGCATCGCGGTCTCCATTCCACTTGAGGCCGCAAACTCAGGGTCCCTCTCACATACCTAGAGCTGAGAGAAGCCTCCTCTTGAGGTGCTTGTGCAAGGTGGTATTCCTCTGGAGTCGAAGCCAGGGACTAACCTCTCATCTCGAGTTGATTTTTGGTCCACGGAGCTCTTTCGTGTTGCTACAGTGACCTCAGGATCCCTGTAGCCTTGAAACAGTGTTCTTGGGGTTTCTCTGGAGTGCCATCAAGGAAATCAAGGCTCCTTTCATGTGTGATGTGCAACACGGAATTGCTCTGCACGCAGTGCAGGGGAATCGGGCCTCATCTCGCGGCGAGGGGGAAGTCTCAGGGTTTTTCTCGAGTTGCGGCGGGAACCTGGGGTATATTCTCGAGTTACGACGGGGATGGCCCTTCCAGCCACGTGTTTCTTCAGCGACGTCAGGACTCCTGCCTAGTTGCGAGGGACAACTCGGGATTCTCCTCGAGGCTTGGCATGGCAATTGGGACGCCACTCCAGCTGAGGCGGGAGACCAAGGGTCCCTTTCCACGTGCCACAGGAATCCTGGGACTCCTATCAAGTTTCACGAGGAGTCAGGCATCGTCTCCTTTGGAGGCACTGAGCTCCGCGTACCTCTGGAGTTTTCAAGGGATGTGAGGCCTCCGGTCGCGATGAGGTGGGGAACTAGGTCTTTCTCTGTGGTCTCCACAGGGGATTCAGACATCCTTTCGTCTTGGGAGATGCAAGACGAGCCTGCATTCAAGTCACTGCAGGGATATCCGGCCTTATTTCGAGTCAGGCCATCGCGGTGTCCATTCCACTTGAGGCCGCAAACTCAGGCTCCCTCTCACATAGCTAGAGCTGAAAGAAGCCTCCTCTTGAGGTGCTTGTGGTAAGATGGTATTCCTCTGGAGTCGAAGCCAGGGACTAACCTCTCATCTCGAGTTGATTTTTGGTCCACGGAGCTCTTTCGTGTTGCTACAGTGACCTCAGGATCCCTCTAGCCTTGAAACAGTGTTCTTGGGGGTTCTCTGGAGTGCCATTAAGGAAATCAAGGCTCCTTTCATGTGTGATGTGCAACACGGAATTGCTCTGCACGCAGTGCAGGGGAATCGGGCCTCATCTCGCGGCGAGGGGGAAGTCTCAGGGTTTTTCTCGAGTTGCGGCGGGAACCTGGGGAATATTCTCGAGTTACGACGGGGATGGCCCTTCCACCCACGTGTTTGTTCAGCGACGGCAGGACTCCTGCCTAGTTGCGAGGGACAACTCGGGATTCTCCTCAAGGCTTGGCAGGGCAATTGGGACGCCTCTCCAGCTGAGGCGGGAGAACAAGGGTCCCTTTTCACGTGCCACAGGAATCCTGGGAATCCTATCAAGTTTCACGAGGAGTCAGGCATCGTCTCCTTTGGAGGCACTGATCTCCGCGTACCTCTGGAGTTTTCAAAGGATGTGAGGCCTCCGGTCGCGATGCGGTGGGGAACTAGGTCTTTCTCTGTGGTCTCCACAGGGGATTCAGACATCCTTTCGTCTTGGGAGATGCAAGATGAGCCTGCATTCAAGTCACTGCAGGGATATCCGGCCTTATTTCGAGTCAGGGCATCGCGGTGTCCATTCCACTTGAGGCCGCAAACTCAGGGTCCCTCTCACATACCTAGAGCTGAGAGAAGCCTCCTCTTGAGGTGCTTGTGATAAGGTGGTATTCCTCTGGAGTCGAAGCCAGGGACTAACCTCTCATCTCTAGTTGATTTTTGGTCCACGGAGCTCTTTCGTGTTGCTACAGTGACCTCAGGATCCCTCTAGCCTTGAAACAGTGTTCTTGGGGTTTCTCTGGAGTGCCATCAAGGAAATAAAGGCTCCTTTCATGTGTGATGTGCAACACGGAATTGCTCTGCACGCAGTGCAGGGGAATCGGGCCTCATCTCGCGGCGAGGGGGAAGTCTCATGGTTTTTCTCGAGTTGGGGTGGGACCTGGGGTATATTCTCGAGTTACGACGGGGATGGCCCTTCCACACACGTTTTTGTTCAGCGACGTCAGGATTCCTGCCTAGTTGAGAGGGACAACTCGGGGTTCTCCTCGAGGCTTGGCAGGGCAATTTGGACGCCTCTCCAAGAGAGGCGGGAGACCAAGGGTCCCTTTCCACGTGCCACAGGAATCCTGGGACTCCTATCAAGTTTCACGAGGAGTCAGGCATCGTCTCCTTTGGAGGCACTGATCTCCGCGTACCTCTGGAGTTTTCAAAGGGTGTGAGGCCTCCGGTCGCGATGATGTGGGGAACTAGGTCTTTCTCTGTGGTCTCCACATGGGATTCAGACATCCTTTCGTCTTGGGAGATGCAAGACGAGCCTGCATTCAAGTCACTGCAGGGATATCCGGCCTTATTTCGAGTCAGGGCATCGCGGTGTCCATTCCACTTGAGGCCAAAAAATCAGGGTCCCTCTCACATAGCTAGAGCTGAGAGAAGCCTCCTGTTGAGGTGCTTGTGGTAAGGTGGTATTCCTCTGGAGTCGAAGCCAGGGACTAACCTCTCATCTCGAGTTGATTTTTGGTCCACGGAGCTCTTTCGTGTTGCTACAGTGACCTCGGGATCCCTCTACCTTTGAAACAGTGTTCTTGGGGTTTCTCTGGAGTGCCATCAAGGAAATCAAGGCTCCTTTCATGTGTAATGTGCAACCCGGAAATGCTCTGCACGCAGTGCAGGGGAATCGGGCCTCATCTCGCGGCGAGGGGGAAGTTTCATGGTTTTTCTCGAGTTGCGGCGGGAACCTGGGGTATATTCTCGAGTTACGACGGGGATGGCCCTTCCACACACGTGTTTCTTCAGCGACGTCAGGACTCCTGCCTAGTTGCGAGGGACAACTCGGGATTCTCCTCGAGGCTTGGCAGGGAAATTGGGACGCCTCTCCAGCTGAGGCGGGAGACCAAGGGTCCCTATCCACGTGCCACAGGAATCCTGGGACGCCTATCAAGATTCACGAGGAGTCAGGCATCGTCTCCTTTGGAGGCACTGATCTCCGCGTACCTCTGGAGTTTTCAAAGGATGTGAGGCCTCCGGTCGCGATGAGGTGGGGAATTAGGTCTTTCTCTGTGGTCTCCACAGGGGATTCAGACATTCTTTCGTCTTGGAAGATGCAAGACGAGCCTGCATTCAAGTCACTGCAGGGATATCCGGCCTTATTTCGAGTCATGGCATCGCGGTGTCCATTCCACTTGAGGCCGCAAACTCAGGGTCCCTCTCAGATACCTAGAGCTGAGAGAAGCCTCCTCTTGAGGTGCTTGTGCAAGGTGGTATTCCTCTGGAGTCGAAGCCAGGGACTAACCTCTCATCTCGAGTTGATTTTTGGTCCACGGAGCTCTTTCGTGTTGCTACAGTGACCTCAGGATCCCTCTAGCCTGGAAACAGTGTTCTTGGGGTTTCTCTGGAGTGCCATCAAGGAAATCAAGGCTCCTTTCATGTGTGATGTGCAACACGGAATTGCTCGGCACGCAGTGCATGGGAATCGGGCCTCATCTCGCGGCGAGGGAGAAGTCTCATGGTTTTTCTCGAGTTGCGGCTGGAACCTCGGGTATATTCTCGAGTTACAACGGGGATGGCCCTTCCAGCCACGTGTTTGTTCAGGGACGTCAGGACTCCTGCCTAGTTGCGAGGGACAACTCGGGATTATCCTCGAGGCATGGCAGGGCAATTGGGACGCCTCTCCAGCTGAGGCAGGAGACCAAGGGTCCCTTTCCACGTGCCACAGGAATCCTGGGACTTCTATCAAATTTCACGAGGAGTCAGGCATCGTCTCCTTTGGAGACACTGATCTCCGCGTACCTCTGGAGTTTTCAAAGGATGTGAGGCCTCCGGTCGCGATGAGGTGGGGAACTAGGCTTTTATCTGTGGTCTCCACAGGGGATTCAGACATCCTTTCGTCTTGGGAGATGCAAGACGAGCCTGCATTCAAGTCACTGCAGGGATATCCGGCCTTACTTTGCGTCAGGGCATCGCAGTGTCCATTCCACTCGAGGCCGCAAACTCAGGGTCCCTCTCACATACCTAGAGCTGAGAGAAGCCTCCTCTTGAGGTGCTTGTGGTAAGGTGGTATTCCTCTGGAGTCGAAGCCAGGGACTACCCTCTCATCTCGAGTTGATTTTTGGTCCACGGAGCTCTTTCGTGTGGCTACAGTGACCTCAGGATCTCTCTAGCCTTGAAACAGTGTTCTTGGGGTTTCTCTGGAGTGCCATTAAGGAAATCAAGGCTCCTTTCATGTGTGATGTGCAACACGGAATTGCTCTGCACGCAGTGCAGGGAAATCGGGCCTCATCTCGCGGCGAGGGGGAAGTCTCATGGTTTTTCTCGAGTTGCGGCGGGAACCTGGGGTATATTCTCGAGTTACGACGGGGATGGCCCTTCCACCCACGTTTTTGTTCAGCGACGTCAGGACGCCTGCCTAGTTGTGAGGGACAACTCGGGATTCTCCTCGAGGCTTGGCAGGGCAATTGGGACGCCTCTCCAGCTGAGGCGGGAGACCAATGGTCCCTTTCCACGTGCCACAGGAATCCTGGGACTCCTATCAAGTTTCACGAGGAGTCAGGCATTTTCTCCTTGGGAGGCACTGATATCTGCATACCTCTGGAGTTTTCAAAGGATGTGAGGCCCCCTGTCACGATTAGGTGGGGAACTAGGTCTTTCTCTGTGGTCTCCACAGGGGATTCAGACATCCTTTCGTCTTGGGAGATGCAAGACGAGCCTGCATTCAAGTCACTGCAGGGATATCCGGCCTTATTTCGAGTCAGGGCATCGCGGAGTCCATTCCACTTGAGCCCTCAAACTCAGGGTCCCTCTCACATAGCTAGAGCTGAGAGAAGCCTCCTCTTGAGGTGCTTGTGATAAGGTGGTATTCCTCTGGAGTAGAAGCCAGGGGCTAACCTCTCATCTCGAATTGATTGTTGGTCCACGGAGCTCTTTCGTGTTACTACAGTGACCTCAGGATCCCTCTAGCCTTGAAACAGTGTTCTTGGGTTTTCTCTGGAGTGCCATCAAGGAAATCAAGGCTCCTTTCATGTGTGATGTGCAACACGGAATTGCTCTGCACGCAGTGCAGGGGAATCGGGCCTCATCTCGCGGCGAGGTGGAAGTCTCATGGTTTTTCTCGAGTTGCGGCGGGAACCTGGGGTATATTCTCGAGTTACGACGGGGATGGCCCTTCCACACACGTGTTAGTTCAGCGACGGCAGGACTCCTGCCTAGTTGCGAGGGACAACTCGGGATTCTCCTCGAGGCTTGGCAGGGCAATTTTGATGCCTCTCCAGCTGAGGCGGGAGACCAAGGGTCCCTTTCCACGTGCTACAGAAATCCTGGGACTCCTATCAAGTTTCACGAGGAGTCAGGCATCGTCTCCTTTGGAGGCACTGATCTTCGCGTACCTCTGGAGTTTTCAAAGGATGTGAGGCCTCCGGTCGCGATGAGGTGGGGAACTAGGTCTTTCTCTGTGGTCTCCACAGGGGATTCAGACATCCTTTCGTCTTGGGAGATGCAAGACGAGCCTGCATTCAAGTCACTGCAGGGATATCCGGCCTTATTTCGAGTCAGGGCATCGCGGTGTCCATTCCACTTGAGGCCGCAAAATCAGGGTCCCTCTCACATAGCTAGAGCTGAGAGAAGCCTCCTCTTGAGGTGCTTGTGGTAAGGTGATATTCCTCTGGAGTTGAAGCCAGGGACTAACCTCTCATCTCGAGTTGATTTTTGGGCCACGGAGCTGTTTGGTGTTGCTACAGTGACCTCGGGATCCCTCTAGCTTTGAAACAGTGTTCTTGGGATTTCTCTGGAGTGCCATCAAGGAAATCAAGGCTCCTTTCATGTGTGATGTGCAACACGGAATTGCTCTGCACGCAGTGCAGGGGAATCGGGCCTCATCTCGCGGCGAGGGGGAAGTCTCATGGTTTTTCTCGAGTTGCGGTGGGAACCTGGGGTATATTCTCGAGTTACGACGGGGATGGCCCTTCCACCCACGTGTTTCTTCAGCGACGTCAGGACTCCTGCCTAGTGGCGAGGGACAACTCGGGATTCTCCTCGAGGCTTGGCAGGGCAATTGGGACGCCTCTCCAGCTGAGGCGGGAGACCAAGGATCCCTTTCCACGTGCCACAGGAATCCTGGGACTCCTATCAAGTTTCACGAGGAGTCAGGCATCGTCTCCTTTGGAGGCACTGATCTCCGCGTACCTCTGGAATTTTCAAAGGATGTGAGGCCTCCGGTCGCGATGAGGTGGGGAACTAGGTCTTTGTCTGTGGTCTCCACAGGGGATTCAGACATCCTTTCATCTTGGGAGATGCAAGACTAGCCTGCATTCAAGTCACTGCAGGGATATCCGGCCTTATTTCGAGTCAGGGCATCGCGGTCTCCATTCCACTTGAGGCCGCAAACTCAGGGTCCCTCTCACATACCTAGAGCTGAGAGAAGCCTCCTCTTGAGGTGCTTGTGCAAGGTGGTATTCCTCTGGAGTCGAAGCCAGGGACTAACCTCTCATCTCGAGTTGATTTTTGGTCCACGGAGCTCTTTCGTGTTGCTACAGTGACCTCAGGATCCCTGTAGCCTTGAAACAGTGTTCTTGGGGTTTCTCTGGAGTGCCATCAAGGAAATCAAGGCTCCTTTCATGTGTGATGTGCAACACGGAATTGCTCTGCACGCAGTGCAGGGGAATCGGGCCTCATCTCGCGGCGAGGGGGAAGTCTCAGGGTTTTTCTCGAGTTGCGGCGGGAACCTGGGGTATATTCTCGAGTTACGACGGGGATGGCCCTTCCAGCCACGTGTTTCTTCAGCGACGTCAGGACTCCTGCCTAGTTGCGAGGGACAACTCGGGATTCTCCTCGAGGCTTGGCATGGCAATTGGGACGCCACTCCAGCTGAGGCGGGAGACCAAGGGTCCCTTTCCACGTGCCACAGGAATCCTGGGACTCCTATCAAGTTTCACGAGGAGTCAGGCATCGTCTCCTTTGGAGGCACTGAGCTCCGCGTACCTCTGGAGTTTTCAAGGGATGTGAGGCCTCCGGTCGCGATGAGGTGGGGAACTAGGTCTTTCTCTGTGGTCTCCACAGGGGATTCAGACATCCTTTCGTCTTGGGAGATGCAAGACGAGCCTGCATTCAAGTCACTGCAGGGATATCCGGCCTTATTTCGAGTCAGGCCATCGCGGTGTCCATTCCACTTGAGGCCGCAAACTCAGGCTCCCTCTCACATAGCTAGAGCTGAAAGAAGCCTCCTCTTGAGGTGCTTGTGGTAAGATGGTATTCCTCTGGAGTCGAAGCCAGGGACTAACCTCTCATCTCGAGTTGATTTTTGGTCCACGGAGCTCTTTCGTGTTGCTACAGTGACCTCAGGATCCCTCTAGCCTTGAAACAGTGTTCTTGGGGGTTCTCTGGAGTGCCATTAAGGAAATCAAGGCTCCTTTCATGTGTGATGTGCAACACGGAATTGCTCTGCACGCAGTGCAGGGGAATCGGGCCTCATCTCGCGGCGAGGGGGAAGTCTCAGGGTTTTTCTCGAGTTGCGGCGGGAACCTGGGGAATATTCTCGAGTTACGACGGGGATGGCCCTTCCACCCACGTGTTTGTTCAGCGACGGCAGGACTCCTGCCTAGTTGCGAGGGACAACTCGGGATTCTCCTCAAGGCTTGGCAGGGCAATTGGGACGCCTCTCCAGCTGAGGCGGGAGAACAAGGGTCCCTTTTCACGTGCCACAGGAATCCTGGGAATCCTATCAAGTTTCACGAGGAGTCAGGCATCGTCTCCTTTGGAGGCACTGATCTCCGCGTACCTCTGGAGTTTTCAAAGGATGTGAGGCCTCCGGTCGCGATGCGGTGGGGAACTAGGTCTTTCTCTGTGGTCTCCACAGGGGATTCAGACATCCTTTCGTCTTGGGAGATGCAAGACGAGCCTGCATTCAAGTCACTGCAGGGATATCCGGCCTTATTTCGAGTCAGGGCATCGCGGTGTCCATTCCACTTGAGGCCAAAAAATCAGGGTCCCTCTCACATAGCTAGAGCTGAGAGAAGCCTCCTGTTGAGGTGCTTGTGGTAAGGTGGTATTCCTCTGGAGTCGAAGCCAGGGACTAACCTCTCATCTCGAGTTGATTTTTGGTCCACGGAGCTCTTTCGTGTTGCTACAGTGACCTCGGGATCCCTCTACCTTTGAAACAGTGTTCTTGGGGTTTCTCTGGAGTGCCATCAAGGAAATCAAGGCTCCTTTCATGTGTAATGTGCAACCCGGAAATGCTCTGCACGCAGTGCAGGGGAATCGGGCCTCATCTCGCGGCGAGGGGGAAGTTTCATGGTTTTTCTCGAGTTGCGGCGGGAACCTGGGGTATATTCTCGAGTTACGACGGGGATGGCCCTTCCACACACGTGTTTCTTCAGCGACGTCAGGACTCCTGCCTAGTTGCGAGGGACAACTCGGGATTCTCCTCGAGGCTTGGCAGGGCAATTGGGACGCCTCTCCAGCTGAGGCGGGAGACCAAGGGTCCCTATCCACGTGCCACAGGAATCCTGGGACGCCTATCAAGATTCACGAGGAGTCAGGCATCGTCTCCTTTGGAGGCACTGATCTCCGCGTACCTCTGGAGTTTTCAAAGGATGTGAGGCCTCCGGTCGCGATGAGGTGGGGAATTAGGTCTTTCTCTGTGGTCTCCACAGGGGATTCAGACATTCTTTCGTCTTGGAAGATGCAAGACGAGCCTGCATTCAAGTCACTGCAGGGATATCCGGCCTTATTTCGAGTCATGGCATCGCGGTGTCCATTCCACTTGAGGCCGCAAACTCAGGGTCCCTCTCAGATACCTAGAGCTGAGAGAAGCCTCCTCTTGAGGTGCTTGTGCAAGGTGGTATTCCTCTGGAGTCGAAGCCAGGGACTAACCTCTCATCTCGAGTTGATTTTTGGTCCACGGAGCTCTTTCGTGTTGCTACAGTGACCTCAGGATCCCTCTAGCCTGGAAACAGTGTTCTTGGGGTTTCTCTGGAGTGCCATCAAGGAAATCAAGGCTCCTTTCATGTGTGATGTGCAACACGGAATTGCTCGGCACGCAGTGCATGGGAATCGGGCCTCATCTCGCGGCGAGGGAGAAGTCTCATGGTTTTTCTCGAGTTGCGGCTGGAACCTCGGGTATATTCTCGAGTTACAACGGGGATGGCCCTTCCAGCCACG
The DNA here is from genome assembly GCF_910594005.1 of Cervus elaphus. NCBI lineage: Eukaryota > Metazoa > Chordata > Mammalia > Artiodactyla > Cervidae > Cervus > Cervus elaphus. The sequence continues at coordinate 3,892,873 of NW_025316680.1, read as the reverse complement.
TGTTTGTTCAGGGACGTCAGGACTCCTGCCTAGTTGCGAGGGACAACTCGGGATTATCCTCGAGGCATGGCAGGGCAATTGGGACGCCTCTCCAGCTGAGGCAGGAGACCAAGGGTCCCTTTCCACGTGCCACAGGAATCCTGGGACTTCTATCAAATTTCACGAGGAGTCAGGCATCGTCTCCTTTGGAGACACTGATCTCCGCGTACCTCTGGAGTTTTCAAAGGATGTGAGGCCTCCGGTCGCGATGAGGTGGGGAACTAGGCTTTTATCTGTGGTCTCCACAGGGGATTCAGACATCCTTTCGTCTTGGGAGATGCAAGACGAGCCTGCATTCAAGTCACTGCAGGGATATCCGGCCTTACTTTGCGTCAGGGCATCGCAGTGTCCATTCCACTCGAGGCCGCAAACTCAGGGTCCCTCTCACATACCTAGAGCTGAGAGAAGCCTCCTCTTGAGGTGCTTGTGGTAAGGTGGTATTCCTCTGGAGTCGAAGCCAGGGACTACCCTCTCATCTCGAGTTGATTTTTGGTCCACGGAGCTCTTTCGTGTGGCTACAGTGACCTCAGGATCTCTCTAGCCTTGAAACAGTGTTCTTGGGGTTTCTCTGGAGTGCCATTAAGGAAATCAAGGCTCCTTTCATGTGTGATGTGCAACACGGAATTGCTCTGCACGCAGTGCAGGGAAATCGGGCCTCATCTCGCGGCGAGGGGGAAGTCTCATGGTTTTTCTCGAGTTGCGGCGGGAACCTGGGGTATATTCTCGAGTTACGACGGGGATGGCCCTTCCACCCACGTTTTTGTTCAGCGACGTCAGGACGCCTGCCTAGTTGTGAGGGACAACTCGGGATTCTCCTCGAGGCTTGGCAGGGCAATTGGGACGCCTCTCCAGCTGAGGCGGGAGACCAATGGTCCCTTTCCACGTGCCACAGGAATCCTGGGACTCCTATCAAGTTTCACGAGGAGTCAGGCATTTTCTCCTTGGGAGGCACTGATATCTGCATACCTCTGGAGTTTTCAAAGGATGTGAGGCCCCCTGTCACGATTAGGTGGGGAACTAGGTCTTTCTCTGTGGTCTCCACAGGGGATTCAGACATCCTTTCGTCTTGGGAGATGCAAGACGAGCCTGCATTCAAGTCACTGCAGGGATATCCGGCCTTATTTCGAGTCAGGGCATCGCGGAGTCCATTCCACTTGAGCCCTCAAACTCAGGGTCCCTCTCACATAGCTAGAGCTGAGAGAAGCCTCCTCTTGAGGTGCTTGTGATAAGGTGGTATTCCTCTGGAGTAGAAGCCAGGGGCTAACCTCTCATCTCGAATTGATTGTTGGTCCACGGAGCTCTTTCGTGTTACTACAGTGACCTCAGGATCCCTCTAGCCTTGAAACAGTGTTCTTGGGTTTTCTCTGGAGTGCCATCAAGGAAATCAAGGCTCCTTTCATGTGTGATGTGCAACACGGAATTGCTCTGCACGCAGTGCAGGGGAATCGGGCCTCATCTCGCGGCGAGGTGGAAGTCTCATGGTTTTTCTCGAGTTGCGGCGGGAACCTGGGGTATATTCTCGAGTTACGACGGGGATGGCCCTTCCACACACGTGTTAGTTCAGCGACGGCAGGACTCCTGCCTAGTTGCGAGGGACAACTCGGGATTCTCCTCGAGGCTTGGCAGGGCAATTTTGATGCCTCTCCAGCTGAGGCGGGAGACCAAGGGTCCCTTTCCACGTGCTACAGAAATCCTGGGACTCCTATCAAGTTTCACGAGGAGTCAGGCATCGTCTCCTTTGGAGGCACTGATCTCCGCGTACCTCTGGAGTTTTCAAGGGATGTGAGGCCTCCAGTGGCGATGAGGTGGGGAAGTAGGTCTTTCTCTGTGGTCTCTACAGGGGATTCAGACATCCTTTCGTTTTGGTAGATGCAAGACGAGCCTGCATTCAAGTCACTGCAGGGATATCCGGCCTTATTTCGAGTCAGGCCATCGCGGTGTCCATTCCACTTGAGGCCGCAAAATCAGGGTCCCTCTCACATACCTAGAGCTGAGAGAAGCCTCCTCTTGAGTTGCTTGTGGTAAGGTGGTATTCCTCTGGAGTCGAAGCCAGGGACTAACCTCTCATCTCTAGTTGATTTTTTGTCCACCGAGCTCTTTCGTGTTGCTAGAGTGACCTCAGGATCCCTCTAGCCTTGAAACAGTGTTCTTGGTGTTTCTCTGGAGTGCCATTAAGGAAATCAAGGCTCCTTTCATGTGTGATGTGCAACACGGAATTGCTCTGCACTCAGTTCAGGGGAATCGGGCCTCATCTCGCGGCGAGGGGGAAGTCTCATGGTTTTTCTCGAGTTGCGGCGGGAAGCTGGGGTATATTCTCGAGTTACGACGGGGATGGCCCTTCCACACACGTGTTAGTTCAGCGATGGCAGAACTCCTGCCTAGTTGCGAGGGACAACTCGGGATTCTCCTCGAGGCTTGGCAAGGCAATTGGGACGCCTCTCCAGCTGAGGCGGGAGACCAAGGGCCCCTTTCCACGTGCTACAGGAATCCTGGGACTGCTATCAAGTTTCACGAGGAGTCAGGCATCGTCTCCTTTGGAGGCACTGATCTCCGCGTACCTCTGGAGTTTTCAAGGGATGTGAGGCATCCAGTGGCGATGAGGTGGGGAAGTAGGTCTTTCTCTGTGGTCTCCACAGGGGATTCAGACATCCTTTCGTCTTGGTAGATGCAGGACGAGCCTGCATTCAAGTCACTGCAGGGATATGCGGCCTTATTTCGAGCCAGAGCATTGCGGTGTCCATTCCACGTGAGGCCGCAAACTCAGGGTCCCTCTCACATACCTAGAGCTGAGAGAAGCCTCCTCTTGAGGTGCTTGTGGTAAGGTGGTATTCCGCTGGAGTCGAAGCCAGGGACTAACCTCTCATCTCGAGTTGATTTTTGGTCCACGGAGCTCTTTCGTGTTGCTACAGTGACCTCAGGATCCCTCTAGCCTTGAAACAGTGTTCTTGGGGTTTCTCTCGAGTGCCATCAAGGAAATCAAGGCTACTTTCTTCTTTGATGTGCAACCCGGAATTGCTCTGCATGCAGTGCAGGGGAATTGGGCCTCATCTCACGGCGAGGGGGAAGTCTCATGGTTTTTCTCGAGTTGCGGCGGGAACCTGGGGTATATTCTCGAGTTACGACGGGGATGGCCCTTCCACCCACGTGTTTCTTCAGCGACGTCAGGACTCCTGCCTAGTGGCGAGGGACAATTCGGGATTCTCCTCGAGGCTTGGCAGGGCAATTGGGACGCCTCTCCAGCTGAGGCGGGAGGCCAAGGATCCCTTTCCACGTGCCACAGGAATCCTGGGACTCCTATCAAGTTTCACGAGGAGTCAGGCATCGTCTCCTTTGGAGGCACTGATCTCCGCGTACCTCTGGAGTTTTCAAACGATGTGAGGCCTCCGGTCGCGATGAGGTGTGGAACTAGGTCTTTCTCTGTGGTCTCCACAGGGGATTCAGACATTCTTTCATCTTGGGAGATGCAAGACGAGCCTGCATTCAAGTCACTGCAGGGATATCCGGCCTTATTTCGAGTCAGGGCATCCCGGTCTCCATTCCACTTGAGGCCGCAAACTCAGGGTCCCTCTCACATAGCTAGAGCTGAGAGAAGCCTCCTCTTGAGGTGCTTGTGGTAAGGTGGTATTCCTCTGGAGTCGAAGCCAGGGTCTAACCTCTCATCTCGAGTTGATTTTTGGTCCACGGGGCTCTTTCGTGTTGCTACAGTGACCTCAGGATCCCTCTACCCTTGAAACAGTGTTCTTGGGGGTTCTCTGGAGTGCCATCAAGGAAATCAAGGCTCCTTTCATGTGTGATGTGCAACACGGAATTGCTCTGCACGCAGTGCAGGGGAATCGGGCCTCATCTCACGGCGAGGGGGAAGTCTCAGGGTTTTTCTCGAGTTGCGGCGGGAACCTGGGGTATATTCTCGAGTTACGACGGTGATGGCCCTTCCACCCACGTGTTTCTTCAGCGACGTCAGGACTCCTGCCTAGTTGCGAGGGACAACTCGGGATTCTCCTCGAGGCTTGGCAGGGCATTTGGGACGCCTGTCCAGCTGAGGCTGGAGACCAAGTGTCCCTTTCCACGTTCCACAGGAATCCTGGGAATCCTATCAAGTTTCACGAGGAGTCAGGCATTGTCTCCTTTGGAGGCACTGAGCTCCGCGTACCTCTGGAGTTTTCAAAGGATGTGAGGCCTCCGGTCGCGATGATGTGGGGAACTAGGTTTTTCTCTGTGGTCTCCACATGGGATTCAGACATACTTTCGTCTTGGGAGATGCAAGACGAGCCTGCATTCAAGTCACTGCAGGTATATCCGGCCTTATTCCGAGTCAGGGCATCGCGGTGTCCATTCCACTTGAGGCCGCAAACTCAGGGTCCCTCTCACATACCTAGAGCTGAGAGAAGCCTCCTCTTGAGGTGCTTGTGGTAAGGTGGTATTCCTCTGGAGTCGAAGCCAGGGACTAACCTCTCATCTCGAGTTGATTTTTGGTCCACGGAGCTCTTTCCTGTTTCTACAGTGACCTCAGGATCCCTGTAGCCTTGAAACAGTGTTCTTGGGGTTTCTCTGGAGTGCCATCAAGGAAATCAAGGCTCCTTTCATGTGTGATGTGCAACACGGAATTGCTATGCATGCTGCAGGGGAATCGGGCCTCATCTCGCGGCGAGGGGGAAGTCTCATGGTTTATCTCGAGTTGCGGCGGGAACCTGGGGAATATTCTCGAGTTACAACGGGGATGTCCCTTCCACCCACGTGTTTGTTCAGCGACGTAACGACTCCTGCCTAGTTGCGAGGGACAACTCGGGATTCTCCTCGAGGCTTGGCAGGGCAATTGGGACGCCTCTCCAGCTGAGGCGGGAGACCAAGGGTCCCTTTCCACGTGCCACAGGAATCCTGGGAATCCTATCAAGTTTCACGAGGAGTCAGGCATCGTCTCCTTTGGAGGCACTGATCTCCGCGTACCTCTGGAGTTTTCAAAGGATGTGAGGCCTCCGGTCGCGATGAGGTGGGGAACTAGGACTTTCTCTGTGGTCTCCACAGGGGATTCAGACATCCTTTCGTCTTGGGAGATGCAAGACGAGCCTGCATTCAAGTCACTGCAGGGATATCCGGCCTTATTTCGAGTCAGGGCATCGCGGTGTCCATTCCACTTGAGGCCGCAAAATCAGGGTCCCTCTCACATACCTAGAGCTGAGAGAAGCCTCCTCTTGAGGTGCTTGTGGTAAGGTGGTATTCCTCTGGAGTCGAAGCCAGGGACTAACCTCTCATCTCTAGTTGATTTTTGGTCCACCGAGCTCTTTCGTGTTGCTACAGTGACCTCAGGATCCCTCTAGCCTTGAAACAGTGTTCTTGGGGTTTCTCTGGAGTGCCATCAAGGAAATCAAGGCTCCTTTCATGTGTGATGTGCAACACGGAATTGCTCTGCACTCAGTTCAGGGGAATCGGGCCTCATCTCGCGGCGAGGGGGAAGTCTCATGGTTTTTCTCGAGTTGCGGCGGGAAGCTGGGGTATATTCTCGAGTTACGACGGGGATGGCCCTTCCACACACGTGTTAGTTCAGCGATGGCAGGACTCCAGCCTAGTTGCGAGGGACAACTCGGGATTCTCCTCGAGGCTTGGCAGGGCAATTGGGACGCCTCTCCAGCTGAGGCGGGAGACCAAGGGTCCCTTTCCACGTGCTACAGGAATCCTGGGACTGCTATCAAGTTTCACGAGGAGTCAGGCATCGTCTCCTTTGGAGGCACTGATCTCCGCGTACCTCTGGAGTTTTCAAGGGATGTGAGGCCTCCAGTGGCGATGAGGTGGGGAAGTAGGTCTTTCTCTGTGGTCTCCACAGGGGATTCAGACATCCTTTCGTCTTGGTAGATGCAAGACGAGCCTGCATTCAAGTCACTGCAGGGATATGCGGCCTTATTTCGAGCCAGAGCATTGCGGTGTCCATTCCACTTGAGGCCGCAAACTCAGGGTCCCTCTCACATACCTAGAGCTGAGAGAAGCCTCCTCTTGAGGTGCTTGTGGTAAGGTGGTAATCCTCTGGAGTCGAAGCCAGGGACTAACCTCTCATCTCGAGTTGATTTTTGGGCCACGGAGCTGTTTGGTGTTGCTACAGTGACCTCAGGATCCCTGTAGCCTTGAAACAGTGTTCTTGGGGTTTCTCTGGAGTGCCATCAAGGAAATCAAGGCTCCTTTCATGTGTGATGTGCAACACGGAATTGCTCTGCACGCAGTGCAGGGGAATCGGGCCTCATCTCACGGCGAGTGGGAAGTCTCATGGTTTTTCTCGAGTTGCGGTGGGAACCTGGGGTATATTCTCGAGTTACGACGGGGATGGCCCTTCCACCCACGTGTTTCTTCAGCGACGTCAGGACTCCTGCCTAGTGGCGAGGGACAACTCGGGATTCTCCTCAAGGCTTGGCAGGGCAATTGGGACGCCTCTGCAGCTGAGGCGGGAGAGCAAGGGTCCCTTTCCACGTGCCACAGGAATCCTGGGACTCCTATCAAGTTTAACGAGGAGTCAGGCATCGTCTCCTTTGGAGGCACTGATCTCCGCGTACCTCTGGAGTTTTCAAGGGATGTGAGGCCTCCAGTGGCGATGAGGTGGGGAAGTAGGTCTTTCTCTGTGGTCTCCACAGGGGATTCAGACATCCTTTCGTCTTGGGAGATGCAAGACGAGCCTGCATTCAAGTCACTGCAGGGATATCCGGCCTTATTTCGAGTCAGGGCATCGCGGTGTCCATTCCAGCTGAGGCCGCAAACTCAGGGTCCCTCTCACATAGCTAGAGCTGAGAGAAGCCTCCTGTTGAGGTGCTTGTGGTAAGGTGGTATTCCTCTGGAGTCGAAGCCAGGGACTAACCTCTCATCTCGAGTTGATTTTTGGTCCACGGAGCTCTTTCGTGTTGCTACAGTGACCTCAGGATCCCTGTAGCCTTGAAACAGTGTTCTTGGGGTTTCTCTGGAGTGCCATCAAGGAAATCAAGGCTCCTTTCATGTGTGATGTGCAACACGGAATTGCTATGCACGCAGTGCAGGGGAATCGGGCCTCATCTCGCGGCGAGGGGGAAGTCTCATGGTTTATCTCGAGTTGCGGCGGGAACCTGGGGAATATTCTCGAGTTACAACGGGGATGGCCCTTCCACCCACGTGTTTGTTCAGCGACGTCAAGACTCCTGCCTAGTTGCGAGGGACAACTCTGGATTCTCCTCGAGGCTTGGCAGGGCAATTGGGACGCCTCTCCAGCTGAGGCGGGAGACCAACGGTCCCTTTCCACGTGCCACAGGAATCCTGGGAATCCTATCAAGTTTCACGAGGAGTCAGGCATCGTCTCCTTTGGAGGCACTGATCTCCGCGTACCTCTGGAGTTTTCAAAGGATGTGAGGCCTCCGGTCGCGATGAGGTGGGGAACTAGGACTTTCTCTGTGGTCTCCACAGGGGATTCAGACATCCTTTCGTCTTGGGAGATGCAAGACGAGCCTGCATTCAAGTCACTGCAGGGATATCCGGCCTTATTTCGAGTCAGGGCATCGCGGTGTCCATTCCACTTGAGGCCGCAAAATCAGGGTCCCTCTCACATACCTAGAGCTGAGAGAAGCCTCCTCTTGAGTTGCTTGTGGTAAGGTGGTATTCCTCTGGAGTCGAAGCCAGGGACTAACCTCTCATCTCTAGTTGATTTTTGGTCCACCGAGCTCTTTCGTGTTGCTACAGTGACCTCAGGATCCCTCTAGCCTTGAAACAGTGTTCTTGGGGTTTCTCTGGAGTGCCATCAAGGAAATCAAGGCTCCTTTCATGTGTGATGTGCAACACGGAATTGCTCTGCACGCAGTGCAGGGGAATCGGGCCTCATCTCGCGGCGAGGGGGAAGTCTCATGGTTTTTCTCGAGTTGCGGCGGGAAGCTGGGGTATATTCTCGAGTTACGACGGGGATGGCCCTTCCACACACGTGTTAGTTCAGCGATGGCAGGACTCCTGCCTAGTTGCGAGGGACAACTCGGGATTCTCCTCGAGGCTTGGCAGGGCAATTGGGACGCCTCTCCAGCTGAGGCGGGAGACCAAGGGTCCCTTTCCACGTGCTACAGGAATCCTGGGACTGCTATCAAGTTTCACGAGGAGTCAGGCATCGTCTCCTTTGGAGGCACTGATCTCCGCGTACCTCTGGAGTTTTCAAGGGATGTGAGGCCTCCAGTGGCGATGAGGTGGGGAAGTAGGTCTTTCTCTGTGGTCTCCACAGGGGATTCAGACATCCTTTCGTCTTGGTAGATGCAAGACGAGCCTGCATTCAAGTCACTGCAGGGATATGCGGCCTTATTTCGAGCCAGAGCATTGCGGTGTCGATTCCACTTGAGGCCGCAAACTCAGGGTCCCTCTCACATACCTAGAGCTGAGAGAAGCCTCCTCTTGAGGTGCTTGTGGTAAGGTGGTAATCCTCTGGAGTCGAAGCCAGGGACAAACCTCTCATCTCGAGTTAATTTTTGGGCCACGGAGCTGTTTGGTGTTGCTACAGTGACCTCAGGATCCCTGTAGCCTTGAAACAGTGTTCTTGGGGTTTCTCTGGAGTGCCATCAAGGAAATCAAGGCTCCTTTCATGTGTGATGTGCAACACGGAATTGCTCTGCACGCAGTGCAGGGGAATCGGGCCTCATCTCACGGCGAGTGGGAAGTCTCATGGTTTTTCTCGAGTTGCGGTGGGAACCTGGGGTATATTCTCGAGTTACGACGAGGATGGCCCTTCCACCCACGTGTTTCTTCAGCGACGTCAGGACTCCTGTCTAGTGGCGAGGGACAACTCGGGATTCTCCTCAAGGCTTGGCAGGGCAATTGGGACGCCTCTCCAGCTGAGGCGGGAGACCAAGGGTCCCTTTCCACGTGCCACAGGAATCCTGGGACTCCTATCAAGTTTCACGAGGAGTCAGGCATCGTCTCCTTTGGAGGCACTGATCTCCGCATACCTCTGGAGTTTTCAAGGGATGTGAGGCCTCCAGTGGCGATGAGGTGGGGAAGTAGGTCTTTCTCTGTGGTCTCCACAGGGGATTCAGACATCCTTTCGTCTTGGGAGATGCAAGACGAGCCTGCATTCAAGTCACTGCAGGGATATCCAGCCTTATTTCGAGTCAGGGCATCGCGGTGTCCATTCCACTTGAGGCCGCAAACTCAGGGTCCCTCTCACATAGCTAGAGCTGAGAGAAGCCTCCTCTTGAGGTGCTAGTGGTAAGGTGGTATTCCGCTGGAGTCGAAGCCAGGGACTAACCTCTCATCTCTAGTTGAGTTTTGGTCCTCGGAGCTCTTTCGTTTTGCTACAGTGACCTCAGGATCCCTCTAGCCTTGAAACAGTGTTCTTGGGGTTTCTCTGGAGAGCCATCAAGGAAATCAAGGCTCCTTTCATGTGTGATGTGCAACACGGAATTGCTCTGCACGCAGTGCAGGGGAATCGGGCCTCATCTCCCGGCGAGGGGGAAGTCTCATGGTTTTTCTCGAGTTCCGGCGGGAACCTGGGAAATAATCTCGAGTTACGAGGGGATGGCCCTTCCACACACGTGTTTGTTCAGCGATGTCAGGACTCCTGCCTAGTTGCGAGGGACAACTCGGGATTCTCCTCGAGGCTTGGCAGGGCAATTGGGACGCCTCTCCCGCTGAGGCGGGAGACCAAGGATCCCTTTCCACGTGCCACAGGAATCCTGGGACTCCTATCAAGTTTAACGAAGAGTCAGGCATCATCTCCTTTGGAGGCACTGATCTCCGTGTACCTCTGGAGTTGTCAAAGAATGTGAGGCCTCCGGTCGCGATGAAGTGGGGAACTAAGTCTTTCTCTGTGGTCTCCACAGGGGATGCAGACACCCTTTCGTCTTGGGAGATGCAAGTCGAGCCTGCATTCAAGTCACTGCAGGGAAATCCGGCCTTATTTCGAGTCAGGGCATCGCAGTGTCCATTCCACTTGAGGCCGCAAAATCAGGGTCCCTCTCACATACCTAGAGCTGAGAGAAGCCTCCTCTTGAGGTGCTTGTGGTAAGGTGGTATTCCTCTGGAGTCGAAGCCAGGGACTAACCTCTCATCTCAAGTTGATTTTTGGTCGACGGAGCTCTTTCGTGTTGCTACAGTGACCTCAGGATGCCTCTAGCCTTGAAACAGTGTTCTTGGGGTTTCTCTGGAGTGCCATCAAGGAAATCAAGGCTCCTTTCATGTGTGATGTGCAACACGGAATTGCTCTCACGCAGTGCAGGGGATTCGGGCCTTATTTTGCGGCGAGGGGGAAGTCTCATGGTTTTTCTCGAGTTGCGGTGGGAACCTGGGGTATATTCTCGAGTTACGACGGGGATAGCCCTTCCACCCACGTGTTTGTTCAGCGACGTCAGGACTCCTGCCTAGTTGCGAGGGACAACTCGGGATTCTCCTCGAGGCTTAGCAGGGCAATTGGGACGCCGCTCCAGCTGAGGCGGGACACCAAGAGTCCCTTTCCACGTGCCACAGGAATCCTGGGACTCCTATCAAGTTACACGAGGAGTCAGGCATCGTCTCCTTTGGAGGCACTGATCTCCGCGTACCTCTGGAGTTTTCAAAGGATGTGAGGCCTCCGGTCGCGATGAGGTGGGGAACTAGGTCTTTCTCTGTGGTCTCCACAGGGGATTCAGACATCCTTTCATCTTGGGAGATGCAAGACGACCCTGCATTCAAGTCACTGCAGGGATATCCGGCCTTATTTCAAATCAGGGCATCGCTGTGTCCATTCCACTTGAGGCCACAAACTCAGGGTCCCTCTCACATACCTAGAGCTGAAAGAAGCCTCCTCTTGAGGTGCTTGTGGTAAGGTGGTATTCCTCTGGAGTGGAAGCCAGGGAGTAACCTCTCATCTCAAGTTGATTTCTGGTCCACGGAGCTCTTTCGTGTTGCTACAGTGACCTCAGGATCCCTCTAGCCTTGAAAAAGTGTTCTTGGGGTTTCTCTGGAGTGCCATCAAGGAAATCAAGGCTCCTTTCATGTGTGATGTGCAACACGGAATTGCTCTGCACGCAGTGCAGGGGAATCGGGCCTCATCTCGCGGTGAGGGGAAAGTCTCATGGTTTTTCTCGAGTTGCGGCGGGAACCTGGGGTATATTCTCGAGTTACGACGGGGATGGCCCTTCCACACACGTGTTTGTTCAGCGACGTCAGGACGCCTGCCTAGTTGTGAGGGACAACTCAGGATTCTCCTCGAGGCTTGGCAGGGCAATTGGGACTCCTCTCCAGCTGAGGCGGGAGACCAAGGGTCCATTTCCATGTGCCACAGGAATCCTCGACTCCTATCAAGTTTCACGAGGAGTCAGGCATCGTCTCCTTTGGAGGCACTGATCTCTGCATACCTCTGGAATTTTCAAAGGATGTGAGGCCCCCTGTCGCGATGAGGTGGGGAACTAGGTCTTTCTCTGTGGTCTCCACAGGGGATTCAGACATCCTTTCATCATGGGAGATGCAAGACGAGCCTGCATTCAAGTCACTGCAGGGATATCCGGCCTTATTTCGCGTCAGGGCATCGTGGTGTCCATTCCACTTGAGGCCGCAAACTCAGGGTCCCTCTCACATAGTTAGAGCTGAGAGAAGCCTCGTCTTGAGGTGCTTGTGGTAAGGTGGTATTCCTCTGGATTCGAAGCAAGGGACTAACCTCTCATCTCGAGTTGATTTTTGGTCCACGGAGCTCTTTCTTGTTGCTACAGTGACCTCAGGATGCCTCTATCCTTGAAACAGTGTTCTTGGGGTTTCTCTGGAGTGCCATCATGGAAATCAAGGCTCCTTTCATGTGTGATGTGCAACACGGAATTGCTCTGCACGCAGTCCAGGGGAATCGGGCCTCATCTCGTGGCGAGGGGGAAGTCTCATGGTTTTTCTCGAGTTGCGGCGGGAACCTGGGGTATATTCTCTAGTTACGACGGGGATGGCCCTTCCACCCACGTGTTTGTTCAGCGACGTCAGGACTCCTGCCTAGTTGCGAGGGACAACTCGGGATTCTCCTCGAGGCTTGGCAGGGCAATTGGGACGCCTCTCCACCTGAGGCGGGAGACCAAGTGTCCCTTTCAACGTGCCACAGGAATCCTGGGACTCCTATCAAGTTTCACGAGCAGTCAGGCATCGTCTCCTATGGAGGCACTGATCTCCACGTACCTCTGGAGTTTTCAAAGGATGTGAGGCCTCTGGTCGCGATGAGGTAGGGAACTAGGTCTTTCTCTGTGGTCTCCACAGGGGATTCAGACATCCTTTCGTCTAGGGAGATGCAAGACCAGCCTGCATTCAAGTCACTGCAGGGATATCCGGCCTTTTTTCGAGTCAGGGCATCGCGGTGTCCATTCCACTGGAGGCCGCAAATTCAGGGTCCCTCTCACATACCTAGAGCTGAGAGAAGCCTCCTCTTGAGGTGCTTGTGGTAAGGTGGTATTCCTCTGGAGTCGAAGCCAGGGACTAACCTCTCATCTCGAGTTGATTTTTGGTCCACGGAGCACTTTCCTTTTGCTACAGTGACCTCAGGATCCCTCTACCCTTGAAACAGTGTTCTTGGGGATTCTCTGGAGTGCCATCAAGGAAATCAAGGCTCCTTTCATATGTGATGTGCAACACGGAATTACTCTGCACGCAGTGCAGGGGAATCGGGCCTCATCTCGCGGCGAGGGGGAAGTCTCATGGTTTTTCTCGAGTTGCGGCGGGAACCTAGGGTATATTCTCGAGTTGGGACGGGGATGGCCCTTCCACACAAGTGTTAGTTCAGCGACGGCAGGACTCCTGCCTAGTTGCGAGGGACAACTCGGGATTGTCCTCGAGGCTTGGCAGGGCAATTGGGACGCCTCTCCAGCTGAGGCGGGAGACCAAGTGTCCCTTTCCACGTGCCACAGGAATCCTGGGACTCCTATCAAGTTTCACGAGGAGTCAGGCATCGTCTCCTTTGGAGGCACTGATCTCCGCGTACCTCTGGAGTTTTCAAGGGATGTGAGGCCTCCGGTCGCGATGAGGTGGGGAAGTAGGTGTTTCTCTGTGGTCTCCACAGGGGATTCAGACATTCTTTCGTCTTGGGAGATGCAGGACGAGCCTGCATTCAAGTCACTGCAGGGATATCCGGCCTTATTTCGCGTCAGGGCATCGCAGTGTCCATTCCACTTGAGGCCGCAAACTCAGGGTCCCTCTCACATACCTAGAGCTGAGAGAAGCCTCCTCTTGAGGTGCTTGTGGTAAGGTGGTATTCCTCTGGAGTCGAAGCCAGGGACTAACCTCTCATCTCGAGTTGATTTTTGGTCCACGGAGCTCTTTCGTGTTGCTACAGTGACCTCAGGATCCCTCTAGCCTTGAAACAGTGTTCTTGGGGTTTCTCTGGAGTGCCATCAAGGAAATCAAGTCTCCTTTCATGTGTGATGTGCAACACGGAATTGCTCTGCATGCAGTGCAGCCGAATCGCGCCTCATCTCGCGGCGAGGTGAAAGTATCATGGTTTCTCTCGAGTTGCGGCGGGAACCTGGGGTATATTCTCAAGTTACGACGGGGATGGCCCTTCCACCCACGTGTTTGTTCAGCAACGTCAGGACTTCTGCCTAGTTGCGAGGGACAACTCGGGATTTTCCTCGAGGCTTGGCAGGGCAATTGGGACGCCTCTCCAGCTGAGGCGGGAGACCAAGGGTCCCTTTCCATATGCCACAGGAATCTTGGGACTCCTATCAAGTTTCACGAGGAGTCAGGCATCGTCTCCTTTGGAGGCACTGATCTCCGCGTACCTCTGGAGTTTTCAAAGGATGTGAGGCGTCCGGTGGCGATGAGGTGGGGAACTAGGTCTTTCTCTGTGGTCTCCACAGGGGATTCAGACATCCTTTCGTCTTGGGAGATGCAAGACGAGCCTGCATTCAAGTCACTGCAGGGATATTCGGCCTTATTTCGAGTCAGGGCATCGCGGTGTCCATTCCACTTGAGGCCGCAAAATCAGGGTCCCTCTCACATACCTAGAGCTGAGAGAAGCCTCCTCTTGAGGTGCTTGTGGTAAGGTGGTATTCCTCTGGAGTCGAAGCCAGGGACTAACCTCTCATCTCGAGTTGATTTTTGGTCCACGGAGCTCTTTCGTGTTGCTACAGTGACCTCAGGATCCCTCTAGCCTTGAAACAGTGTTCTTGGGGTTTCTCTGGAGTGCCATCAAGGAAATCAAGGCTCCTTTCATGTGTGATGTGCAACACGGAATTGCTCTGCACGCAGTGCAGGGGAATCGGGCCTCATCTCGCGGCGAGGGGGAAGTCTCATGGTTTTTCTCGAGTTTCGGCGGGAACCTGGTGTATATTCTCGAGTTACGACGGGAATGGCCCTTCCACCCACGTGTTTGTTCAGCGACGTCAGGACTCCTGCCTAGTTGCAAGGGACAACTCGGGATTCTCCTCGAGGCTTGGCAGGACAACTGGGACACCTCTCCAGCTGAGGTGGGAGACCAAGGGTCACTTTCCACGTGCCACAGGAATCCTGGGACTCCTATCATGTTTCACGAGGAGTCAGGCATCGTCTCCTTGGAGGCACTGATCTCCCTGGAACTCTGGAGTTTTCAAAGAATGTGAGGCCTCATGTCGCGATGAGGTGGGGTACTAGGTCTTTCTCTGTGGTCTCCACAGGGGATTCAGACATCCTTTCGTCTTGGGAGATGCAAGACGAGCCTGCATTCAAGTCACTGCAGGGATATCCGGCCTTATTTCGCGTCAGGGCATCGCACTGTCCATTCCATTTGAGGCCGCAAACTCAGGGTCCCTCTCACATACCTAGAGCTGAGAGAAGCCTCCGCTTGAGGTGCTTGCGGTAAGGTGGTATTCCTCTGGAGTCGAAGCCAGGGACTAACCTCTCATCTCGAGTTGATTTTTGGTCCAAGGAGCTCTTTCGTGTTTCTACAGTGACCTCAGGATCCCTCTACCCTTGAAACAGTGTTCTTGGGGTTTCTCTGGAGTGCCATCAAGGAAATCAAGGCTCCTTTCATGTGTGATGTGCAACACGGAATTGCTCTGCACGCAGTGCAGGGGAATCGGGCCTCATCTCGCGGCGAGGGGGACGTCTCATGGTTTTTCTCGACTTGCGGCGGGAACCTGGGGTATATTCTCGAGTTACAACGGGAATGGCCCTTCCACCCACGTGTTTGTTCAGCGACGTCAGGACTCCTGCCTAGTTGCGAGGGACAACTCGGGATTCTCCTCGAGGCTTGGCAGGGCAATTGGGACGCCTCTCCAGCTGAGGCGGGAGACCAAGGTTCCCTTTCCACGTGCCACAGGAATCCTGGGACTCCTATCAAGTTTCACGAGGAGTTAGGCAAAGACTCCTTTAGAGGCACTGATCTCCGCGTACCTCTGGAGTTTTCAAAGGATGTGAGGCCTCCGGTCGCGATGAGGTGGGGAACTAGGTCTTTCTCTGTGGTCTCCACAGGGGATTCAGACATCCTTTCGTCTTGGGAGATGCAAGACGAGCCTGCATTCAAGTCACTGCAGGGATATCCGGCCTTATTTCGAGTCAGGGCATCGCGGTGTCCATTCCACTTGAGGCCGCAAACTCAGGGTCCCTCTCACATACCTAGAGCTGAGAGAAGCCTCCTCTTGAGGTGCTTGTGGTAAGGTGGTATTCCTCTGGAGTCGAAGCCAGGGACTAACCTCTCATCTCGAGTTGATTTTTGGTCCACGGAGCTCTTTCGTGTTGCTACAGTGACCTCAGAATCCCTCTAGCCTTGAAACAGTGTTCTTGGGGTTTCTCTGGAGTGCCATCAAGGAAATCAAGGCTCCTTTCATGTGTGATGTGCAACACGGAATAGCTCTGCACGCAGTGCAGTGGAATCGGGCCTCATCTCGCGACGAGGGGAAAGTCTCATGGTTTTTCTCGAGTTGCGACGGGAACCTGGGATATATTCTCGAGTTACGACGGGGATGGCCCTTCCACACACGTGTTTGTTCAGCGACGTCAGGACTCCTGCCTAGTTGCGAGGGACAACTTGGGATTCTCCTCGAGGCTTGGCAGGGCAATTGGGAAGCCTCTCCAGCTGAGGCGGGAGACCAAGTGTCCCTTTCCACGTGCCACAGGAATCCTGGGACTCCTATCAAGTTTCACGAGGAGTCAGGCATCGTCTCCTTTTATAGGCACTGATCTCCGCGTACCACTGGAGTTTTCAAAGGATGTGAGGCCTCCGGTCACGATGAGGTGGGGAACTAGGTCTTTCTCTGTGGTCTCCACAGGGGATTCAGACATCCTTTCGTCTTAGGAGATGCAGGACGAGCCTGCATAAAAGTCACTGCAGGGATATCCGGCCTTATTTCGAGTCAGGGCATCGCAGTGTCCATTCCACTTGAGGCCGCAAACTCAGGGTCCCTCTCACATACCTAGAGCTGAGAGAAGCCTCCTCTTGAGGTGCTTGTGGTAAGGTGTTATTCCTCTGGAGTCGAAGCCAGGGACTAACCTCTCATCTCGAGTAGATTTTCGGTCCATGGAGCTCTTTCGTGTTGCTACAGTGACCTCAGGATCCCTCTAGCCTTGAAACAGTGTTCTTGGGGTTTCTCTAGAGTGCCATCAAGGAAATCAAGGCTCCTTTCATGTGTGATGTGCAACACGGAATTGCTCTGCATGCAGTGCAGGGGAATCGGGCCTCATCTCGCGGCGAGGGGGAAGTCTCATGGTTTTTCTCGAGTTGCGGCGGGAACCTCGGGTATATTCTCGAGTTACAACGGGGATGGCCCTTCCAGCCACGTGTTTGTTCAGCGACGTCAGGACTCCTGCCTAGTTGCGAGGGACAACTCGGGATTGTCCTCGAGGCTTGGCAGGGCAATTGGGACGCCTCTCCAGCTGAGGCGGGAGACCAAGGGTCCCTTTCCACGTGCCACAGGAATCCTGGGACTCCTATCAAATTTCACGAGGAGTCAGGCATCGTCTCCTTTGGAGACACTGATCTCCGAGTACCTCTGCAGTTTTCAAAGGATGTGAGGCCTCCGGTCGCGATGAGGTGTGGAACTAGGTCTTTCTCTGTGGTCTCCACAGGGGATTCAGACATCCTTTCGTCTTGGGAGATGCAAGACGAGCCAGCATTCAAGTCACTGCAGGGATATCCGGCCTTATTTCGAGTCAGGGCATCGCAATGTCCATTCCACTTGAGGCCGCAAACTCAGGGTCCCTCTCACATACCTAGAGCTGCGAGAAGCCTCCTCTTGAGGTGCTTGTGGTAAGGTTGTATTCCTCTGGAGTCGAAGCCAGGGACTAACCTCTCATCTCGAGTTGATTTTTTGTCCACGGAGCTCTTTCGTGTTGCTACAGTGACCTCAGGATCGCTCTAGCCTTGAAACAGTGTTCTTGGGGTTTCTCTGGAGTGCCATCAAGGAAATCAAGACTCCTTTCATGTGTGATGTGCAACACGGAATTGCTCTGCACGCAGTGCAGGGGAATCGGGCCTCATCTCGCGGCGAGGAGGACGTCTCATGTTTTTTCTCGACTTGCGGCGGGAACCTGGGGTATATTCTCGAGTTACGACGGGGATGGCCCTTCCAGCCACGTGTTTGTTCAGCGACGTCAGGACTCCTGCTTAGTTGCGAGGGACAACTCGGGATTCTCCTCGAGGCTTGCAGGGCAATTGGGTCGCCTCTCCAGCTGAGGCGGGAGACCAAGGGTACCTTTCCACGTGCCACAGGAATCCTGGGACTCCTATCAAGTTTCAGGAGGAATCAGGCATCGTCTCCTTTGGAGGCACTGATCTCCACGTACCTCTGGAGTTTTCAAAGGATGTGAGGCCTCCTGTCGCGATGAGGTGGGGAACTAGGCTTTTCTCTGTGGTCTCCACAGGGGATTCAGACATCCTTTCGTCTTGGGAGATGCAAGACGAGCCTGAATTCAAGTCACTGCAGGGATATACGGCCTTACTTTGCGTCAGGGCATTGCAGTGTCCATTCCACTTGAGGCCGCAAACTCAGGGTCCCTCTCACATAGCTAGAGCTGAGAGAAGCCTCCTCTTGAGGTGCTTGTGGTAAGGTGGTATTCCTCTGGAGTCGAAGCCAGGGACTACCCTCTCATCTCGAGTTGATTTTTGGTCCACGGAGCTCTTTCGTGTGGCTACAGTGACCTCAGGATCTCTCTAGCCTTGAAACAGTGTTCTTGGGGTTTCTCTGGAGTGCCATTAAGGAAATCAAGGCTCCTTTCATGTGTGATGTGCAACACAGAAATGCTCTGCACGCAGTGCAGGGGAATCGGGAATCATCTCGCGGCGAGGGGGAACTCTCATGGTTTTCCTCGATTTGCGGTGGGAACTTGGGGTATATTCTCGAGTTACGACGGGGATGGCCCTTCCACCCACGTGTTTATTCAGCGACGTCAGGCCTCCTGCCTACTTGCGAGGGACAGTTCGGGATTCTCCTCGAGGCTTGGCAGGGCAATTGGAACGCCTCTCCAGCTCAGGCGGGAGACCAAGGGTCCCTTTCCACGTGCCACAGGAATCCTGGGACTCCTATCAAGTTTCACGAGGAGTCAGGCATCGTCTCCTTTGGAGGCACTGATCTCCGCGTCCCTCTGGAGTTTTCAAAGGATGTGAGGCCTCCGGTCGCGATGAGGTGGGGAACTAGGTCTTTCTCTGTGGTCTCCACCGGGGATTCAGACATCCTTTCGTCTTCGGAAATGCAAGACGATCCTGCATTCAATTCACTGCAGGGATATCCGGCCTTATTTCGAGTCAGGGCATCGCGGTGTCCATTCCACTTGAGGCCGCAAACTCAGGGTCCCTCTCACATACCTAGAGCTGAGAGAAGCCTCCTCTTGAGGTGCTTGTGGTAAGGTGGTACTCCTCTGGAGTCGAAGCCAGGGACTAACCTCTCATCTCGAGTTGATTTTTGGTCCACGGAGCTCTTTCATGTTGCTATAGTGACCTCTGGATCCCTCTAGCCTTGAAACAGTGTTCTTGGGGTTACTCTGGAGTGCCATCAAGGAAATCAAGGCTCCTTTCATGTGTGATGTGCAACACGGAATTGCTCTGCACGCAGTGCAGGGGAATCGGGCCTCATCTCGCGGCAAGGGGGAAGTCTCATGGATTTTCTCGAGTTGCGGCGGGAACATGGTGTATATTCTCGAGTTATTACGGGGATGGTCCTTCCACCCACGTGTTTGTTCAGCGACGTCAGGACTCCTGCCTAGTTGCGAGGAACAACTCGGGATTCTCCTCGAGGCTTGGCAGGGCAATTGGGACGCCTCTCCAGCTGAGGCGGGAGACCAAGGGTCCCTTTCCACGTGCCACAGGAATCCTGGGACTCCTATCAAGTTTCACGAGGAGTCAAGCATCGTCTCCTTTGGAGGCACTGATCTCCGCATACCTCTGGAGTTTTCAAAGGATGTGAGGCCTCCGGTCACGATGAGGTGGGGAACTAGGTCTTTCTCTGTGGTCTCCACCGGGGATTCAGACATCCTTTCGTCTTCGGAAATGCAAGACGATCCTGCATTCAATTCACTGCAGGGATATCCGGCCTTATTTCGAGTCAGGGCATCGCGGTGTCCATTCCACTTGAGGCCGCAAACTCAGGGTCCCTCTCACATACCTAGAGCTGAGAGAAGCCTCCTCTTGAGGTGCTTGTGGTAAGGTGGTACTCCTCTGGAGTCGAAGCCAGGGACTAACCTCTCATCTCGAGTTGATTTTTGGTCCACGGAGCTCTTTCATGTTGCTACAGTGACCTCAGGATCCCTCTAGCCTTGAAACAGTGTTCTTGGGCTTTCTCTGCAGTGCCATCAAGGAAATCAAGGCTCCTTTCATGTTTGATGTGCAACACGGAATTTCTCTGCACGCAGTGCAGGGGAATCGGGCCTCATCTCGCGGCGAGGGGGAAGTCTCACGGTTTTTCTCGAGTTGCGGCGGGAACCTGGGGTATATTCTCGAGTTACGATGGGGATGGCCCTTCCACCCACGTGTTTGTTCAGCGACGTTAGGACTCCTGCCTAGTTGCGAGGGACAACTCGGGATTCTCCTCGAGGCTTGGCAGGGCAATTGGGACGCCTCTCCAGCTGAGGCGGGAGACCAAGGGTCCCTTTCCACGTGCCACAGGAATCCTGGGACTCCTATCAAGTTTCACGAGGAGTCAGGCATCGTCTCCTTTGGAGGCTCTGATCTCCGCGTACCTCTGGAGTTTTCAAAGGATGTGACGCCTCTGTTCGCGATGAGGTGGGGAACTAGGTCTTTATCTGTGGTCTCCACAGGGGATTCAGACAACCTATCGTCTTGGCAGATGCAAGACGAGCCTGCATTCAAGTCACTGCAGGGATATCCGGCTTTATTTCGAGTCAGGGCATCGCGGTGTCCATTCCACTTGAGGCCGCAAACTCAGGGTCCCTCTCACATACCTAGAGCTGAGAGAAGCCTCCTCTTGAGGTGCTTGTGGTAAGGTGGTATTTCTCTGGAGTCGAAGACAGGGACTAACCTCTCATCTCGAGTTGATTTTTGGTCCACGGAGCTCTTTCGTGTGGCTACAGTGACCTCTGGATCCCTCTAGCCTTGAAACAGTGTTCTTGGGGTTACTCTGGAGTGCCATCAAGGAAATCAAGGCTCCTTTCATGTGTGATGTGCAACACGGAATTGCTCTGCACGCAGTGCAGGGGAATCGGGCCTCATCTTGCGGCGAGGGGGAAGTCTCATGGATTTTCTCGAGTTGCGGCGGGAACCTGGGGTATATTCTCGAGTTACGACGGGGATGGCCCTTCCACCCACGTGTTTGTTCAGCGACGTCAGGACTCCTGCCTAGTTGCGAGGAACAACTCGGGATTCTCCTCGAGGCTTGGCAGGGCAATTGGGGCGCCTCTCCAGCTGAGGCGGGAGACCAAGGGTCCCTTTCCACGTGCCACAGGAATCCTGGGACTCCTATCAAGTTTCACGAGGAGTCAGGCATCGTCTCCTTTGGAGGCACTGATCTCCGCATACCTCTGGAGATTTCAAAGGATGTGAGGCCTCCTGTCGCGATGAGGTGGGGAACTAGGCTTTTCTCTGTGGTCTCCACAGGGGATTCAGACATCCTTTCGTCTTGGGAGATGCAAGACGAGCCTGAATTCAAGTCACTGCAGGGATATCCGGCCTTACTTTGCGTCAGGGCATCGCAGTGTCCATTCCACTTGAGGCCGCAAACTCAGGGTCCCTCTCACATACCTAGAGCTGAGAGAAGCCTCCTCTTGAGGTGCTTGTGGTAAGGTGGTATTCCTCTGGAGTCGAAGCCAGGGACTACCCTCTCATCTCGAGTTGATTTTTGGTCCACGGAGCTCTTTCGTGTGGCTACAGTGACCTCAGGATCTCTCTAGCCTTGAAACAGTGTTCTTGGGGTTTCTCTGGAGTGCCATTAAGGAAATCAAGGCTCCTTTCATGTGTGATGTGCAACACGGAAATGCTCTGCACGCAGTGCAGGGGAATCGGGAATCATCTCGCGGCGAGGGGGAACTCTCATGGTTTTCCTCGATTTGCGGTGGGAACTTGGGGTATATTCTCGAGTTACGACGGGGATGGCCCTTCCACCCACGTGTTTATTCAGCGACGTCAGGCCTCCTGCCTACTTGCGAGGGACAGTTCGGGATTCTCCTCGAGGCTTGGCAGGGCAATTGGAACGCCTCTCCAGCTGAGGCGGGAGACCAAGGGTCCCTTTCCACGTGCCACAGGAATCCTGGGACTCCTATCAAGTTTCACGAGGAGTCAGGCATCGTCTCCTTTGGAGGCACTGATCTCCGCGTCCCTCTGGAGTTTTCAAAGGATGTGAGGCCTCCGGTCGCGATGAGGTGGGGAACTAGGTCTTTCTCTGTGGTCTCCACCGGGGATTCAGACATCCTTTCGTCTTCGGAAATGCAAGACGATCCTGCATTCAATTCACTGCAGGGATATCCGGCCTTATTTCGAGTCAGGGCATCGCGGTGTCCATTCCACTTGAGGCCGCAAACTCAGGGTCCCTCTCACATACCTAGAGCTGAGAGAAGCCTCCTCTTGAGGTGCTTGTGGTAAGGTGGTACTCCTCTGGAGTCGAAGCCAGGGACTAACCTCTCATCTCGAGTTGATTTTTGGTCCACGGAGCTCTTTCATGTTGCTACAGTGACCTCTGGATCCCTCTAGCCTTGAAACAGTGTTCTTGGGGTTACTCTGGAGTGCCATCAAGGAAATCAAGGCTCCTTTCATGTGTGATGTGCAACACGGAATTGCTCTGCACGCAGTGCAGGGGAATCGGGCCTCATCTCGCGGCAAGGGGGAAGTCTCATGGATTTTCTCGAGTTGCGGCGGGAACATGGTGTATATTCTCGAGTTATGACGGGGATGGTCCTTCCACCCACGTGTTTGTTCAGCGACGTCAGGACTCCTGCCTAGTTGCGAGGAACAACTCGGGATTCTCCTCGAGGCTTGGCAGGGCAATTGGGACGCCTCTCCAGCTGAGGCGGGAGACCAAGGGTCCCTTTCCACGTGCCACAGGAATCCTGGGACTCCTATCAAGTTTCACGAGGAGTCAAGCATCGTCTCCTTTGGAGGCACTGATCTCCGCATACCTCTGGAGTTTTCAAAGGATGTGAGGCCTCCGGTCACGATGAGGTGGGGAACTAGGTCTTTCTCTGTGGTCTCCACCGGGGATTCAGACATCCTTTCGTCTTCGGAAATGCAAGACGATCCTGCATTCAATTCACTGCAGGGATATCCGGCCTTATTTCGAGTCAGGGCATCGCGGTGTCCATTCCACTTGAGGCCGCAAACTCAGGGTCCCTCTCACATACCTAGAGCTGAGAGAAGCCTCCTCTTGAGGTGCTTGTGGTAAGGTGGTACTCCTCTGGAGTGGAAGCCAGGGACTAACCTCTCATCTCGAGTTGATTTTTGGTCCACGGAGCTCTTTCATGTTGCTACAGTGACCTCAGGATCCCTCTAGCCTTGAAACAGTGTTCTTGGGCTTTCTCTGCAGTGCCATCAAGGAAATCAAGGCTCCTTTCATGTTTGATGTGCAACACGGAATTTCTCTGCACGCAGTGCAGGGGAATCGGGCCTCATCTCGCGGCGAGGGGGAAGTCTCACGGTTTTTCTCGAGTTGCGGCAGGAACCTGGGGTATATTCTCGAGTTACGATGGGGATGGCCCTTCCACCCACGTGTTTGTTCAGCGACGTTAGGACTCCTGCCTAGTTGCGAGGGACAACTCGGGATTCTCCTCGAGGCTTGGCAGGGCAATTGGGACGCCTCTCCAGCTGAGGCGGGAGACCAAGGGTCCCTTTCCACGTGCCACAGGAATCCTGGGACTCCTATCAAGTTTCACGAGGAGTCAGGCATCGTCTCCTTTGGAGGCTCTGATCTCCGCGTACCTCTGGAGTTTTCAAAGGATGTGACGCCTCTGTTCGCGATGAGGTGGGGAACTAGGTCTTTATCTGTGGTCTCCACAGGGGATTCAGACAACCTATCGTCTTGGCAGATGCAAGACGAGCCTGCATTCAAGTCACTGCAGGGATATCCGGCATTATTTCGAGTCAGGGCATCGCGGTGTCCATTCCACTTGAGGCCGCAAACTCAGGGTCCCTCTCACATACCTAGAGCTGAGAGAAGCCTCCTCTTGAGGTGCTTGTGGTAAGGTGGTATTTCTCTGGAGTCGAAGACAGGGACTAACCTCTCATCTCGAGTTGATTTTTGGTCCACGGAGCTCTTTCGTGTGGCTACAGTGACCTCTGGATCCCTCTAGCCTTGAAACAGTGTTCTTGGGGTTACTCTGGAGTGCCATCAAGGAAATCAAGGCTCCTTTCATGTGTGATGTGCAACACGGAATTGCTCTGCACGCAGTGCAGGGGAATCGGGCCTCATCTTGCGGCGAGGGGGAAGTCTCATGGATTTTCTCGAGTTGCGGCGGGAACCTGGGGTATATTCTCGAGTTACGACGGGGATGGCCCTTCCACCCACTTGTTTGTTCAGCGACGTCAGGACTCCTGCCTAGTTGCGAGGAACAACTCGGGATTCTCCTCGAGGCTTGGCAGGGCAATTGGGACGCCTCTCCAGCTGAGGCGGGAGACCAAGGGTCCCTTTCCACGTGCCACAGGAATCCTGGGACTCCTATCAAGTTTCACGAGGAGTCAGGCATCGTCTCCTTTGGAGGCACTGATCTCCGCATACCTCTGGAGATTTCAAAGGATGTGAGGCCTCCTGTCGCGATGAGGTGGGGAACTAGGCTTTTCTCTGTGGTCTCCACAGGGGATTCAGACATCCTTTCGTCTTGGGAGATGCAAGACGAGCCTGAATTCAAGTCACTGCAGGGATATCCGGCCTTACTTTGCGTCAGGGCATCGCAGTGTCCATTCCACTTGAGGCCGCAAACTCAGGGTCCCTCTCACATACCTAGAGCTGAGAGAAGCCTCCTCTTGAGGTGCTTGTGGTAAGGTGGTATTCCTCTGGAGTCGAAGCCAGGGACTACCCTCTCATCTCGAGTTGATTTTTGGTCCACGGAGCTCTTTCGTGTGGCTACAGTGACCTCAGGATCTCTCTAGCCTTGAAACAGTTTTCTTGGGGTTTCTCTGGAGTGCCATTAAGGAAATCAAGGCTCCTTTCATGTGTGATGTGCAACACGGAAATGCTCTGCACGCAGTGCAGGGGAATCGGGCCTCATCTCGCGGCGAGGGGGAAGTCTCATGGTTTTTCTCGAGTTGCGGTGGAAACTTGGGGTATATTCTCGAGTTACGACGGGGATGGCCCTTCCACCCACGTGTTTGTTCAGTGACGTCAGGACTCCTGCCTAGTTGCGAGGGACAACTCGGGATTCTCCTCGAGGCTTGGCAGGGCAATTGGGACGCCTCTCCAGCTGAGGCGGGAGACCAAGGGTCCCTTTCCACGTGCCACAGGAATCCTGGGACTCCTATCAAGTTTCACGAGGAGTCAGGCATCGTCTCCTTTGGAGGCACTGATCTCCGCGTACCTCTGGAGTTTTCAAAGGATGTGAGGCCTCCGGTCGCGATGAGGTGGGGAACTAGGTCTTTCTCTGTGGTCTCCACAGGGGATTCAGACATCCTTTCATCTTGGGAGATGCAAGACGAGCCTGCATTCAAGTCACTGCAGGGATATCCGGCCTTATTTCGAGTCAGGGCATCGTGGTGTCCATTCCACTTGAGGCCGCAAACTCAGGGTCCCTCTCACATACCTGGAGCTGAGAGAAGCCTCCTCTTGAGGTGCTTGTGGTAAGGTGGTATTCCTCTGGAGTCGAAGCCAGGGACTAACCTCTCATCTCGAGTTGATTTTTGGGCCACGGAGCTCTTTCGTGTTGCTACAGTGACCTCAGGATCCCTTTAGCCTTGAAACAGTGTTCTTGGGGTTTCTCTGGAGTGCCATCTAGGAAATCAAGGCTCCTTTCATGTGTGATGTGCAACACGGAATTGCTCTGCACGCAGTGCAGGGGAATCGGGCCTCATTTTGCGGCAAGGGGGAAGTCTCATGGTTTTTCTCGAGTTGCGGTGGGAACCTGGGGTATATTCTCGAGTTACGACGGGGATGTCCCTTCCACCCACGTTTTTGTTCAGCGACGTCAGGACGCCTGCCTAGTTGTGAGGGACAACTCGGGATTGTCCTCGAGGCTTGGCAGGGCAATTGGGACGCCTCTCCAGCTGAGGCGGGAGACCAAGGGTCCCTTTCCACGTGCCACAGGAATCCTGGGACTCCTATCAAGTTTCACGAGGAGTCAGGCATCGTCTCCTTTGGAGGCTCTGATCTCCGCGTACCTCTGGAGTTTTCAAAGGATGTGACGCCTCTGTTCGCGATGAGGTGGGGAACTAGGTCTTTATCTGTGGTCTCCACAGGGGATTCAGACGACCTATCGTCTTGGCAGATGCAAGACGAGCCTGCATTCAAGTCACTGCAGGGATATCCGGCATTATTTCGAGTCAGGGCATCGCGGTGTCCATTCCACTTGAGGCCGCAAACTCAGGGTCCCTCTCACATACCTAGAGCTGAGAGAAGCCTCCTCTTGAGGTGCTTGTGGTAAGGTGGTATTTCTCTGGAGTCGAAGACAGGGACTAACCTCTCATCTCGAGTTGATTTTTGGTCCACGGAGCTCTTTCGTGTGGCTACAGTGACCTCTGGATCCCTCTAGCCTTGAAACAGTGTTCTTGGGGTTACTCTGGAGTGCCATCAAGGAAATCAAGGCTCCTTTCATGTGTGATGTGCAACACGGAATTGCTCTGCACGCAGTGCAGGGGAATCGGGCCTCATCTTGCGGCGAGGGGGAAGTCTCATGGATTTTCTCGAGTTGCGGCGGGAACCTGGGGTATATTCTCGAGTTACGACGGGGATGGCCCTTCCACCCACGTGTTTGTTCAGCGACGTCAGGACTCCTGCCTAGTTGCGAGGAACAACTCGGGATTCTCCTCGAGGCTTGGCAGGGCAATTGGGACGCCTCTCCAGCTGAGGCGGGAGACCAAGGGTCCCTTTCCACGTGCCACAGGAATCCTGGGACTCCTATCAAGTTTCACGAGGAGTCAGGCATCGTCTCCTTTGGAGGCACTGATCTCCGCATACCTCTGGAGATTTCAAAGGATGTGAGGCCTCCTGTCGCGATGAGGTGGGGAACTAGGCTTTTCTCTGTGGTCTCCACAGGGGATTCAGACATCCTTTCGTCTTGGGAGATGCAAGACGAGCCTGAATTCAAGTCACTGCAGGGATATCCGGCCTTACTTTGCGTCAGGGCATCGCAGTGTCCATTCCACTTGAGGCCGCAAACTCAGGGTCCCTCTCACATACCTAGAGCTGAGAGAAGCCTCCTCTTGAGGTGCTTGTGGTAAGGTGGTATTCCTCTGGAGTCGAAGCCAGGGACTACCCTCTCATCTCGAGTTGATTTTTGGTCCACGGAGCTCTTTCGTGTGGCTACAGTGACCTCAGGATCTCTCTAGCCTTGAAACAGTTTTCTTGGGGTTTCTCTGGAGTGCCATTAAGGAAATCAAGGCTCCTTTCATGTGTGATGTGCAACACGGAAATGCTCTGCACGCAGTGCAGGGGAATCGGGCCTCATCTCGCGGCGAGGGGGAAGTCTCATGGTTTTTCTCGATTTGCGGTGGAAACTTGGGGTATATTCTCGAGTTACGACGGGGATGGCCCTTCCACCCACGTGTTTGTTCAGTGACGTCAGGACTCCTGCCTAGTTGCGAGGGACAACTCGGGATTCTCCTCGAGGCTTGGCAGGGCAATTGGGACGCCTCTCCAGCTGAGGCGGGAGACCAAGGGTCCCTTTCCACGTGCCACAGGAATCCTGGGACTCCTATCAAGTTTCACGAGGAGTCAGGCATCGTCTCCTTTGGAGGCACTGATCTCCGCGTACCTCTGGAGTTTTCAAAGGATGTGAGGCCTCCGGTCGCGATGAGGTGGGGAACTAGGTCTTTCTCTGTGGTCTCCACAGGGGATTCAGACATCCTTTCATCTTGGGAGATGCAAGACGAGCCTGCATTCAAGTCACTGCAGGGATATCCGGCCTTATTTCGAGTCAGGGCATCGTGGTGTCCATTCCACTTGAGGCCGCAAACTCAGGGTCCCTCTCACATACCTGGAGCTGAGAGAAGCCTCCTCTTGAGGTGCTTGTGGTAAGGTGGTATTCCTCTGGAGTCGAAGCCAGGGACTAACCTCTCATCTCGAGTTGATTTTTGGGCCACGGAGCTCTTTCGTGTTGCTACAGTGACCTCAGGATCCCTTTAGCCTTGAAACAGTGTTCTTGGGGTTTCTCTGGAGTGCCATCTAGGAAATCAAGGCTCCTTTCATGTGTGATGTGCAACACGGAATTGCTCTGCACGCAGTGCAGGGGAATCGGGCCTCATTTTGCGGCGAGGGGGAAGTCTCATGGTTTTTCTCGAGTTGCGGTGGGAACCTGGGGTATATTCTCGAGTTACGACGGGGATGTCCCTTCCACCCACGTTTTTGTTCAGCGACGTCAGGACGCCTGCCTAGTTGTGAGGGACAACTCGGGATTGTCCTCGAGGCTTGGCAGGGCAATTGGGACGCCTCTCCAGCTGAGGCGGGAGACCAAGTGTCCATTTCCACGTGCCACAGGAATCCTGGGACTCCTATCAAGTTTCACGAGGAGTCAGGCATCGTCTCCTTTCTAGGCACTGATCTCTGCATACCTCTGGAGTTTTCAAAGGATGTGAGGCCCCCTGTCACGATTAGGTGGGGAACTAGGTCTTTCTTTGTGGTCTCCACAGGGGATTCAGACATCCTTTCGTCTTGGGAGATGCAAGACGAGCCTGCATTCAAGTCACTGCAGGGATATCCGGCTTTATTTCGAGTCAGGGCATCGCGGTGTCCATTCCACTTGAGGCCGCAAACTCAGGGTCCCTCTCACATACCTAGAGCTGAGAGAAGCCTCCTCTTGAGGTGCTTGTGGTAAGGTGGTATTCCTCTGGAGTCGAAGCCAGGGACTAACCTCTCATCTCGAGTTGATTTTTGGGCCACGGAGCTCTTTCGTGTGGCTACACTGACCTCAGGATCCCTCTAGCCTTGAAACAGTGTTCTTGGGGTTTCTCTGGAGTGCCATCAAGGAAATCAAGGCTCCTTTCATGTGTGATGTGCAAAACGGAATTGTTCTGCACGCAGTGCAGGGTATCGGGCCTCATTTTGCGGCGAGGGGGAAGTCTCATGGTTTTTCTCGTGTTGCAATGGGAACCTGGGGTATATTCTCAAGTTATGACGGGGATGGCCCTTACACCCACGTGTTTGTTCAGCGACGTCAGACTCCTGCCTAGTTGCGAGGGACAACTCGGGATTCTCCTCGAGGCTTGGCAGGGCAATTGGGACGCCTCTCCAGCTGAGGCGGGAGACCAAGGGTCCCTTTCCACGTGCCACAGTAATCCTGGGACTCCTATCAAGTTTCACGAGGAGTCAGGCATCGTCTCCTTTGGAGGCACTGATCTCCGCGTACCTCTGGAGTTTTCAAAGGATGTGAGGCCTCCGGTCGCGATGAGGTGGGGAACTAGGTCTTTCTCTGTGGTCTCCACAGGGGATTCAGACACCCTTTCGTCTTGGGAGATGCAGGACGAGCCTGCATAAAAGTCACTGCAGGGATATCCGGCCTTATTTCGAGTCAGGGCATCGCGGTGTCCATTGCACTTGAGGCTGCAAACTCAGGGTCCCTCTCACATACCTAGAGCTGAGAGAAGCCTCCTCTTGAGGTGCTTGTGGTAAGGTTGTATTCCTCTGGAGTCGAAGCCAGGGACGAACCTCTCATCTCGAGTTGATTTTTGGTCCACGGAGCTCTTTCGTGTGGCTACAGTGACCTCAGGATCCCTCTAGCCTTGAAACAGTGTTCTTGGGGTTTCTCTGGAGTGCCATCAAGGAAATCAAGGCTCCTTTCATGTTTGATGTGCAACACGAAATTGCTCTGCATGCAGTGCAGGGGAATCGAGCCTCATCTCGCGGCGAAGGGGAAGTTTCATGGTTTTTCTCGAGTTGCGGCGAGAACCTGGGGTATATTCTCGAGTTACGACGGGGATGGCCCTTCCACCCACGTGTTTATTCAGCGACGTCAGGCCTCCTGCCTACTTGCGAGGGACAGCTCGGGATTCTCCTCGAGGCTTGGCAGGGCAATTGGAACGCCTCTCCAGCTGAGGCGGGAGACCAAGGGTCCCTTTCCACGTGCCACAGGAATCCTGGAACTCCTATCAAGTTTCACGAGGAGTCAGGCATCGTCTCCTTTGGAGGCACTGATCTCCGCGTACCTCTGGAATTTTCAAAGGATGTGACGCCTCCGGTCGCGATGAGGTGGGAAACTAGGTCGTTCTCTGTGGTCTCCACAGGGGATTCAGACAACCTTTCGTCTTGGGAGATGCAAGACGAGCCTGCATTCAAGTCACTGCAGGGATTTCCGGCCTTATTTCGAGGCAGGGCATCCCGGTGTCCATTCCACTTGAGGCCGCAAACTCAGGGTCCCTCTCACATACCTAGAGCTGAGAGAAGCCTCCTCTTGAGGTGCTTGTGGTAAGGTGGTATTCCTCTGGAGTCGAAGCCAGGGACTAACCTCTCATCTCGAGTTGATTTTTGGTCCACGGAGCTCTTTCATGTTGCTACAGTGACCTCAGGATCCCTCTAGCCTTGAAACAGTGTTCTTGGGGTTTCTCTGGTGTGCCATCAAGGATATCAAGGCTCCTTTCATGTGTGATGTGCAACACGGAATTGCTCTGCACGCCGAGCTGGGGAATCGGGCCTTATCTCGCGGCGAGGGGGAAGTCTCATGGTTTTTCCCGAGTTGCGGCGGGAACCTGGGGTATATTCTCGAGTTACTACCGGGATGGCCCTTCCACACACGTGCTTGTTCAGCGACGTCAGGACTCCTGCCTAGTTGCGAGTGACAACTCGGGATTCTCCTCGAGGCTTGGCAGGGCAACTGGGACGCCTCTCCAGCTGAGGCGGGAGACCAAGGTTCCCTTTCCACGTGCCACAGGAATCCTGGGACTCCTATCAAGTTTCACGAGGAGTCAGGCATCGTCTCCTTTGGAGGCACTGATCTCCCTGGAACTCTGGAGTTTTCAAAGAATGTGAGGCCTCGTGTCGCGATGAGGTGGGGAACTAGGTCTTTCTCTGTGGTCTCCACAGGGGATTCAGACATCCTTTCGTCTTGGGAGATGCAAGACGAGCCTCCATTCAAGTCACTCCAGGGATATCCGGCCTTATTTCGAGTCAGGGCATCGCGGTGTCCATTCCACTTGAGGCCGCAAACTCAGGGCCCCTCTCACATACCTAGAGCTGAGAGAAGCCTCCTCTTGAGGTGCTTGTGGTAAGGTTGTATTCCTCTGGAGTCGAAGCCAGGGACTAACCTCTCATCTCGAGTTGATTTTTGGGCCACGGAGCTCTTTCGTGTTGCTACAGTGACCTCAGGATCCCTCTAGCCTTGAAACAGTGTTCTTGGGGTTTCTCTGCAGTGCCATCAAGGAAATCAAGGCTCCTTTCATGTGTGATGTGCAACACGGAATTGCTCTGCATGCAGTGCAGGGGAATCGGGCCTTATTTTGCAGCGAGGGGGAAGTCTCATGGTTTTTCTCGACTTGCGGCGGGAACCTGGGGTATATTCTCGAGTTACGACGGGGATGGCCCTTCCACCCACGTTTTTGTTCAGCGACGTCAGGACGCCTGCCTAGTTGCGAGGGACAACTAGGGATTCTCCTCGAGGCTTGGCAGGGCAATTGGGACACCTCTCCAGCTGAGGCGGGAGACCAATGGTCCCTTTCCACGTGGCACAGGAATCCTGGGACTCCTATCAAGTTTCACGAGGAGTCAGGCATTTTCTCCTTTGGAGGCACTGATATCTGCATACCTCTGGAGTTTTCAAAGGATGTGAGGCCCCCTGTTACGATTAGGTGGGGAACTAGGTCTTTCTCTGTGGTCTCCACAGGGGATTCAGACATCCTTTCGTCTTGGGAGATGCAAGACGAGCCTGCATTCAAGTCACTGCAGGGATATCCGGCCTTATTTCGAGTCAGGGCATCGCGGTGTCCATTCCACTTGAGGCCGCAAACTCAGGGTCCCTCTCACATACCTAGAGCTGAGAGAAGCCTCCTCTTGAGGTGCTTGTGGTAAGGTGGTATTCCTCTGGAGTCGAAGCCAGGGACTAACCTCTCATCTCGAGTTGATTCTTGGTCCACGGAGCTCTTTCGTGTTGCTACAGTGACCTCAGGATCCCTTTAGCCTTGAAACAGTGTTCTTGGGCTTTCTCTGGAGTGCCATCTAGGAAATCAAGGCTCCTTTCATGTGTGATGTGCAACACGGAATTGCTCTGCACGCAGTGTAGGGGAATCGGGCCTCATTTTGCGGTGAGGGGGAAGTCTCATGGTTTTTCTCGAGTTGCGGTGGGAACCTGGGGTATATTCTCGAGTTACGACGGGGATGGCCCTTCCACCCACGTTTTTGTTCAGCGACGTCAGGACGCCTGCCTAGTTGTGAGGGACAACTCGGGATTGTCCTCGAGGCTTGGCAGGGCAATTGGGACGCCTCTCCAGCTGAGGCGGGAGACCAAGTGTCCATTTCCACGTGCCACAGGAATCCTGGGACTCCTATCAAGTTTCACGAGGAGTCAGGCATCGTCTCCTTTGGAGGCACTGATCTCTGCATACCTCTGGAGTTTTCAAAGGATGTGAGGCCCCCTGTCGGGATGAGGTGCGGAACTAGGTCTTTCTCTGTGGTCTCCACAGGGTACTCAGACACCCTTTCGTCTTGGGGGATGCAAGACGAGCCTGCATTCAAGTCACTGCAGGGATATTCGGCCTTATTTCCAGTCAGGGCATCGTGGTGTCCATTCCACTTGAGGCCGCAAACTCAGGGTCCCTCTCACATACCTAGAGCTGAGAGAAGCCTCCTCTTTAGGTGCTTGTGGTAAGGTGGTATTCCTCTGGAGTCGAAGCCAGGGACTAACCTCTCATCTCGAGTTGATTATTGGTCCACGGAGCTCTTTCGTGTTGCTACAGTGACCTCAGGATCACTCTAGCCTTGAAACAGTGTTCTTGGGGTTTCTCTGGAGTGCCATCAAGGAAATCAAGGCTCCTTTCATGTTTGATGTGCAACTCGGAATTGTTTTGCATGCAGTGCAGGGGAATCAGGCCTCATCTCGCGGCGAGGGGGAAGTCTCATGGTTTTTCTCGAGTTGCGGCGGGAACCTCGGGTATATTCTCGAGTTACGACGGGGATGGCCCTTCCACCCACGTGTTTGTTCAGCGATGTCAGTACTCCTGCCTAGTTGCGAGGGACAACTCGGGATTCTCCTCGAGGCTTGACAGGGCAATTGGGACGACTCTCCAGCTGAGGCGGGAGACCAAGTGTCCCTTTCCACGTGCCAATGGAATCCTGGGACTCCTATCAAGTTTCATGAGGAGTCAGGCATCGTCTCCTTTGAAGGCCCTGATCTCCGTGTACCTCTGGAGTTTTCAAAGGATGTGAGTCCTCTGGTCGCGATGAGGTGGGGAACTAGGTCTTTCTCTGTGGTCTCCACAGGGGATTCAGACATCCTTTCGTCTTGGGAGATGCAAGACGAGCCTGCATTCAAGTCACTGCAGGGATATTCGGCCTTATTTCGAGTCAGGGCATCGCGGTGTCCATTCCACTTGAGGCCGCAAACTCAGGGTCCCTCTCACATACCTAGAGCTGAGAGAAGCCTCCTCTTGAGGTGCTTGTGGTAAGGTGGTATTCCTCTGGAGTCGAAGCCAGGGACTAACCTCTCATCTCGAGTTGATTTTTGGTCCACGGAGCTCTTTCGTGTTGCTACAGTGACCTCAGGATCCCTCTAGCCTTGAAACAGTGTTCTTGGGGTTTCTCTGGAGTGCCATCAAGGAAATCAAGGCTCCTTTCATGTGTGATGTGCAACACGGAATTGCTCTGCACGCAGTGCAGGGGAATCGGGCCTCATCTCGCGGCGAGGGGGAAGTCTCATGGTTTTTCTCGAGTTGCGGCGGGAACCTGGTGTATATTCTCGAGTTACGACGGGAATGGCCCTTCCACCCACGTGTTTGTTCAGCGACGTCAGGACTCCTGCCTAGTTGCGAGGGACAACTCGGGATTCTCCTCGAGGCTTGGCAGGGCAATTGGGACGCCTCTCCAGCTGAGGCGGGAGACCAAGGGTCCCTTTCCACGTGCCACAGGAATCCTGGGACTCCTATCAAGTTTCAGGAGGAGTCAGGCATCGTCTCCTTTGGAGGCACTGATCTCCACGTACCTCTGGAGTTTTCAAAGGATGTGAAGCCTCCTGTCGCGATGAGGTGGGGAACTAGTCTTTTCTCTGTGGTCTCCACAGGGGATTCAGGCATCCTTTCGTCTTGGGAGATGCAAGACGAGCCTGCATTCAAGTCACTGCAGGGATATCCGGCCTTACTTTGCGTCAGGGCATCGCAGTGTCCATTCCACTTGAGGCCGCAAACTCAGGGTCCCTCTCACATACCTAGAGCTGAGAGAAGCCTCCTCTTGAGGTGCTTGTGGTAAGGTGGTATTCCTCTGGAGTCGAAGCCAGGGACTACCCTCTCATCTCGAGTTGATTTTTGGTCCACGGAGCTCTTTCGTGTGGCTACAGTGACCTCAGGATCTCTCTAGCCTTGAAACAGTGTTCTTGGGGTTTTTCTGGAGTGCCATTAAGGAAATCAAGGCTCCTTTCAAGTGTGATGTGCAACACGGAAATGCTCTGCACGCAGTGCAGGGGAATCGGGCCTCATCTCGCGGCGAGGGGGAAGTCTCATGGTTTTTCTCGATTTGCGGTGGGAACTTGGGGTATATTCTCGAGTTACGACGGGGATGGCCCTTCCACCCACGTGTTTGTTCAGTGACGTCAGGACTCCTGCCTAGTTGCGAGGGACAACTCGGGATTCTCCTCGAGGCTTGGCAGGGCAATTGGGACGCCTCTCCAGCTGAGGCGGGAGACCAAGGGTCCCTTTCCACGTGCCACAGGAATCCTGGGAATCCTATCAAGTTTCACGAGGAGTCAGGCATTTTCTCCTTGGGAGGCACTGATATCTGCATACCTCTGGAGTTTTCAAAGGATGTGAGGCCCCCTGTCACGATTAGGTGGGGAACTAGGTCTTTCTTTGTGGTCTCCACTGGGGATTCAGACATCCTTTCGTCTTGGGAGATGCAAGACGAGCCTGCATTCAAGTCACTGCAGGGATATCCGGCTTTATTTCGAGTCAGGGCATCGCGGTGTCCATTCCACTTGAGGCCGCAAACTCAGGGTCCCTCTCACATACCTAGAGCTGAGAGAAGCCTCCTCTTGAGGTGCTTGTGGTAAGGTGGTATTCCTCTGGAGTCGAAGCCAGGGACTAACCTCTCATCTCGAGTTGATTTTTGGTCCACGGAGCTCTTTCGTGTGGCTACAGTGACCTCAGGATCCCTCTAGCCTTGAAACAGTGTTCTTGGGGTTTCTCTGGAGTGCCATCAAGGAAATCAAGGCTCCTTTCATGTGTGATGTGCAAAACGGAATTGTTCTGCACGCAGTGCAGGGTATCGGGCCTCATTTTGCGGCGAGGGGGAAGTCTCATGGTTTTTCTCGTGTTGCAATGGGAACCTGGGGTATATTCTCAAGTTATGACGGGGATGGCCCTTACACCCACGTGTTTGTTCAGCGACGTCAGACTCCTGCCTAGTTGCGAGGGACAACTCGGGATTCTCCTCGAGGCTTGGCAGGGCAATTGGGACGCCTCTCCAGCTGAGGCGGGAGACCAAGGGTCCCTTTCCACGTGCCACAGTAATCCTGGGACTCCTATCAAGTTTCACGAGGAGTCAGGCATCGTCTCCTTTGGAGGCACTGATCTCCGCGTACCTCTGGAGTTTTCAAAGGATGTGAGGCCTCCGGTCGCGATGAGGTGGGGAACTAGGTCTTTCTCTGTGGTCTCCACAGGGGATTCAGACACCCTTTCGTCTTGGGAGATGCAGGTCGAGCCTGCATAAAAGTCACTGCAGGGATATCCGGCCTTATTTCGAGTCAGGGCATCGCGGTGTCCATTGCACTTGAGGCTGCAAACTCAGGGTCCCTCTCACATAGCTAGAGCTGAGAGAAGCCTCCTCTTGAGGTGCTTGTGGTAAGGTGGTATTCCTCTGGAGTCGAAGCCAGGGACGAACCTCTCATCTCGAGTTGATTTTTGGTCCACGGAGCTCTTTCGTGTGGCTACAGTGACCTCAGGATCCCTCTAGCCTTGAAACAGTGTTCTTGGGGTTTCTCTGGAGTGCCATCAAGGAAATCAAGGCTCCTTTCATGTTTGATGTGCA
This sequence comes from Cervus elaphus, assembly GCF_910594005.1. Taxonomy (NCBI): domain Eukaryota; kingdom Metazoa; phylum Chordata; class Mammalia; order Artiodactyla; family Cervidae; genus Cervus; species Cervus elaphus. The sequence continues at coordinate 3,857,204 of NW_025316680.1, read as the reverse complement.
ACACGGAATTGCTCTGCATGAAGTGCAGGGGAATCGGGCCTCATCTCGCGGCGAGGGGGAAGTTTCATGGTTTTTCTCGAGTTGCGGCGAGAACCTGGGGTATATTCTCGAGTTACGACGGGGATGGCCCTTCCACCCACGTGTTTATTCAGCGACGTCAGGCCTCCTGCCTACTTGCGAGGGACAGCTCGGGATTCTCCTCGAGGCTTGGCAGGGCAATTGGAACGCCTCTCCAGCTGAGGCGGGAGACCAAGGGTCCCTTTCCACGTGCCACAGGAATCCTGGAACTCCTATCAAGTTTCAAGAGGAGTCAGGCATCGTCTCCTTTGGAGGCACTGATCTCCGCGTACCTCTGGAATTTTCAAAGGATGTGACGCCTCCGGTCGCGATGAGGTGGTAAACTAGGTCGTTCTCTGTGGTCTCCACAGGGGATTCAGACAACCTTTCGTCTTGGGAGATGCAAGACGAGCCTGCATTCAAGTCACTGCAGGGATTTCCGGCCTTATTTCGAGGCAGGGCATCCCGGTGTCCATTCCACTTGAGGCCGCAAACTCAGGGTCCCTCTCACATACCTAGAGCTGAGAGAAGCCTCCTCTTGAGGTGCTTGTGGTAAGGTGGTATTCCTCTGGAGTCGAAGCCAGGGACTAACCTCTCATCTCGAGTTGATTTTTGGTCCACGGAGCTCTTTCATGTTGCTACAGTGACCTCAGGATCCCTCTAGCCTTGAAACAGTGTTCTTGGGGTTTCTCTGGAGTGCCATCAAGGATATCAAGGCTCCTTTCATGTGTGATGTGCAACACGGAATTGCTCTGCACGCCGAGCTGGGAAATCGGGCCTTATCTCGCGGCGAGGGGGAAGTCTCATGGTATTTCTCGAGTTGCGGCGGGAACCTCGGGTATATTCTCGAGTTACGACGGGGATGGCCCTTCCACCCACGTGTTTGTTCAGCGATGTCAGGACTCCTGCCTAGTTGCGAGGTACAACTCGGGATTGTCCTCGAGGCTTGGCAGGGCAATTGGGACGCCTCTCCAACTGAGGCGGGAGACCAAGGGTCCCTTTCCACGTGCCACAGGAATCCTGGGACTCCTATCAAGTTTCACGAGGAGTCAGGCATCGTCTCCTTTGGAGGCACTGATCTCCGCGTTTCTCTGGAGTTTTCAAAGGATGTGAGGCCTCCGGTCGCGATGAGGTGGGGAACTAGGTCTTTCTCTGTGGTCTCCACAGGGGATTCAGACATCCTTCCGTCTTGGGAGATGCAAGACGAGACTGCATTCAAGCCACTGCAGGGATATCCGGCCTTATTTCGAGTCAGGGCATCGCGGTGTCCATTCCACTTGAGGCCGCAAACTCAGGGTCCCTCTCACATACCTAGAGCTGAGAGAAGCCTCCTCTTGAGGTGCTTGTGGTAAGGTGGTATTCCTCTGGAGTCGAAGCCAGGGACTACCCTCTCATCTCGAGTTGATTTTTGGTCCACGGAGCTCTTTCGTGTTGCTACAGTGACCTCAGGATCCCTCTAGCCTGGAAACAGTGTTCTTGGGGTTTCTCTGGAGTGACATCAAGGAAATCAAGTCTCCTTTCATGTGTGATGTGCAACACGGAATTGCTCTGCACGCAGTGCAGGGGAATCGGGCCTCATCTCGCGGCGAGGGGGAAGTCTCATGGTTTTTCTCGAGTTGCGGCGGGAACCTGGGTTATATTCTCGAGTTACGACGGGGATGGCCCTTCCACACACGTGTTTGTTCAGCGACGGCAGGACTCCTGCCTAGTTGCGAGGGACAACTCGGGATTCTCCTCGAGGCTTGGCAGGGCAATTGGGACGCCTCTCCAGCTGAGGCGGGAGACCAAGGGTCCCTTTCCACGTGCCACAGTAATCCTGGGACTCCTATCAAGTTTCACGAGGAGTCAGGCATCGTCTCCTTTGGAGGCACTGATCTCCGCGTTTCTCTGGAGTTTTCAAAGGATGTGAGGCCTCCGGTCACGATGAGGTGGGGAACTAGGTCTTTCTCTGTGGTCTCCACAGGGGATTCAGACATCCTTTCGTCTTAGGAGATGCAGGACGAGCCTGCATAAAAGTCACTGCAGGGATATCCGGCCTTATTTCGAGTCAGGGCATCTCGGTGTCCATTCCACTTGAGGCCGCAAACTCAGGGTCCCTCTCACATACCTAGAGCTGAGAGAAGCCTCCTCTTGAGGTGCTTGTGGTAAGGTGGTATTCCTCTGGAGTCGAAGCCAGGGACTAACCTCTCATCTCGAGTTGATTTTTGCTACACGGAGCTCTTTCGTGTTGCTACAGTGACCTCATGATCCCTCTAGCCTTGAAACAGTGTTCTTGGGATTTCTCTGGAGTGCCATCAAGGAAATCAAGGCTCCTTTCATGTGTGATGTGCAACACGGAATTGCTCTGCATGCAGTGCATGGGAATCGGGCCTCATCTCGCGGCGAGGGGGAAGTCTCATGGTTTTTCTCGAGTTACGGCTGGAACCTCGGGTATATTCTCGAGTTACAACGGGGATGGCCCTTCCAGCCACGTGTTTGTTCAGGGACGTCAGGACTCCTGCCTAGTTGCGAGGGACAACTCGGGATTATCCTCAAGGCATGGCAGGGCAATTGGGACGCCTCTCCAGCTGAGGCGGGAGACCAAGGGTCCCTTTCCACGTGCCACAGGAATCCTGGGACTTCTATCAAATTTCACGAGGAGTCAGGCATCGTCTCCTTTGGAGACACTGATCTCCGCGTACCTCTGGAATTTTCAAAGGATGTGAGGCCTCCGGTCGCGATGAGGTGGGGAACTAGGCTTTTATCTGTGGTCTCCACAGGGGATTCAGACATCCTTTCGTCTTGGGAGATGCAAGAGGAGCCTGCATTCAAGTCACTGCAGGGATATCCGGCCTTACTTTGCGTCAGGGCATCGCAGTGTCCATTCCACTTGAGGCCGCAAACTCAGGGTCCCTCTCACATACCTAGAGCTGAGAGAAGCCTCCTCTTGAGGTGCTTGTGGTAAGGTGGTATTCCTCTGGAGTCGAAGCCAGGGACTACCCTCTCATCTCGAGTTGATTTTTGGTCCACGGAGCTCTTTCGTGTGGCTACAGTGACCTCAGGATCTCTCTAGCCTTGAAACAGTGTTCTTGGGGTTTCTCTGGAGTGCCATTAAGGAAATCAAGGCTCCTTTCATGTGTGATGTGCAACACGGAATTGCTCTGCACGCAGTGCAGGGAAATCGGGCCTCATCTCGCGGCGAGGGGGAAGTCTCATGGTTTTTCTCGAGTTGCGGCGGGAACCTGGTGTATATTCTCGAGTTACGACGGGGATGGCCTTCCACCCACGTGTTTATTCAGCGACGTCAGGACTCCTGCCTAGTTGCGAGGGACAGCTTGGGATTCTCTTTGAGGCTTGGCAGGGCAAGTGGAACGCCTCTCCAGCTGAGGCGGGAGACCAAGGGTCCCTTTCCACGTGCCACAGGAATCCTGGGACTCCGATCAAGTTTGACGAGGAGTCAGGCATCGTCTCCTTTGAAGGCACTGATCTCCGCATACCTCTGGAGTTTTCAAAGGATGTGAGGCCTCCGGTCACGATGAGGTGGTGAACTAGGTCTTTCTCTGTGGTCTCCACAGGGGATTCAGACAACCTTTCGTCTTGGGAGATGCAAGACGAGCCTGCATTCAAGTCACTGCAGGGATATCCGGCCTTATTTCGAGTCAAGGCAACGCGGTGTCCATTCCACTTGAGGCCGCAAACTCAGGGTCCCTCTCACATACCTAGATCTGAGAGAAGCTTCTTCTTTAGGTGCTTGTGGTAAGGTGGTATTCCTCTGGAGTCGAAACCAGGGACTAACCTCTCATCTCGAGTTGATTTTTGGTCCATGGAGCTCTTTCGTGTTGCTACAGTGACCTCAGGATCCCTCTAGCATTGATACAGTGTTCTTGGGGTTTCTCTGGAGTGCCATCAAGGAATTCAAGGCTCCTTTCATGTGTGATGTGCAACACGGAATTGCTCTGCACGCAGTGCAGGGGAATCGGGCCTCATCTCGCGGCGAGGGGGAAGTCTCATGGTTTTTCTCGAGTTGCGGGGGGAACCTGGGGTATATTCTCGAGTTACGACGGGAATGGCCCTTCCAACCACGTGTTTGTTCAGCGACGTCAGGACTCCTGTCTAGTTGTGAGGGACAACTCGGGATTCTCCTCGAGGCTTGGCAGGGCAATTGGGACGCCTCTCCAGCTGAGGCGGGAGACCAAGTGTCCCTTTCCACGTTCCACAGGAATCCTGGGACTCCTATCAAGTTTCACGAGGAGTCAGGCATCGTCTCCTTTGGAGGCACTGATCTCCGCGTACCTCTGGAGTTTTCAAAGGATGTGAGGCCTCCGGTCGCGGTGAGGTGGGGAACTAGGTCTTTCTCTGTGGTCTCCACAGGGGATTCAGACATCCTTTCGTCTTGGGAGATGCAAGACGAGCCTGCATTCAAGTCACTGCAGGGATAACCGGCCTTATTTCGAGTCAGGGTATCGCGGTGTCCATTCCACTTGAGGCCGCAAACTCAGGGTCCCTCTCACATACCTAGAGCTGAGAGAAGCCTTCTCTTGAGGTGCTTGTGGTAAGGTGGTATTCCTCTGGAGTCGAAGCCAGGGACTAACCTCTCATCTCGAGTTGATTTTTGGTCCACGGAGCTCTTTCGTGTTGCTACAGTGACCTCAGGATCCCTCTAGCCTTGAAACAGTGTTCTTGGGGTTTCTCTGCAGTGCCATCAAGGAAATCAAGGCTCCTTTCATGTTTGATGTGCAACACGGAATTTCTCTGCACGCAGTGCAGGGGAATCGGGCCTCATCTCGCAGCGAGGGGGAAGTCTCATGGTTTTTCTCGATTTGCGGCGGGAACCTGGGGTATATTCTCGAGTTACGATGGGGATGGCCCTTCCACCCACGTGTTTGTTCAGCGACGTCAGGACTCCTGCCTAGTTGCGAGGGACAACTCGGGATTTTCCTCGAGGCTTGGCAGGGCAATTGGGACGCCTCTCCAGCTGAGGCGGGAGACCAAGGGTCCCCTTCCACGTGCCACAGGAATCCTGGGACTCCTATCAAGTTTCACGAGGAGTCAGGCATCGTCTCCTTTGGAGGCACTGATCTCCGCGTACCTCTGGAGTTTTCAAAGGATGTGAGGCCTCCGGTGGCGATGAGGTGGGGAACTAGGACTTTCTCTGTGGTCTCCACAGGGGATTCAGTCATCCTTTCGTCTTGGGAGATGCAAGACGAGCCTGCATTCAAGTCAGTGCAGGGATATCCTGCCTTATTTCGCGTCAGGGCATCGCAGTGTTAATTCCACTTGAGGCCGCAAAATCAGGGTCCCTCTCACATACCTAGAGCTGAGAGAAGCCTCCACTTGAGGTGCTTGTGGTAAGGTGGTATTCCTCTGGAGTCGAAGCCAGGGACTAACCTCTCATCTCGAGTTGATTTTTGGTCCACGGAGCTCTTTCGTGTTGCTACAGTGACCTCAGGATCCCTCTAGCCTTGAAACAGTGTTCTTGGGGTTTCTCTGGAGTGCCATCAAGGAAATCAAGGCTCCTTTCATGTTTGTTGTGCAACACGGAATTGCTCTGCACGCAGTGCAGGGGAATCGGGCCTCATTTCGCGGCGAGGGGGAAGTCTCATGGTTTTTCTCGAGTTGCGGCGGGAACCTGGGGTATATTCTCGAGTTACGACGGGGATGGCCCTTCCACCCACGTGTTTGTTCAGCGACGTCAGGACTCCTGCCTAGTTGCGAGGGACAACTCGGGATTCTCCTCGAGGCTTGGCAGGGCAATTGGGACACCTCTCCAGCTGAGGCGGGAGACCAAGGGTCTCTTTCCACGTGCCACAGGAATCCTGAGACTCCTATCAAGTTTCACTAGGAGTCAGGCATCGTCACCTTTGGAGGCACTGATCTCCGCGTACCTCTGGAGTTTTCAAAGGATGTGAGGCCTCCGGTCCCGATGAGGTGGGGAACTAGGTCTTTCTCTGTGGTCTCCACAGGGGATTCAGACATCCTTTCGTCTTGGGAGATGCAAGACGAGCCTGCATTCAAGTCACTGCAGGGATATCCGGCCTTATTTCGAGTCAGGGCATCGCGGTGTCCATTCCACTTGAGGCCGCAAACTCAGGGTCCCTCTCACATACCTAGAGCTGAGAGAAGCCTCCTCTTGAGGTGCTTGTGGTAAGGTGGTATTCCTCTGGAGTCGAAGCCAGGGACTAACCTCTCATCTCGAGTTGATTTTTGGTCCACCGAGCTCTTTCGTGTTGCTACAATGACCTCAGGATCCCTCTAGCCTTGAAACAGTGTCCTTGGGGTTTCTCTGGAGTGCCATCAAGGAAATCAAGGCTCCTTTCATGTGTGATGTGCAACACGGAATTGCTCTGCACGCAGTGCAGGGGAATCGGGCCTCATCTCGCGGCGAGGGGGAAGTCTCATGGTTTTTCTCGAGTTGCGGCGGGAACCTGGGGTATATTCTCGAGTTACGACGGGGATGGCCCTTCCACACACGTGTCTCTTCAGCGACGTCAGGACTCCTGCCTAGTTGCGAGGGAAAACTCGGGATTCTCCTCGAGGCTTGGCAGGGCAATTGGGACGCCTCTCCAGCTGAGGTGGGAGACCAAGGGTCCCTTTCCACGTGCCACAGGAATCCTGAGACTCCTATCAAGTTTCACGAGGAGTCAGGCATCGTCTCCTTTGGAGGCACTGATCTCCGCGTCCCTCTGGAGTTTTCAAAGGATGTGAGGCCTCCGGTCGCGATGAGGTGGGGAACTATGTCTTTCTCTGTGGTCTCCACAGGGGATTCAGACATCCTTTCGTCTTGGGAGATGCAAGACGAGCCTGCATTCAAGTCACTGCAGGGATTTCCGGCCTTATTTCGAGTCAGGACATCGCGGTGTCCATTCCACTTGTGGCCGCAAACTCAGGGTCCCTCTCACATACCTAGAGCTGAGAGAAGCCTCCTCTTGAGGTGCTTGTGGTAAGGTGGTATTCCTCTCGAGTCGAAGCCAGGGACTAACCTCTCATCTCGAGTTGATTTTTGGTCCACGGAGCTCTTTCGTGTTGCTACAGTGACCTCAGGATCCCTCTAGCCTTGATACAGTGTTCTAGGGGTTTCTCTGGAGTGCCATCAAGGAAATCAAGGCTCCTTTCATGTGTGATGTGCAACACGGAATTGCTCTGCACGCAGTGCAGGGGAATCGGGCCTCATCTCGTGGCGAGGGGGAAGTCTCATGGTTTTTCTCGAGTTGCGGCGGGAACCTGGGGTATATTCTCGAGTTACGACGGGGATGGCCCTTCCACATACCTGTTTGTTCAGCGACGTCAGGACTCCTGCCTAGTTGCGAGGGAAAACTCGGGATTCTCCTCGAGGCTTGGCAGGGCAATTGGGACGCCTCTCCAGCTGAGGTGGGAGACCAAGGGTCCCTTTCCACGTGCCACAGGAATCCTGGGACTCCTATCAAGTTTCACGAGGAGTCAGGCATCGTCTCCTTTGGAGGCACTGATCTCCGCGTACCTCTGGAGTTTTCAAAGGATGTGAGGCCTCCGGTCGCGATGAGGTGGGGAACTAGGTCTTTCTCTGTGGTCTCCACAGGGGATTCAGACATCCTTTCGTCTTGGAAGATGCAAGACGAGCCTGCATTCAAGTCACTGCAGGGATAACCGGCCTTATTTCGAGTCAGGGTATCGCGGTGTCCATTCCACTTGAGGCCGCAAACTCACGGTCCCTCTCACATACCTAGAGCTGAGAGAAGCCTCCTCTTGAGGTGCTTGTGGTAAGGTGGTATTCATCTGGAGTCGAAGCCAGGGACTAACCTCTCATCTCGAGTTGATTTTTGGTCCACGGAGCTCTTTCGTGTTGCTACAGTGACCTCAGGATCCCTCTAGCCTTGAAACAGTGTTCTTGGGGTTTCTCTGCAGTGCCATCAAGGAAATCAAGGCTCCTTTCATGTTTGATGTGCAACACGGAATTTCTCTGCACGCAGTGCAGGGGAATCGGGCCTCATCTCGCAGCGAGGGGGAAGTCTCATGGTTTTTCTCGATTTGCGGCGGGAACCTGGGGTATATTCTCGAGTTACGATGGGGATGGCCCTTCCACCCACGTGTTTGTTCAGCGACGTCAGGACTCCTGCCTAGTTGCGAGGGACAACTCGGGATTCTCCTCGAGGCTTGGCAGGGCAATTGGGACGCCTCTCCAGCTGAGGCGGGAGACCAAGGGTCCCCTTCCACGTGCCACAGGAATCCTGGGACTCCTATCAAATTTCACGAGGAGTCAGGCATCGTCTCCTTTGGAGGCACTGATCTCCGCGTACCTCTGGAGTTTTCAAAGGATGTGAGGCCTCCGGTCGCGATGAGGTGGGGAACTAGGACTTTCTCTGTGGTCTCCACAGGGGATTCAGACATCCTTTCGTCTTGGGAGATGCAAGACGAGCCTGCATTCAAGTCAGTGCAGGGATATCCTGCCTTATTTCGCGTCAGGGCATCGCAGTGTCCATTCCACTTGAGGCCGCAAAATCAGGGTCCCTCTCACATACCTAGAGCTGAGAGAAGCCTCCTCTTGAGGTGCTTGTGGTAAGGTGGTATTCCTCTGGAGTCGAAGCCAGGGACTAACCTCTCATCTCGAGTTCATTTTCGGTCCACGGAGCTCTTTCGTGTTGCTACAGTGACCTCAGGATCCCTCTAGCCTGGAAACAGTGTTCTTGGGGTTTCTCTGCAGTGCCATCAAGGAAATCAAGGTTCCTTTCATGTGTGATGTGCAACACGGAATTGCTCTGCACGCAGTGCAGGGGAATCGGGCCTCATCTCGCGGCGAGGGGGAAGTCTCATGGTTTTTCTCGAGTTGCGGCGGGAACCTGGGGTATATTCTCGAGTTACGACGGGGATGGCCCTTCCACCCACGTGTTTGTTCATCGACGTCAGGACTCCTGCCTAGTTGCGAGGGACAACTCGGGATTCTCCTCGAGGCTTGGCAGGGCAATTGGGACGCCTCTCCAGCTGAGGCGGGAGACCAAGGGTCTCTTTCCACGTGCCACAGGAATCCTGAGACTCCTATCAAGTTTCACGAGGAATCAGGCATCGTCACCTTTGGAGGCACTTATCTCCGCTTACCTCTGGAGTTTTCAAAGGATGTGAGGCCTCCGGTCGTGATGAGGTGGGGAACTAGGTTTTTCTCTGTGGTCTCCACAGGGGATTCAGACAACCTTTCGTTTTGGGAGATGCAAGACGAGCCTGCATTCAAGTCACTGCAGGGATATCTGGCCTTATTTCGCGTCAGGGCATCGCAGTGTCCATTCCACTTGAGGCCGCAAAATCAGGGTCCCTCTCACATACCTAGAGGTGAGAGAAGCCTTCGCTTGAGGTGCTTGAGGTAAGGTGGTATTCCTCTGGAGTCGAAGCCAGGGACTAACCTCTCATCTCGAGTTGATTTTTGGTCCACGGAGCTCTTTCGTGTTGCTACAGTGACCTCCAGATCCCTCTAGCCTTGATAGTGTTCTTGGGGTTTCTCTGGAGTGCCATCAAGGAAATCAAGGCTCCTTTCATGTGTGATGTGCAACACGGAATTGCTCTGCACGCAGTGCAGGGGAATCGGGCCTTATCTCGCGGCGAGGGGGAAGTCTCATGGTTTTTCTCGAGTTGCGGCGAGAACCTGTGGTATATTCTCGAGTTACGACGGGGATGGCCCTTCCACCCACGTGTTTATTCAGCGACGTCAGGACTCCTGCCTAGTTGCGAGGGATAGCTTGGGATTCTCTTCGAGGCTTGGCTGGGCAAGTGGAACGCCTCTCCAGCTGAGGCGGGAGACCAAGGGTCCCTTTCCACGTGCCAATGGAATCCTGGGACTCCTATCAAGTTTCATGAGGAGTCAGGCATCGTCTCCTTTGAAGGCACTGATCTCCGCATACCTCTGGAGTTTTCAAAGGATGTGAGGCCTCCGGTCACGATGAGGTGGTGAACTAGGTCTTTCTCTGTGGTCTCCACAGGGGATTCAGACAACCTTTCGTCTTGGGAGATGCAAGACGAGCCTGCATTCAAGTCACTGCAGGGATATCCGACCTTATTTCGAGTCAGGGCATCGCGGTGTCCATTCCACTTGAGGCCGCAAACTCAGGGTCCCTCTCACATACCTAGAGCTGAGAGAAGCCTCTCCTTGAGGTGCTTGTGGTAAGGTGGTATTCCTCTGGAGTCAAAGCCAGGGACTAACCTCTCATCTCGAGTTGATTTTTGGTCCACGGAGCTCTTTCGTTTTGCTACAGTGACCTCAGGATCCCTCTAGCCTTGATACAGTGTTCTTGGAGTTTCTCTGGAGTGCCATCAAGGAAATCAAGGCTCCTTTCATGTGTGATGTGCAACACGGAATTGCTCTGCACGCAGTGCAGGGGAATCGGGCCTCATCTCGCGGCGAGGGGGAAGTCTCATGGTTTTTCTCGAGTTGCGGCGGGAACCTCGGGTATATTCTCGAGTTAAGACGAGGATGGCCCTTCCACACACGTGTTTGTTCAGCGACGTCAGGACTCCTGCCTAGTTGCGAGGGACAACTCTGGATTCTCCTCGAGGCTTGGCAGGGCAATTGGGACGCCTCTCCAGCTGAGGCGCGAAACCAAGGGTCCCTTTCCCCGTGCCACAGGAATCCTGGGACTCCTATCAAGTTTCACGAGGAGTCAGGCATCGTCTCCTTTGGAGGCACTGATTTCCGCGTACCTCTGGAGTTTTCAAAAGATGTGAGGCCTCCGGTCGCGATGAGGTGGGGAACTAGGTCTTACTCTGTGGTCTCCACTGGGGATTCAGACATCCTTTCGTCTTGGGAGATGCAAGACGAGCCTGCATTCAAGTCACTGCAGGGATTTCCGGCCTTATTTCGAGTCAGGACATCGCGGTGTCCATTCCACTTGTGGCCGCAAACTCAGGGTCCCTCTCACATACCTAGAGCTGAGAGAAGCCTCCTCTTGAGGTGCTTGTGGTAAGGTGGTATTCCTCTGGAGTCGAAGCCAGGGACTAACCTCTCATCTCGAGTTGATTTTTGGTCCACGGAGCTCTTTCGTGTTGCTACAGTGACCTCAGGATCCCTCTAGCCTTGAAACAGTGTTCTTGGGGTTTCTCTGGAGTGCCATCAAGGAAATCAAGGCTCCTTTCATGTGTGATGTGCAACTCGGAATTGCTCTGCATGCAGTGCAGGGTATGGGGCCTCATTTTGTGGCGAGGGGGAAGTCTCATGGTTTTTCTCGAGTTGCGATGGGAACATGGGGTATATTCTCGAGTTACGACGGGGATGGCCCATCCACCCACGTGTTTGTTCAGCGACGTCAGACTCCTGCCTAGTTGCGAGGGACAACTCGGGATTCTCCTCGAGGCTTGCCAGGGCAATTGGGACGCCTCTCCAGCTGAGGCGGGAGCCCAAGGGTCCCTTTCCACGTGCCACAGGAATCCTGGGACTCCTATGAAGTTTCACGAGGAGTCAGGCATCGTCTCCTTTGGAGGCACTGATCTCCGCGTACCTCTGGAGTTTTCAAAGGATGTGAGGCCTCCGGTCGCGATGAGGTGGGGAACTAGGTCTTTCTCTGTGGTCTCCACAGGGGATTCAGACATCCTTTTATCTTGGCAAATGCAAGACGAGCCTGCATTCAAGTCACTGCAGGGATAACCGGCCTTATTTCGCGTCAGGGCATTGCAGTGTCCATTCCACTTGAGGCCGCAAACTCAGGGTCCCTCTCACATACCTAGAGCTGAGAGAAGCCTCCTCTTGAGGTGCTTGTGGTAAGGTGGTATTCTTCTGGAGTCGAAGCCAGGGACTAACCTCTCATCTCGAGTTGATTTTTGGTCCACGGAGCTCTTTCGTGTTGCTACAGTGACCTCAGGATCCCTCTAGCCTTGATACAGTGTTCTAGGGATTTCTCTGGAGTGCCATCAAGGAAATCAAGGCTCCTTTCAAGTGTGATGTGCAACACGGAATTGCTCTGCACGCAGTGCAGGGGAATCGGGCCTCATCTCGCGGCGAGGGGGAAGTCTCATGGTTTTTCTCGAGTTGCGGCGGGAACCTGGGGTATATTCTCGAGTTACGACGGGAATGGCCCTTCCACCCACGTGTTTGTTCAGCGACGTCAGGACTCCTGCCTAGTTGCGAGGGACAACTCGGGATTCTCCTCGAGGCTTGGCAGGGCAATTGGGACGCCTCTCCAGCTGAGGCGGGAGACCAAGGGTCCCTTTCCACGTGCCACAGGAATCCTGGGACTCCTATCAAGTTTCACGAGGAGTCAGGCATCGTCTCCTTTGAAGGCACTGATCTCCGCGTACCTCTGGAGTTTTCAAAGGATGTGAGGCCTCCGGTCGCGATGAGGTGGGGAACTAGGACTTTCTCTGTGGTCTCCACAGGGGATTCAGACAACCTTAAGTCTTGGAAGATGCAAGACGAGCCTGCATTCAAGTCACTTCAGGGATATCCGGCCTTATTTCGCGTCAGGGCATCGCAGTGTCCATTCCACTTGAGGCCGCAAAATCAGGGTCCCTCTCACATAGCTAGAGCTGAGAGAAGCCTCCTCTTGAGGTGCTTTTGGTAAGGTGGTATTCCTCTGGAGTCGAAGCCAGGGACTAACCTCTCATCTCGGGTTGATTTTTGGTCCACGGAGCTCTTTCGTGTTGCTACAGTGACCTCAGGATCCCTCTAGCCTTGAAACAGTGTTCTTGGGGTTTCTCTGGAGTGCCATCAAGGAAATCAAGGCTCCTTTCATGTGTGATGTGCAACACGGAATTGCTCTGCACGCATTGCAGGGGAATCGGGCCTCATCTCGCGGCGAGGGGGAAGTCTCATGGTTTTTCTCGAGTTGCGGCGGGAACCTGGGGTTTATTCTCGAAGTACGACGGGGATGGCCCTTCCACCCACGTGTTTGTTCAGTGACGTCAGGACTCCTGCCTAGTTGCGAGGGACAACTCAGGATTCTCCTCGAGGCTTGGCAGGGCAATTGGGACGCCTCTCCAGCTGAGGCGGGAGACCAAGGGTCTCTTTCCACGTGCCACAGGAATCCTGAGACTCCTATCAAGTTTCACGAGGAGTCAGGCATCGTCACCTTTGGAGGCACTTATCTCCGCGTACCTCTGGAGTTTTCAAAGGATGTGAGGCCTCCGGTCGCGATGAGGTGGGGAACTAGGTCTTTCTCTGTGGTCTCCACAGGGGATTCAGACATCCTTTCGTTTTGGGAAATGCAAGACGAGCCTGCATTCAAGTCACTGCAGGGATATCCGGCCTTATTTCGAGTCAGGGCATCGCGGTGTCCATTCCACTTGAGGCCGCAAACTCAGGGTCCCTCTCACATACCTAGAGCTGAGAGAAGCCTCCTCTTGAGGTGGTTGTGGTAAGGTGGTATTCCTCTGGAGTCGAAGCCAGGGACTAACCTCTCATCTCGAGTTGATTTTTGGTCCACGGAGCTCTTTCGTGTTGCTACAGTGACCTCACGATCCCTCTAGCATTGAAACAGTGTTCTTGGGGTTTCTCTGAAGTGTCATCAAAGAAATCAAGGCTCCTTTCATGTGTGATGTGCAGCACGGAATTGCTCCGCATGCAGTACAGGGGAATCGGGCCTCATCACACGGCGAGGGGGAAGTCTCATGGTTTTTCTCGAGTTGCGGCGAGAACCTGTGGTATATTCTCGAGTTACGACGGGGATGGCCCTTCCACCCACGTGTTTATTCAGCGACGTCAGGACTCCTGCCTAGTTGCGAGGGACAGCTTGGGATTCTCTTTGAGGCTTGGCAGGGCAAGTGAAACGCCTCTCCAGCTGAGGCGGGAGACCAAGGGTCCCTTTCCACGTGCCACAGGAATCCTGGGACTCCGATCAAGTTTGACGAGGAGTCAGGCATCGTCTCCTTTGAAGGCACTGATCTCCGCATACCTCTGGAGTTTTCAAAGGATGTGAGGCCTCCGGTCGCGGTGAGGTGGGGAACTAGGTCTTTCTCTGTGGTCTCCACAGGGGATTCAGACATCCTTTCGTCTTGGGAGATGCAAGACGAGCCTGCATTCAAGTCACTGCAGGGATAACCGGCCTTATTTCGAGTCAGGGTATCGCGGTGTCCATTCCACTTGAGGCCGCAAACTCAGGGTCCCTCTCACATACCTAGAGCTGAGAGAAGCCTCCTCTTGAGGTGCTTGTGGTAAGGTGGTATTCCTCTGGAGTCGAAGCCAGGGACTAACCTCTCATCTCGAGTTGATTTTTGGTCCACGGAGCTCTTTCGTGTTGCTACAGTGACCTCAGGATCCCTCTAGCCTTGAAACAGTGTTCTTGGGGTTTCTCTGCAGTGCCATCAAGGAAATCAAGGCTCCTTTCATGTTTGATGTGCAACACGGAATTTCTCTGCACGCAGTGCAGGGGAATCGGGCCTCATCTCGCAGCGAGGGGGAAGTCTCATGGTTTTTCTCGATTTGCGGCGGGAACATGGGGTATATTCTCGAGTTACGATGGGGATGGCCCTTCCACCCACGTGTTTGTTCAGCGACGTCAGGACTCCAGCCTAGTTGCGAGGGACAACTCGGGATTTTCCTCGAGGCTTGGCAGGGCAATTGGGACGCCTCTCCAGCTGAGGCGGGAGACCAAGGGTCCACTTCCACGTGCCACAGGAATCCTGGGACTCCTATCAAGTTTCACGAGGAGTCAGGCATCGTCTCCTTTGGAGGCACTGATCTCCGCGTACCTCTGGAGTTTTCAAAGGATGTGAGGCCTCCGGTGGCGATGAGGTGGGGAACTAGGACTTTCTCTGTGGTCTCCACAGGGGATTCAGTCATCCTTTCGTCTTGGGAGATGCAAGACGAGCCTGCATTCAAGTCAGTGCAGGGATATCCTGCCTTATTTCGCGCCAGGGCATCGCAGTGTTAATTCCACTTGAGGCCGCAAACTCAGGGTCCCTCTCACATACCTAGAGCTGAGAGAAGCCTCCACTTGAGGTGCTTGTGGTAAGGTGGTATTCCTCTGGAGTCGAAGCCAGGGACTAACCTCTCATCTCGAGTTGATTTTTGGTCCACGGAGCTCTTTCGTGTTGCTACAGTGACCTCAGGATCCCTCTAGCCTTGAAACAGTGTTCTTGGGGTTTCTCTGGAGTGCCATCAAGGAAATCAAGTCTCCTTTCATGTTTGTTGTGCAACACGGAATTGCTCTGCACGCAGTGCAGGGGAATCGGGCCTCATCTCGCGGCGAGGGGGAAGTCTCATGGTTTTTCTCGAGTTGCGGCGGGAACCTGGGGTATATTCTCGAGTTACGACGGGGATGGCCCTTCCACCCACGTGTTTGTTCAGCGACGTCAGGACTCCTGCCTAGTTGTGAGGGACAACTCGGGATTCTCTTCGAGGCTTGGCAGGGCAATTGGGACACCTCTCCAGCTGAGGCGGGAGACCAAGGGTCTCTTTCCACGTGCCACAGGAATCCTGAGACTCCTATCAAGTTTCACTAGGAGTCAGGCATCGTCACCTTTGGAGGCACTGATCTCCGCGTACCTCTGGAGTTTTCAAAGGATGTGAGGCCTCCGGTCGCGATGAGGTGGGGAACTAGGTCTTTCTCTGTGGTCTCCACAGGGGATTCAGACATCCTTTCGTCTTAGGAGATGCAAGACGAGCCTGCATTCAAGTCACTGCAGGGATATCCGGCCTTATTTCGCGTCAGGGCATCGCGGTGTCCATTCCACTTGAGGCCGCAAACTCAGGGTCCCTCTCACATACCTAGAGCTGAGAGAAGCCTCCTCTTGAGGTGCTTGTGGTAAGGTGGTATTCCTCTGGAGTCGAAGCCAGGGACTAACCTCTCATCTCGAGTTGATTTTTGGTCCACCGAGCTCTTTCGTGTTGCTACAATGACCTCAGGATCCCTCTAGCCTTAAAACAGTGTCCTTGGGGTTTCTCTGGAGTGCCATCAAGGAAATCAAGGCTCCTTTCATGTGTGATGTGCAACACGGAATTGCTCTGCACGCAGTGCAGGGGAATCGGGCCTCATCTCGCGGCGAGGGGGAAGTCTCATGGTTTTTCTCGAGTTGCGGCGGGAACCTGGGGTATATTCTCGAGTTACGACGGGGATGGCCCTTCCACACACGTGTCTCTTCAACGACGTCAGGACTCCTGCCTAGTTGCGAGGGAAAACTCGAGATTCTCCTCGAGGCTTGGCAGGGCAATTGGGACGCCTCTCCAGCTGAGGCGGGAGACCAAGTGTCCCTTTCCACGTGCCACAGGAATCCTGGGACTCCTATCAAGTTTCACGAGGAGTCAGGCATCGTCTCCTTTGGAGGCACTGATCTCCGCGTCCCTCTGGAGTTTTCAAAGGATGTGAGGCCTCCGGTCGCGATGAGGTGGGGAACTAGGTCTTTCTCTGTGGTCTCCACAGGGGATTCAGACATCCTTTCGTCTTGGGAGATGCAAGACGAGCCTGCATTCAAGTCACTGCAGGGATAACCGGCCTTATTTCGAGTCAGGGTATCGCGGTGTCCATTCCACTTGAGGCCGCAAACTCAGGGTCCCTCTCACATACCTAGAGCTGAGAGAAGCCTCCTCTTGAGGTGCTTGTGGTAAGGTGGTATTCATCTGGAGTCGAAGCCAGGGACTAACCTCTCATCTCGAGTTGATTTTTGGTCCACGGAGCTCTTTCGTGTTGCTACAGTGACCTCAGGATCCCTCTAGCCTTGAAACAGTGTTCTTGGGGTTTCTCTGCAGTGCCATCAAGGAAATCAAGGCTCCTTTCATGTTTGATGTGCAACACGGAATTTCTCTGCACGCAGTGCAGGGGAATCGGGCCTCATCTCGCAGCGAGGGGGAAGTCTCATGGTTTTTCTCGATTTGCGGCGGGAACCTGGGGTATATTCTCGAGTTACGATGGGGATGGCCCTTCCACCCACGTGTTTATTCAGCGACGTCAGGACTCCTGCCTAGTTGCGAGGGACAGCTTGGGATTCTCTTCGAGGCTTGGCAGGGCAAGTGGAACGCCTCTCCAGCTGAGGCGGGAGACCAAGGGTCCCTTTCCACGTGCCACAGGAATCCTGGGACTCCTATCAAGTTTCACGAGGAGTCAGGCATCGTCTCCTTTGGAGGCACTGATCTCCGCGTACCTCTGGAGTTTTCAAAGGATGTGAGGCCTCCGGTCGCGATGAGGTGGGGAACTAGGTCTTTCTCTGTGGTCTCCACAGGGGATTCAGACATCCTTTCGTCTTGGGAGATGCAAGACGAGCCTGCATTCAAGTCACTGCAGGGATTTCCGGCCTTATTTCGAGTCAGGACATCGCGGTGTCCATTCCACTTGTGGCCGCAATCTCAGGGTCCCTCTCACATACCTAGAGCTGAGAGAAGCCTCCTCTTGAGGTGCTTGTGGTAAGGTGGTATTCCTCTCGAGTCGAAGCCAGGGACTAACCTCTCATCTCGAGTTGATTTTTGGTCCACCGAGCTCTTTCGTGTTGCTACAATGACCTCAGGATCCCTCTAGCCTTGAAACAGTGTTCTTGGTGTTTCTCTGGAGTGCCATTAAGGAAATCAAGGCTCCTTTCATGTGTGATGTGCAACACGGAATTGCTCTGCACGCAGTGCAGGGGAATCGGGCCTCATCTCGCGGCGAGGGGGAAGTCTCATGGTTTTTCTCGAGTTGCGGCGGGAACCTGGGGTATATTCTCGAGTTACGACGGGGATGGCCCTTCCACACACGTGTCTCTTCAGCGACGTCAGGACTCCTGCCTAGTTGCGAGGGAAAACTCGGGATTCTCCTGGAGGCTTGGCAGGGCAATTGGGACGCCTCTCCAGCTGAGGCGGGAGACCAAGGGTCCCTTTCCACGTGCCACAGGAATCCTGAGACTCCTATCAAGTTTCACGAGGAGTCAGGCATCGTCTCCTTTGGAGGCACTGATCTCCGCGTCCCTCTGGAGTTTTCAAAGGATGTGAGGCCTCCGGTCGCGATGAGGTGGGGAACTAGGTCTTTCTCTGTGGTCTCCACAGGGGATTCAGACATCCTTTCGTCTTGGGAGATGCAAGACGAGCCTGCATTCAAGTCACTGCAGGGATATCCGGCCTTATTTCGAGTCAGGGCATCGCGGTGTCCATTCCACTTGAGGCCGCAAACTCAGGGTCCCTCTCACATACCTAGAGCTGAGAGAAGCCTCCTCTTGAGGTGCTTGTGGTAAGGTGGTATTCATCTGGAGTCGAAGCCAGGGACTAACCTCTCATCTCGAGTTGATTTTTGGTCCACGGAGCTCTTTCGTGTTGCTACAGTGACCTCAGGATCCCTCTAGCCTTGAAACAGTGTTCTTGGGGTTTCTCTGCAGTGCCATCAAGGAAATCAAGGCTCCTTTCATGTTTGATGTGCAACACGGAATTGCTCTGCACGCAGTGCAGGGGAATCGGGCCTCATCTCGCAGCGAGGGGGAAGTCTCATGGTTTTTCTCGATTTGCGGCGGGAACCTGGGATATATTCTCGAGTTACGATGGGGATGGCCCTTCCACCCACGTGTTTATTCAGCGACGTCAGGACTCCTGCCTAGTTGCGAGGGACAACTCGGGATTCTCCTCGAGGCTTGGCAGGGCAATTGGTACGCCGCTCCAGCTGAGGCGGGAGACCAAGGGTCCCTTTCCACGTGCCACAGGAATCCTGGGACTCCTATCAAGGTTCACGAGGAGTCAGGCATCGTCTCCTTTGGAGGCACTGATCTACGCGTACATCTGGAGTTTTCAAAGGATGTGAGGCCTCCGGTTGCGATGAGGTGGGGAACTAGGTCTTTCTCTGTGGTCTCCACAGGGGATTCAGACATCCTTTCTTCTTGGGAGATGCAAGACGAGCCTGCATTCAAGTCACTGTAGGAATATCCGGCCTTATCTCGAGTCAGGGCATCGCGGTGTCCATTCCACTTGAGGCCGCAAACTCAGGGTCCCTCTCACATACCTAGAGCTGAGCGAAGCCTCCTCTTGAGGTGCTTGTGGTAAGGTGGTATTCCTCTGGAGTCGAAGCCAGGGACTAGCCTCTCATCTCGAGTTGATTTTTGGTCCACGGAGCTCTTTCGTGTTGCTACAGTGACTTCAGGATCCCTTTAGCCTTGAAACAGTGTTCTTGGGGTTTCTCTGGAGTGTCATCAAGGAAATCAAGGCTCCTTTCATGTTTGATGTGCAACACGGAATTGCTCCGCATGCAGTGCAGGGGAATCGGGCCTCATCTCTTGGCGAGGGGGAAGTCTCATGGTTTTTCTCGAGTTGCGGCGAGAACCTGGGGTATATTCTCGAGTTACGACGGGGATGGCCCTTCCACATACGTGTTTGTTCAGCGACGTCAGGACTCCTGCCTAGTTGCGAGGGACAACTCGGGATTCTCCTCGAGGCTTGGCAGGGCAATTGGGACGCCTCTCCAGCTGAGGTGGGAGACCAAGGGTCCCTTTCCACGTGCCACAGGAATCTTGGGACTCCTATCTAGATTCACGAGGAGTCAGGCATCGTCTCCTTTGGAGGCAGTGATCTCCGCGTACCTCTGGAGTTTTCAAAGGATGTGAGCCCTCCGGTCGCGATGAAGTGGGGAACTATGTCTTTCTCTGTGGTCTCCACAGGGGTTTCAGATATCCTTTCGTTTGGGAGATGCAAGACGAGCCTGCATTCAAGTCACTGCAGGGATATCCGGCCTTATTTCGAGTCAGGGCATCGCGGTGTCCATTCCACTTGAGGCCGCAAACTCAGGGTCCCTCTCACATATCTAGAGCTGAGCGAAGCCTCCTCTTGAGGTGCTTGTGGTAAGGTGGTATTCCTCTGGAGTCGAAGCCAGGGACTAACCTCTCATCTCGAGTTGAATTTTGGTCCACGGAGCTCTTTCCTGTTGCTACAGTGACCTCAGGATCCCTCTAGCCTTGAAACAGTGTTCTTGGGGTTTCTCTGGAGTGCCATCAAGGAAATCAAGGCTCCTTTCATGTGTGATGTGCAACACGGAATTGCTCTGCACGCAGTGCAGGGGAATCGGGCCTCATCTCGCGGCGAGAGGGAAGTCTCATGGTTTTTCTCGAGTTGCGGCGGGAACCTGGGGTATATTCTCGAGTTACGACAGGGATGGCCCTTCCACCCACATGTTTCTTCAGCGACGTCAGGACTCCTGCCTAGTTGTGAGGGACAACTCGGGATTCTCCTCGAGGCTTGGCAGGGCAATTGGGACGCCTCTCCAGCTGAGGCGGGAGACCAAGGGTCCCTTTCCACGTGCCACAGGAATCCTGGGACTCCTATCAAGTTTCACGAGGAGTCAGGCATCGTCTCCTTTGGAGGCACTGATCTCCGCGTACCTCTGGAGTTTTCAAAGGATGTGAGGCCTCCGGTCGCGATGAGGTGGGGAACTAGGTCTTTCTCTGTGGTCTCCACAGGGGATTCAGACATCCTTTCGTCTTGGGAGATGCAAGACGAGCCTGCATTCAAGTCACTGCAGGGATATCCGGCCTTATTTCGAGTCAGGGCATCGCGGTGTCCATTCCACTTGAGGCCGCAAACTCAGGGTCCCTCTCACATATCTAGAGCTGAGAGAAGCCTCCTCTTGAGGTGCTTGTGGTAAGGTGGTATTCCTCTGGTGTCGAAGCCAGGGGCTAACCTCTCATCTCGAGTTGATTTTTGGTCCACGGAGCACTTTCGTTTTGCTACAGTGACCTCAGGATCCCTCTAGCCTTGAAACAGTGTTCTTGGGGATTCTCTGGAGTGCCATCAAGAAAATCAAGGCTCCTTTCATGTGTGATGTGCAAGACGGAATTGCTCTGCACGCAGTGAAGGGGAATCGGGCAGCATCTCGCGGCGAGGGGGAAGTCTCATGGTTTTTCTCGAGTTGCGGCGGGAACCTGGGGTATATTCTCGAGTTACGACGGGGATGGCCCTTCCACCCACGTGTTTCTCCAGCCACGTCAGGACTCCTGCCTAGTTGCGAGGGACAACTCGGGATTCTCCTCGAGGCTTGGCAGCGCATTTGGGACGCCTCTCCAGCTGAGGCGGGAGACCAAGGGTCCCTTTCCACGTGCCACAGGAATCCTTGGACTCCTATCAAGTTTCACGAGGATTCACGCATCGTCTCCTTTGGAGGCACTGATCTCCGCGTACCTCTGGAGTTTTCAAAGGATGTGAGGCCTCCGGTCGCGATGATGTGGGGAACTAGGCCTTTCTCTGAGGTCTCCACAGGGGATTCAGACATCCTTTCGTCCTGGGAGATGCAAGACGAGCCTGCATTCAAGTCACTGCAGGGATATCCGGCCTTATTTCGAGTCAGGGCATCGCGGTGTCCATTCCACTTGAGGCCGCAAACTCAGGGTCCCTCTCACATACCTAGAGCTGAGAGAAGCCTCCTCTTGAGGTGCTTGTGGTAAGGTGGTATTCCTCTGGAGTCGAAGCCAGGGACTAACCTCTCATCTCGAGTTGATTTTTGGTCCACGGAGCTCTTTCGTGTGGCTACAGTGACTTCGGGATCCCTCTAGCCTTGAAACAGTGTTCTTGGTTTTTCTCTGGAGTGCCATCAAAGAAAATCAAGGCTCCTTTCATGTGTGATGTGCAACACGGAAATGCTCTGCACGTAGTGCAGGGGAATCGGGCCTCATCTTGCGGCGAGGGGGAAGTCTCATGGTTTTTCTCGAGTTGCGGCGGGAACCTGGGGTATATTCTCCAGTTACGACTGGGATGGCCCTTCCACCCACGTGTTTGTTCAGCGACGTCAGGACTCCTGCTTAGTTGCGAGGGACAACTCGGGATTCTCCTCGAGGCTTGGCAGGGCAATTGGGACGCCTCTCCAGCTGAGGCGGGAGACCAAGGGTCCCTTTCCACGTGCCACAGGAATCCTGGGACTCCTATCAAGTTTCACGAGGAGTCAGGCATCGTCTTCTTTGGAGGCACTGATCTCAGCGTACCTCTGGAGTTTTCAAAGGATGTGAGGCCTCTGGTCGCGATGAGGTGGGGAACTAGGTCTTTCTCTGTGGTCTCCACAGGGGATTCAGACATCCTTTCGTCTTGGAAGATGCAAGACGAGCCTGCATTCAAGTCACTGCAGGGATATCCGGCCTTATTTCGCATCAGGGCATCGCGGTGTCCATTCCATTTGAGGCCGCAAACTCAGGGTCCCTCTCACATACCTAGAGCTGAGAGAAGCCTCCTCTTGAGGTGCTTGTGCAAGGTGGTATTCCTCTGGAGTCGAAGCCAGGGACTAACCTCTCATCTCGAGTTGATTTTTGGTCCACGGAGCTCTTTTGTGTTGCTACAGTGACCTCAGGATCCCTCTAGCCTTGAAACAGTGTTCTTGGGGTTTCTCTGGAGTGCCATCAAGGAAATCAAGGCTCCTTTCATGTGTGATGTGCAACACGGAATTGCTCTGCACGCAGTGAAGGGGAATCGGGCCTCATCTCGCGGCGAGGGGGAAGTCTCATGGTTTTTCTCGAGTTGCGGCGGGAACCTGGGGTATATTCTCGAGTTACGACGGGGATGGCCCTTCCACCCACGTGTTTGTTCAGTGACGTCAGGATTCCTGCCTAGTTGCTAGGGACAACTCGGGATTCTCCTCGAGGCATGGCAGGGCAATTGGGACGCCTCTCCAGCTCAGGCGGGAGACCAAGGGTCCCTTTCCACTTGCCACAGGAATCCTGGGACTCCTATCAAGTTTCACGAGGAGTCAGGCATCGTCTCCTTTGGAGGCACTGATCTCCGCGTACCTCTGGAGTTTTCAAGGGATGTGAGGCCTCCGGTCGCGATGAGGTGGGGAACTAGGTCTTTCTCTGTGGTCTCCACAGGGGATTCAGACATCCTTTCGTCTTGGGAGATGCAAGACGAGCCTGCATTCAAGTCACTGCAGGGATATCCGGCCTTATTTCGAGTCAGGGCATCGCAGTGTCCATTCCACTTGAGGCCGCAAAATAAGGGCCCCTCTCACATAGCTAGAGCTGAGAGAAGCCTCCTCTTGAGGTGCTTGTGGTAAGGTGGTATTCCTCTGGAGTCGAAGCCAGGGGCTAACCTCTCATCTCGAGTTGATTTTTGGTCCACGGAGCACTTTCCTTTTGCTACAGTGACCTCAGGATCCCTCTACCCTTGAAACAGTGTTCTTGGGGATTCTCTGGAGTGCCATCAAGGAAATCAAGGCTCCTTTCATGTGTGATGTGCAAAACGGAATTGCTCTGCATGCAGTGCAGGGGAATCGGGCCTCATCTCGCGGCGAGGGGGAAGTCTCATGGTTTTTCTCGAGTTGCGGCGGGAACCTGGGGTATATTCTCGAGTTACGACGGGGATGGCCCTTCGACACACGTGTTGGTTCAGCGACGTCAGGACTCCTGCCTAGTTGCGAGGGACAACTCGGGATTCTCCTCGAGGCTTGGCAGGGCATTTGGGACGCCTGTCAGGCTGAGGCGGGAGACCAAGGGTCCCTTTCCACGTGCCACAGGAATCCTGGGACTCCTATCAAGTTTCACGAGGAGTCAGGCATCGTCTCCTTTGGAGGCACTGATCTCCGCGTACCTCTGGAGTTTTCAAAGGATGTGAGGCCTCCGGTCGCGATGATGTGGGGAACTAGGTCTTTCTCTGTGGTCTCCACATGGGATTCAGACATCCTTTCGTCTTGGGAGATGCAAGACGAGCCTGCATTCAAGTCACTGCAGGGATATCCGGCCTGATTTCGAGTCAGGGCATCGCGGTGTCCATTCCACTTGAGGCCGCAAACTCAGGGTCCCTCTCACATACCTAGAGCTGAGAGAAGCCTCCTCTTGTGGTGCTTGTGGTAAGGTGGTATTCCTCTGGATTCGAAGCCAGGGACTAACCTCTCATCTCGAGTTGATTTTTGGTCCACGGAGCTCTTTCGTGTTGCTACAGTGACCTCAGGATCCCTCTAGCCTTGAAACAGTGTTCTTGGGGATTCTCTGGAGTGCCATCAAGGAAATCAAGGCTCCTTTCATGTGTGATGTCCAACACGGAATTGCTCTGCACGCAGTGCAGGGGAATCGGGCCTCATCTCGCGGCGAGGGGGAAGTCTCATGGTTTTTCTCGAGTTGCGGAGGGAACCTGGGGAATATTCTCGAGTTACGACGGGGATGGCCCTTCCACCCACGTGTTTGTTCAGCGACGTCAGGACTCCTGCCTAGTTGCGAGGGACAACTCCGGATTCTCCTCGAGGCTTGGCAGGGCAATTGGGATGCCTCTCCAGCTGAGGCGGGAGACTAAGGGTCCCTTTCCACGTGCCACAGGAATCCTGGGAATCCTATCAAGTTTCACGAGGAGTCAGGCATCGTCTCCTTTGGAGGCACTGATCTCCGCGTCCCTCTGGAGTTTTCAAAGGATGTGAGGCCTCCGGGCGCGATGAGGTGGGGAACTAGGTCTTTCTCTGTGGTCTCCACAGGGGATTCAGACATCCTTTCGTCTTGGGAGATGCAAGACGAGCCTGCATTCAAGTCACTGCAGGGATATCCGGCCTTATTTCGAGTCAGGGCATCGCGGTGTCCATTCCACTTGAGGCCACAAACTCAGGGTCCCTCTCACATACCTAGAGCTGAGAGAAGCCTCCTCTTGAGGTGCTTGTGGTAAGGTGGTATTCCTCTGGAGTCAAAGCCAGGGACTAACCTCTCATCTCGAGTTGATTTTTTGTCCACGGAGCTCTTTCGTGTGGCTACAGTGACTTCGGGATCCCTCTAACCTTGAAACAGTGTTCTTGGTGTTTCTCTGGAGTGCCATCAAAGAAAATCAAGGCTCCTTTCATGTGTGATGTGCAACACGGAAATGCTCTGCACGCAGTGCAGGGGAATCGGGCCTCATCTCGCGGCGAGGGGGAAGTCTCATGGTTTTTCTCGAGTTGCGGCGGGAACCTGGGGTATATTCTCCAGTTACGACGGGGATGGCCCTTCCACCCACGTGTTTGTTCAGCGACGTCAGGACTCCTGCTTAGTTGCGAGGGACAACTCGGGATTCTCCTCGAGGCTTGGCAGGGCAATTGGGACGCCTGTCCAGCTGAGGCGGGAGACCAAGGGTCCCTTTCCACGTGCCACAGGAATCCTGGGACTCCTATCAAGTTTCACGAGGAGTCAGGCATCGTCTTCTTTGGAGGCACTGATCTCCGCGTACCTCTGGAGTTTTCAAAGGATGTGAGGCCTCTGGTCGCGATGAGGTGGGGAACTAGGTCTTTCTCTGTGGTCTCCACAGGGGATTCAGACATCCTTTCGTCTTGGAAGATGCAAGACGAGCCTGCATTCAAGTCACTGCAGGGATATCCGGCCTTATTTCGCATCAGGGCATCGCGGTGTCCATTCCATTTGAGGCCGCAAACTCAGGGTCCCTCTCACATACCTAGAGCTCAGAGAAGCCTCCTCTTGAGGTGCTTGTGCAAGGTGGTATTCCTCTGGAGTCGAAGCCAGGGACTAACCTCTCATCTCGAGTTGATTTTTGGTCCACGGAGCTCTTTCGTGTTTCTACAGTGACCTCAGGATCCCTCTAGCCTTGAAACAGTGTTCTTGGGGTTTCTCTGGAGTGCCATCAAGGAAATCAAGGTTCCTTTCATGTGTGATGTGCAACACGGAATTGCTCTGCACGCAGTGCAGGGGAATCGGGCCTCATCTCGTGGCGAGGGGGAAGTCTCATGGTTTTTCTCGAGTTGCGGCGGGAACCTGGGGTATATTCTCGAGTTATGACGGGGATGGCCCTTCCACCCACGTGTTTGTTCAGCGACGTCAGGACTCCTGCCTAGTTGCTAGGGACAACTCGGGATTCTCCTCGAGGCTTGGCAGGGCAATTGGGACGCCTCTCCAGCTCAGGCGGGAGACCAAGGGTCCCTTTCCACGTGCCACAGGAATCCTGGGACTCCTATCAAGTTTCACGAGGAGTCACGCATCGTCTCCTTTGGAGGCACTGATCTCCGCGTACCTCTGGAGTTTTCAAGGGATGTGAGGCCTCCGGTCGCGATGAGGTGGGGAACTAGGTCTTTCTCTGTGGTCTCCACAGGGGATTCAGACATCCTTTCGTCTTGGGAGATGCAAGACGAGCCTGCATTCAAGTCACTGCAGGGATATCCGGCCTTATTTCGAGTCAGGGCATCGCGGTGTCCATTCCACTTGAGGCCGCAAAATCAGGGTCCCTCTCACATAGCTAGAGCTGAGAGAAGCCTCCTCTTGAGGTGCTTGTGGTAAGGTGGTATTCCTCTGGAGTCGAAGCCAGGGGCTAACCTCTCATCTCGAGTTGATTTTTGGTCCACGGAGCACTTTCCTTTTGCTACAGTGACCTCAGGATCCCTCTACCCTTGAAACAGTGTTCTTGGGGATTCTCTGGAGTGCCATCAAGGAAATCAAGGCTCCTTTCATGTGTGATGTGCAAAACGGAATTGCTCTGCACGCAGTGAAGGGGAATCGGGCCTCATCTCGCGGCGAGGGGGAAGTCTCATGGTTTTTCTCAAGTTGCGGCGGGAACCTGCGGTATATTCTCGAGTTACGACGGGGATGGCCCTTCCACACACGTGTTGGTTCAGCGACGTCAGGACTCCTGCCTAGTTGCGAGGGACAACTCGGGATTCTCCTCGAGGCTTGGCAGGGCATTTGGGACGCCTGTCAGGCTGAGGCGGGAGACCAAGGGTCCCTTTCCACGTGCCACAGGAATTCTGGGACTCCTATCAAGTTTCACGAGGAGTCAGGCATCCTCTCCTTTGGAGGCACTGATCTCCGCGTACCTCTGGAGTTTTCAAAGGATGTGAGGCCTCCGGTCGCGATGATGTGGGGAACTAGGCCTTTCTCTGAGGTCTCCACATTGGATTCAGACATCCTTTCGTCTTGGGAGATGCAAGAAGAGCCTGCATTAAAGTCACTGCAGGGATATCCGGCCTTATTTCGAGTCAGGGCATCGCGGTGTCCATTCCACTTGAGGCCGCAAACTCAGGGTCCCTCTCACATACCTAGAGCTGAGAGAAGCCTCCTCTTGAGGTGCTTGTGGTAAGGTGGTATTCCTCTGGAGTCGAAGCCAGGGACTAACCTCTCATCTCGAGTTGATTTTTGGTCCACGGAGCTCTTTCGTGTTGCTACAGTGACCTCAGGATCCCTCTAGCCTTGAAACAGTGTTCTTGGGGATTCTCTGGAGTGCCATCAAGGAAATCAAGGCTCCTTTCATGTGTGATGTCCAAAACGGAATTGCTCTGCACGCAGTGCAGGGGAATCGGGCCTCATCTCGCGGCGAGGGGGAAGTCTCATGGTTTTTCTCGAGTTGCGGAGGGAACCTGGGGAATATTCTCGAGTTACGACGGGGATGGCCCTTCCACCCACGTGTTTGTTCAGCGACGTCAGGACTCCTGCCTAGTTGCGAGGGACAACTCCGGATTCTCCTCGAGGCTTGGCAGGGCAATTGGGATGCCTCTCCAGCTGAGGCGGGAGACTAAGGGTCCCTTTCCACGTGCCACAGGAATCCTGGGAATCCTATCAAGTTTCACGAGGAGTCAGGCATCGTCTCCTTTGGAGGCACTGATCTCCGCGTCCCTCTGGAGTTTTCAAAGGATGTGAGGCCTCCGGGCGCGATGAGGTGGGGAACTAGGTCTTTCTCTGTGGTCTCCACAGGGGATTCAGACATCCTTTCGTCTTGGGAGATGCAAGACGAGCCTGCATTCAAGTCACTGCAGGGATATCCGGCCTTATTTCGAGTCAGGGCATCGCGGTGTCCATTCCACTTGAGGCCGCAAACTCAGGGTCCCTCTCACATACCTAGAGCTGAGAGAAGCCTCCTCTTGAGGTGCTTGTGGTAAGGTGGTATTCCTCTGGAGTCAAAGCCAGGGACTAACCTCTCATCTCGAGTTGATTTTTTGTCCACGGAGCTCTTTCGTGTGGCTACCGTGACTTCGGGATCCCTCTAACCTTGAAACAGTGTTCTTGGTGTTTCTCTGGAGTGCCATCAAAGAAAATCAAGGCTCCTTTCATGTGTGATGTGCAACACGGAAATGCTCTGCACACAGTGCAGGGGAATCGGGCCTCATCTCGCGGCGAGGGGCAAGTCTCATGGTTTTTCTCGAGTTGCGGCGGGAACCTGGGGTATATTCTCCAGTTACGACGGGGATGGCCCTTCCACCCACGTGTTTGTTCAGCGACGTCAGGACTCCTGCTTAGTTGCGAGGGACAACTCGGGATTCTCCTCGAGGCTTGGCAGGGCAATTGGGACGCCTCTCCAGCTGAGGCGGGAGACCAAGGGTCCCTTTCCACGTGCCACAGGAATCCTGGGACTCCTATCAAGTTTCACGAGGAGTCAGGCATCGTCTTCTTTGGAGGCACTGATCTCCGCGTACCTCTGGAGTTTTCAAAGGATGTGAGGCCTCTGGTCGCGATGAGGTGGGGAACTAGGTCTTTCTCTGTGGTCTCCACAGGGGATTCAGACATCCTTTCGTCTTGGAAGATGCAAGACGAGCCTGCATTCAAGTCACTGCAGGGATATCCGGCCTTATTTCGCATCAGGGCATCGCGGTGTCCATTCCATTTGAGGCCGCAAACTCAGGGTCCCTCTCACATACCTAGAGCTGAGAGAAGCCTCCTCTTGAGGTGCTTGTGCCCGGTGGTATTCCTCTGGAGTCGAAGCCAGGGGCTAACCTCTCATCTCGAGTTGATTTTTGGTCCACGGAGCTCTTTCGTGTTGCTACAGTGACCTCAGGATCCCTCTAGCCTTGAAACAGTGTTCTTGGGGTTTCTCTGGAGTGCCATCAAGGAAATCAAGGCTCCTTTCATGTGTGATGTGCAACACGGAATTGCTCTGCACGCAGTGAAGGGGAATCGGGCCTCATCTCGCGGCGAGGGGGAAGTCTCATGGTTTTTCTCGAGTTGCGGCGGGAACCTGGGGTATATTCTCGAGTTACGACGGGGATGGCCCTTCCACCCACGTGTTTGTTCAGCGA
Organism: Cervus elaphus; assembly: GCF_910594005.1. Lineage (NCBI taxonomy): Eukaryota > Metazoa > Chordata > Mammalia > Artiodactyla > Cervidae > Cervus > Cervus elaphus. The sequence continues at coordinate 3,828,399 of NW_025316680.1, read as the reverse complement.
CGTCAGGACTCCTGCCTAGTTGCTAGGGACAACTCGGGATTCTCCTCGAGGCTTGGCAGGGCAATTGGGACGCCTCTCCAGCTCAGGCGGGAGACCAAGGGTCCCTTTCCACGTGCCACAGGAATCCTGGGACTCCTATCAAGTTTCACGAGGAGTCAGGCATCGTCTCCTTTGGAGGCACTGATCTCCGCGTACCTCTGGAGTTTTCAAGGGATGTGAGGCCTCCGGTCGCGATGAGGTGGGGAACTAGGTCTTTCTCTGTGGTCTCCACAGGGGATTCAGACATCCTTTCGTCTTGGGAGATGCAAGACGAGCCTGCATTCAAGTCACTGCAGGGATATCCGGCCTTATTTCGAGTCAGGGCATCGCGGTGTCCATTCCACTTGAGGCCGCAAAATCAGGGTCCCTCTCACATAGCTAGAGCTGAGAGAAGCCTCCTCTTGAGGTGCTTGTGGTAAGGTGGTATTCCTCTGGAGTCGAAGCCAGGGGCTAACCTCTCATCTCGAGTTGATTTTTGGTCCACGGAGCACTTTCCTTTTGCTACAGTGACCTCAGGATCCCTCTACCCTTGAAACAGTGTTCTTGGGGATTCTCTGGAGTGCCATCAAGGAAATCAAGGCTCCTTTCATGTGTGATGTGCAAAACGGAATTTCTCTGCATGCAGTGCAGGGGAATCGGGCCTCATCTCGCGGCGAGGGGGAAGTCTCATGGTTTTTCTCGAGTTGCGGCGGGAACCTGCGGTATATTCTCGAGTTACGACGGGGATGGCCCTTCCACACACGTGTTGGTTCAGCGACGTCAGGACTCCTGCCTAGTTGCGAGGGACAACTCGGGATTCTCCTCGAGGCTTGGCAGGGCATTTGGGACGCCTGTCAGGCTGAGGCGGGAGACCAAGGGTCCCTTTCCACATGCCACAGGAATCCTGGGACTCCTATCAAGTTTCACGAGGAGTCAGGCATCGTCTCCTTTGGAGGCACTGATCTCCGCGTACCTCTGGAGTTTTCAAAGGATGTGAGGCCTACGGTCGCGATGATGTGGGGAACTAGGTCTTTCTCTGTGGTCTCCACATGGGATTCAGACATCCTTTCGTCTTGGGAGATGCAAGACGAGCCTGCATTCAAGTCACTGCAGGGATATCCGGCCTTATTCCGAGTCAGGACATCGCGGTGTCCATTCCACTTGAGGCCGCAAACTCAGGGTCCCTCTCACATACCTAGAGCTGAGAGAAGCCTCCTCTTGAGGTGCTAGTGGTAAGGTGGTATTCCGCTGGAGTCGAAGCCAGGGACTAACCTCTCATCTCGAGTTGATTTTTGTTCCACGGAGCTCTTTCGTGTTGCTACAGTGACCTCAGGATCCCTCTAGCCTTGAAACAGTGTTCTTGGGGTTTCTCTGGAGTGCCATCAAGGAAATCAAGGCTCCTTTCATGTGTGATGTGCAACACGGAATTGCTCTGCACGCAGTGCAGGGGAATCGGGCCTCATCTCGCGGCGAGGGGGAAGTCTCATGGTTTTTCTCGAGTTGCGGCGGGAACCTGGGGTATATTCTCGAGTTACGACGGGGATGGCCCTTCCACCCACGTGTTTGTTCAGCGACGTCAGGACTCCTGCCTAGTTGCGAGGGAAAACTCGGGATTCTCCTCGAGGCATGGCAGGGCAATTGGGACGCCTCTCCAGCTCAGGCGGGAGACCAAGGGTCCCTTTCCACGTGCCACAGGAATCCTGGGACTCCTATCAAGTTTCACGAGGAGTCAGGCATCGTCTCCTTTGGAGGCACTGATCTCCGCGTACCTCTGGAGTTTTTAAGGGATGTGAGGCCTCCGGTCGCGATGAGGTGGGGAACTAGGTCTTTCTCTGTAGTCTCCACAGGGGATTCAGACATCCTTTCGTCTTGGGAGATGCAAGACGAGCCTGCATTCAAGTCACTGCACGGATATCCGGCCTTATTTCTCGTCAGGGCATCGCGGTGTCCATTCCACTTGAGGCCGCAAACTCAGGGTCCCTCTCACATAGCTAGAGCTGAGAGAAGCCTCCTCTTGAGGTGCTTGTGGTAAGGTGGTATTCCTCTGGAGTCGAAGCCAGGGGCTAACCTCTCATCTCGAGTTGATTTTTGGTCCACGGAGCACTTTCCTTTTGCTACAGTGACCTCAGGATCCCTCTACCCTTGAAAGAGTGTTCTTGGGGATTCTCTGGAGTGCCATCAAGGAAATCAAGGCTCCTTTCATGTGTGATGTGCAAAACGGAATTGCTCTGCATGCAGTGCAGGGGAATCGGGCCTCATCTCGCGGCGAGGGGGAAGTCTCATGGTTTTTCTCGAGTTGCGGCGGGAACCCGGGGTACATTCTCGAGTTACGACGGGGATGGCCCTTCCACACACGTGTTAGTTCAGCGACGTCAGGACTCCTGCCTAGTTGCGAGGGCCAACTCGGGATTCTCCTCGAGGCTTGGCAGGGCATTTGGGACGCCTGTCAGGCTGAGGCGGGAGACCAAGTGTCCCTTTCCACGTGCCACAGGAATCCTGGGACTCCTATCAAGTTTCACGAGGAGTCAGGCATCGTCTCCTTTGGAGTCACTGATCTCCGCGTACCTCTGGAGTTTTCAAAGGATGTGAGGACTCCGGTCGCGATGATGTGGGGAACTAGGTCTTTCTCTGTGGTCTCCACATGGGATTCAGACATCCTTTCGTCTTGGGAGATGCAAGACGAGCCTGCATTCAAGTCACTGCAGGGATATCCGGCCTTATTCCGAGTCAGGGCATCGCGGTGTCCATTCCACTTGAGGCCGCAAACTCAGGGTCCCTCTCACATACCTAGAGCTGAGAGAAGCCTCCTCTTGAGGTGCTTGTGGTAAGGTGGTATTCCTCTGGAGTCGAAGCCAGGGACTAACCTCTCATCTCGAGTTGATTTTTGGTCCACGGAGCTCTTTCGTGTTTCTACAGTGACCTCAGTATCCCTCTAACCTTGAAACAGTGTTCTTGGGGTTTCTCTGGAGTGCCATCAAGGAAATCAAGGCTCGTTTCATGTGTGATGTGCAACACGGAATTGCTCTGCATGCAGTGCAGGGGAATCGGGCCTCATCTCGCGGCGAGGGGGAAGTCTCATGCTTTTTCTCGAGTTGCGGCGGGAACCTGGGGTATATTCTCGAGTTACGACGGGGATGGCCCTTCCACCCACGTGTTTGTTCAGCGACGTCAGGACTCCTGCCTAGTTGCGAGGGACAACTCGGGATTCTCCTCGAGGCTTGGCAGGGCAATTGGGACGCCTCTCCAGCTGAGGCGGGAGACCAAGGGTCCCTTTCCACGTGCCACAGGAATCCTGGGACTCCTATCAAGTTTCACGAGGAGTCAGGCATCGTCTCCTTTGGAGGCACTGATCTCCGCGTCCCTCTGGAGTTTTCAAAGGATGTGAGGCCTCCGGGCGCGATGAGGTGGGGAACTAGGTCTTTCTCTGTGGTCTCCACAGGGGATTCAAACATCCTTTCGTCTTGGGAGATGCAAGATGAGCCTGCATGCAAGTCACTGCAGGGATATCCGGCCTTATTTCGAGTCAGGGCATCGCGGTGTCCATTCCACTTGAGGCCGAAAACTCAGGGTCCCTCTCACATACCTAGAGCTGAGAGAAGCCTCCTCTTGAGGTGCTTGTGGTAAGGTGGTATTCCTCTGGAGTCGAAGCCAGGGACTAACCTCTCATCTCGAGTTGATTTTTGTTCCACGGAGCTCTTTCGTGTGGCTACAGTGACTTCGTGATCCCTCTAGCCTTGAAACAGTGTTCTTGGTGTTTCTCTGGAGTGCCATCAAAGAAAATCAAGGCTCCTTTCATGTGTGATGTGCAACACGGAAATGCTCTGCACGCAGTGCAGGGGAATCGGGCCTCATCTCGCTGCGAGGGGGAAGTCTCATGGTTTATCTCGAGTTGCGGCGGGAACCTGGGGTATATTCTCGAGTTACGACGGGGATGGCCCTTCCACCCACGTGTTTGTTCAGCGACGTCAGGACTCCTGCTTAGTTGCGAGGGACAACTCGGGATTCTCCTCGAGGCTTGGCAGGGCATTTGGTACGCCTCTCCAGCTGAGGCGGGAGACCAAGGGTCCCTTTCCACGTGCCACAAGAATCCTGGGACTCCTATCAAGTTTCACGAGGAGTCAGGCATCGTCTTCTTTGGAGGCACTGATCTCCGCGTACCTCTGGAGTTTTCAAAGGATGTGAGGCCTCTGGTCGCGATGAGGTGGGGAACTAGGTCTTTCTCTGTGGTCTCCACAGGGGATTCAGACATCCTTTCGTCTTGGAAGATGCAAGACGAGCCTGCATTCAAGTCACTGCAGGGATATCCGGCCTTATTTCGCATCAGGGCATCGCGGTGTCCATTCCATTTGAGGCCGCAAACTCAGGGTCCCTCTCACATACCTAGAGCTGAGAGAAGCCTCCTCTTGAGGTGCTTGTGCAAGGTGGTATTCCTCTGGAGTCGAAGCCAGGGACTAACCTCTCATCTCGAGTTGATTTTTGGTCCACGGAGCTCTTTCGTGTTGCTACAGTGACCTCAGGATCCCTCTAGCCTTGAAACAGTGTTCTTGGGGTTTCTCTGGAGTGCCATCAAGGAAATCAAGGCTCCTTTCATGTGTGATGGGCAACACGGAATTGCTCTGCACGCAGTGCAGGGGAATCGGGCCTCATCTCGCGGCGAGGGGGAAGTCTCATGGTTTTTCTCGAGTTGCGGCGGGAACCTGGGGTATATTCTCGAGTTACGACGGGGATGGCCCTTCCACCCACGTGTTTGTTCAGCGACGTCAGGACTCCTGCCTAGTTGCTAGGGACAACTCGGGATTCTCCTCGAGGCTTGGCAGGGCAATTGGGACGCCTCTCCAGCTGAGGCGGGAGACCAAGGGTCCCTTTCCACGTGCCACAGGAATCCTGGGACTCCTATCAAGTTTCACGAGGAGTCAGGCATCGTCTCCTTTGGAGGCACTGATCTCCGCTTACCTCTGGAGTTTTCAAGGGATGTGAGGCCTCCGGTCGCGATGAGGTGGGGAACTAGGTCTTTCTCTGTGGTCTCCACAGGGGATTCAGACATCCTTTCGTCTTGGGAGATGCAAGACGAGCCTGCATTCAAGTCACTGCAGGGATATCCGGCCTTATTTCGAGTCAGGGCATCGCGGTGTCCATTCCACTTGAGGCCGCAAAATCAGGGTCCCTCTCACATAGCTAGAGCTGAGAGAAGCCTCCTCTTGAGGTGCTTGTGGTAAGGTGGTATTCCTCTGGAGTCGAAGCCAGGGACTAACCTCTCATCTCGAGTTGATTTTTGTTCCACGGAGCTCTTTCGTGTTGCTACAGTGACCTCAGGATCCCTCTAGCCTTGAAACAGTGTTCTTGGGGTTTCTCTGGAGTGCCATCAAGGAAATCAAGGCTCCTTTCTTGTTTGATGTGCAACACGGAATTGCTCTGCATGCAGTGCACTGGAATCGGGCCTCATCTCGCGGCGAGGGGGAAGTCTCATGGTTTTTCTCGAGTTGTGGCGGGAACCTGGGGTATATTTTCGAGTTACGACGGGGATGGCCCTTCCACCCACGTGTTT